>NC_080421.1:77989646-78311521 GCF_029873635.1 Malania oleifera | reverse complement strand
CATTCATTAACCAAGTTGAGCCTAAATATTAAGCCAACTTCTTCTTAAAACTCAATTCATCAAAAACTTAACTTGGGTTTAGGTCTCCTAGTGTTTGACAAGTCATTTAAGGCAATAGTCACTATCAAAAGGATGGCAGGCCATTTTTTTGCTACCCAAAAGAATTTCAAAAGAAGGATAAGTCCCTTACTAGCCCTCTTGAGCCTAAAAAATTCAATTTTTGATTAACTCATCAAAGGATCACACCGCACACTGGGACAGTTTTAAAAAGATTAGTCCCAAATGGAGTCCAAACAAAAGTGAAGCTAAGATTCCTTCATGAAAAGAAAAGAAAAAGGTACAACAAAAGAAGAAGAAGCAGAGGAAAGAAAAAAAAAAGTAAAAGAAAGAAAAAATAAGGGACATACTTCAGATATGATCTTTGACCAATGATTACCCTTGATAAGATCGACAATTTCGAGCCTCATCTAATCTTTTTTTTCTTTAACCTATATCCCCCAGCCTACATTATGATCCAAATAAAAGTTTTGACCAGATTGGTACATGTATTGTTCTCTTTAATGATTTGTCAGACTCAAGGTTAAGTCTGAACTACATTATGCCCTAATCCTGAAAAGGTACATAGGCAGCTTATTCAAATGACAAGTTCGGTCAATACTTTGCAAATGCTTCACAACAAAATGGGCAGAAGATATCATTTGGGGAAGGGGTTTTTGAGCCTTAGTTTTCTTGTTTTTTTTTAAACCTAAATCCTAAGCCTACATTTCGTCCTGTGTCTTCAAGTCCCCCTTGAGATTGGAATATTGATTAAAATACTTAATGAGACACTAGTTAGGACTTAAGATAGAAAATTTGAAATAAGTCATGGAATACCATGCAAGAAGGTATTTTGAAGTGGAGGAGTTATGTTTGTTGCCAAAAGAAGCTGATAAAAAAAAGGGGGGAAAAGAAAAAAAAAATAAGAAAAGAGGGAAGAAAAAGAAGATGTTTGCCCATTGATGTGATTCTCCAAGCCAGTAGCAAAGTCACATCAGTGTCAAAGTATTGGTAAAGTTGTCCCTTCTCAAACAAGCACTTAAAATCCTGCAAAAAAAAAAAGGCATATTTGAGCATTCCATTCATATCCCTAATTAGATTGAGTTATCTTATTGCATATTTATTTATTTAAATTTCAAATTGTTTTCAAAACATTAAGGAGGTACTCCAAAGAAGGTCCTTGTTAAGAAAGTGCAAAATGGCCAGGATCAGTCATAGATGAATTAAACTGGGCAGATTTCATGATGAGTTTTAGCAGAACCAATTCAGGAACATTCATATCATATTTGGAATTCGAAAACATGGCCAAGATCGGAAATTGAATTGTTGATTACAGGCATGTTGGAAAAGGAAAGTTCATGCACCATTATGCACTGCATAAAACAAGAAAATGCATACATCCCAACATGCACACATCATGTAATGTGCATCATATGATGCAACATGCATACATATCCCGGCATCTTGCATCATAAGTAGCAACATGCATCACATAGCATCATTCAGTCATATTTGTCTTATTGTACAAATTTCTGCACATCCATTTTCATCCTGGTATAAGCAATCGTTGTTTTGCTAATATTTGAGTATTAGAGCAATTGACCCAGTCTCAATTTGATTCATTTTGAAATAAGGGAAACTGACCCAGGAACCAATGGATTCATTTACTTTGAAATTGGGGCAACAAACCAAGGTCCAAAATTCTGAAACTTGGGCAACTTATCCAAGAACCAATTGAACCATTTACTCTGAGATTGGGGCAACTGGCTTAGGTCTAAATCAAGTCATCTACTCTAAAACTGGGGCAGCTGACCCAGAACACTGGCCCCTGATCCAAGTTTTAGTGTGCACTTTGAAACTAGGGCATTGTTTCTCACAACCAAGTAATTCATTCACAAGGTTATTCCATTGACACTAGAAACAGGAGCACGGGTCCTTAAACCTAAAAATATGTCTCCAACTTTAAGATAATATTTTCTAAATCATTCCAAGTCATCTTGACCATATCATTTATTTGGGTAGTCATCTTCATGTGCTTTGGCACTTGGGTTCTCAAACCTAGTGCAAGTGTTCTTTATGTGCTTCGACACGGGTTCTCAAACCCAGTGCAATTCATCTTCATGTGCTTCAGTACTCGGGTTCCCAAACCCAGTGCGAGTCATTCTCATGTGCTTTGACACTCGAGTTCTCAAATTAGTGCAAGTCATCTTCATGTGCTTCAGCACTTAGGTTCTCAAACCCAGTGCAAGTCATTCTCATGCACTTCGGCACTCGGGTACTTAAACTCGGTGCAAGTCATCTTCATGTGCTTCCGAACTCAAGTTCTCTAACCCAATGCAAGTCATCTTCATGTGTTTCACCACTCGGGTTCACAAACCCAGTTCAAGTTAAGTTCATGTGTTTCGGTACTTTAGTCCTTAAACCCGGTGCAAGTAATCTCTATGTGCCTTGGCACTCAAGTACTCAAACCCAGTGAGAGTCATTCTCATGTACTTTGGCGCTTGATGTGCTTCAACACTTGGGTTCTTAAACCTAGTGCAAGTCATCTTCATATGCTTTGGCACTCAGGTTCTCAAATCCAGTGCAAGTCATCTTCATGTGCTTTCGCACTTAGGTTGTTAAACCCAGTGCAAGTCATTCTCATGTGCTTTGGCACTTGGGTTCTCAAACCCAGTGCAACTCATCTTCATGTGCTTTGGCACTCAGGTTCTCAAACCTAGTGCAAGTCATGCTTATTTGCTTTGGTGCTCGGGTCCTCAAACCTGGTGCAAGTCATCTTCATATGCTTTGGTACTCGGGTCCTAAAACCCAGTGCAAGTCATTCTCATGTGCTTTGGCGCACAAGTTCTCAAACCGAGTGCAAGTCATCTTCATATGCTTCGACAGTTATTTCTCAAACCTAGTGCAAGTCATTCCAATATGCTTCGGCACTCAAATTCTTAAACCCAGTGCAAGGCATCTTCATATGCTTTGGCACTTGTGTTCTTAAACCCAATGCAAGTCATTCCAATGTGCTTTGCCACTCGAGTTCTTAAACCCAGCACAAGTCATCTTCATATGCTTCGGCACTCGGGTTCTCAAACCCAGTGCAAGTCATTCTCATGTGTTTCAGCACTCGGGTCTTCAAACCCGATGCAAGTCATCTTCATGTGCTTCGACACTCGGGTTTCTCAAACCTAGTGCAAGTCATCTTCGTGTACTACGGTACTTGAGTTCTCAAACCCAGTGCAAGTGATCTTTATGTGCTTCGGCACTTGGGTTCTCAAATCCAATGCAAGTCATTTTCATGTGCTTTGGCACTCAGGTTCTCAAACCCAGCGCAAGTCATCTTTATGTTCTTCGGCACTCGGGTTCTCAAGCCCAGTGCAAGTCATTCTCATGTGCTTCTGTAACGCCCCAGAAAATGATATGCATGGGAGTGTAATAAAAATAAAAGATAAAAAAATAAAAAAATAATTAATTATTTACTAATAAATTGAATTAATTAAATAAATAATATGATATATATATATATATATATAAGGATAAGGGTAATATGTATGTGTGTGTATATATATATATATATATATATATATATATATATAAGTAACCTTCTTGAGAATTCAAGAAGGAAACTAAGAACTCAAATTGAATTGGGATTTCAATTCAATGCCCCCCTCATTTCACACACTCTCTCTCCCTCATCTATCTCCTCCATCCACCTCACTCTCTCTCCTCAATTTCTCCCAAATCTTCAGCCAAATAACGATCAGACACCACCACGAGGTCCCGGTTTCGATTCTTAGCAAGTTAATCGAAGTAGATTTTTTATTTGGGAATCCTATGCATCACTCCAAGGATAAGGTGAGGGGTACAAATTATGTCAGTTATTTTAGAAATTCACCCGGTTAAATCATGGTATATAATTGCTGGAATATTGTATATGGATTTCTGAGTAATTTTATGGGTATGAAAATTACAGTTTATTTATTAAATTGTAGTATTTGATTAAATTAGATTTCTGGGAATATTTTAGAATTAAGTTAAACTGGAGGGATTTGATTAAAATTAGATTTTGAGAATATTTTGAAATTAAGTTAAGCTGTAGGGATTTTGTTGACTCTATGAGTCCAATCCGATTTTGATAATGACAAATCACTTGGTATTTGATCTGTGCATTGAGTTTGTGAACAGGAACTATAATAAGTATGCACGGAAGGATAACAAGTCATGGAAGCCTTAAAGTAAAGCACACAAATCTTGGCAAGATCCATGGAACTCAAAGAGTACGAGAATCATGATGCAAGCGACAAAGTTCAAAGACATCTTAGGAATTGGTACTTAGATCTCATGTATTTACATTTTCGTATGATTTAATTTGAGGCTCAACATAACTTGGAAAGACTCTAGGACTCATGCATTTCTTGTATATCATTAGGGGACCTTCACGGACTTAGAAATACTTTTAAAATCATCGAAAATATGTTTTATAAAAGACCCAAGAAGGAGAGCAAAACAAAATTTTAAATTAGAAAAGAAAAATTTAGGAAATGGGGACTTTGGTTGACTGAACTTTAAGTTCGGTTGGCTGAAGAATTTCCTCAGACATCTGAAGAATATGTTCAGTCGTCTGAAGATTTTTGGGTGAAAAACAGAAACTGGCAGAAGCACCTTATATAACTGAACCTTGACCTCAGTCGTCTGAACTCAACACTTCGGTCATCTGAACCTTGACCTCGGTTGTCTGACCCTATGTCCAGGCTATTTTTTCGAAGGATAAAAGTGACTTTGGTCATCTGGGCCCTAGACCTCAGACATCTGAACTTGCTGGAAAGATTAAAAATTTAATTTTTATTGTGTAAACAAGCGAGCTATCTTTTGATCCAACGGTTGAGATCAATCCTAAGGGTAAGACACTATAAATATTGAATATCTAACCCTAGAATGAAGCTAAGACACACAAGAATAGAAGAACACATCTCATTGAAAAAGAATAGAGAAACTTGAGTTGATTGATATACGATTGCCTACACTTCATTCTACACATCGTCTTTGAGCAAATCAATTCAGAAAATCAGAAAGGGAACTCATGTATATATTTTGTATTTCATCTTGGTAATGATGTTTGGTGATTCAAGTTATATTTTTTCAAGAGCTTCTCATCTCATCACTTGCTATTGAATATCTTTATAGAATTTGATCTTGAGCATTCTTAGCCATATAGAGATTTTGTTTGACAAGTTCATTATTTGAAAAAGTTTACTTTGCCATTGAGATATATATTTTTCAAAGAACCACTCATTTAGAAATCTATTGTTAAAATGTGCTGAGTGATAGAGAGTGAGTAAACTGTATATATTATCTAGATGATCTCACTGCTTGGTAAAAGATTTGTTTTTCTTCATTGGTTAAAAAGATTTGATTGTAGTGTGTGGTTGTTAAAGGATCTATATTTTAGATATATTAATGCTTGATTAAATATCCTTGGTTTTTATAAATATACATATTTTTTTTAGGGATATTTTCTTGAAAAGATATTACATTGGGTTTTGACCTTTGGAATACATATCTATCTATCTATCTATCTATATATATATATATATATATATATATATATATATATATATGCATATTGCAAAGGTTGTGTTGTGATTGAATATTTGAAAGAAAGCTTTGTGATTTTGATTGATTTAATATTGAAGAAAAAGTTTTTATTAATAAGTTCACATCAAATATATTTGTGCATTTTTGCAAAGTGAACTAAGAACCCTAAAATTCTCCAAAGCGTTTTAAATATATCATTACTTGGGAGTTTTGGTTAAAGAGGGAAATTGTGTATTGAAGCATTTCATTCATAAAACGATGTTATCGTTTCATTCATACTGAGCTTCAAGTTTTATCATATGATTATGTACTAGGACTTTCAATTGTACTCACTAGCTTTGTTAGAAGCAACATGGAGTGTTTTGTAGATTAAATTGTATTCAAGGTTCGGTTTGTGAATAGGGGTTGAGAAGAGAGTTGTATCTCTTGTAAGCAGCGGATTAGGAGGGAGTTGTACATCTTGTAAGCAGCGGTTTGTAAAGGAAGTTCCATCCCAATTTAAGGAGCAAAGATTATAGTGGAATCCTTGAGTGGGTTGCTCAAGGCGAGGACGTAGGCCGGGTTGGTTGAACCTCGTAAAATCGTGGTTGCATTCTCTATTCCCTTATCCCTTTTATTTTCTGCATCATATTTCAATTTCATGCTTGCTTGTGTATGTTGAATAACTTTACACACATTTAATTTTGAAAAAGAGAATTCATTGATTTAGTAATTCAAATCAACATCAAAATCTAGCCATTAATTTGTTAAACATAGAAATAGGGATTGATTGGTAAATAAGTTTCGAAGAATTTTTTAAAATACCCAATTCACCCCCCCCCTCTTGGGATTACACCTTAATCAACAAATTTGATTAAATTAGATTTTTTGGCATATTTTGGAATTAGATTAAACTGTAGGGATTTGATTATATTGGTGTTTTCAAATACATTAGAAATTAAATTTAAATATGGGAAGTGGATCAAACCCGTATTTTTTTTAGAATTTAATCGATTAGCGGGAGCGTGTGAGCCTAGGGCTGTTAGGATAGTGATTATTCCGGGATTTAGCTAAATAAGTTAAAACATATGAATACAAGGATTTGTGCGAATGCCACAGGCACTGCTTTAGGATCCCTACAAGTATATATCAGCAAGAAGGTAAGGGAATAGATTATGTCATATGTTTTTACAAAGTTAGCTGCCTAAATTATAGTATGTGATTTCAGAAATGATATCGGAGTTTTCTTGGGTATACAGACATATGAAATGGGCATTTTGAAATGATATACATTTTGTGTACTTTGGGTTAGGTTCAGTAAAATCCCAGAGATAATTATATCAACATTTTTAGTAGTATATTAAAGTACAGATTATTAGAGAAAATATGTGGCATGAGTTGAATATTATGCATAAATAACTTTATCAGTTTAGACAGAGATATGATTTTTACCATAGTATGACAATGTTTTTTATAAAGCTACAGTGTAACCGAGTTTATAAAAAGTTTTAAATAGATTTTATACAAAGATATAGTGTTCTATATAGAACTACAGTACAGAGTGTTATATAGGTATTTTAATCAGTAATATAGTGTTCTATATTGAACCATAGCATTCCTTAATGAACTATAGTACATATATTTATACATAGATACAACGTTCCCTAAGTGGAACTAAATCTTTCCTTATGGAAGTACAACGTTCCTTAAGTGGAACTACAACGCAGATATTTAATACAGAGATACTTTATTCCTTATGGAACTATAGTATAGTATTTTTATATAGAGTTTCGGTGATTTTATATCGATATATAGTTTGATAGACCATAGTTAGGCATGGTACCGTAGCCCCATAGTTGCCAGTGCTGCCACACTTCTTTGATAGGGTATTAGTGGCATAATTGATTCTGCCATTGAAGTGTAGAGTTACCCCCTGGAGTCCGGACGAGTTGGGTAGGCGAATCATACTCATAGTTATAGATACAGTTACAGTTACAGACATAGTTGATATAGTTTGGTAGGCCAACCATGGCTAGGTTTAGCCTTCGGATTGCACAACCCAAATCATGCAGGGTTAATTCATGATGTTACAGGATTATCCATCCAGGGCAGTTCTTCTATACATATATCCACATTTACTTGTACAGATATGCTTATTTTATACAAAGTATGATTTAGGACACTTGTTATATACAAAGTATGATTTAGGACACTTGTTATATACAAAGTATGAATTAAGATACAAATTTTTATACAGAGTAAGATTTGAGATACTAGTTTATACAGAGTATGATTTGAGATACTATTTTACTTACAGCATGATTTGAAAGAAAAGTATGTAATATGAAAAGTATTTTTACAAGCATGTATACAATTCTATTTTAGCTTATAGAGTAAGAAAAGATAGACTATGAAAGTGTATTTGAAACATTAAAACTCATGTTGTCACACATTGATAATAATCTATTTTGTCTTATTGAAAAGTGTCTCACTTTTATAATTTCATCATTTCACGAAACCTAGGTAGACATGCATAGAGTTCTTCAGAGCAGAGGTTAAGAATACTGTTCAAAGTAAGTAACGGTAAGACACCATGTTGTGTAGGAAAGTATTGTGTATTTTTGAAATGGTTATGGATGGACAGACTTTGGGAAATTATGTAAAGTTATGGTGATGAATAAGACTCTGGTATTGCTATTGGATGTGTATGTATATAGATTCTTCCACCGAGTTATATGATCGTTTGAGGACTGCTATACCTGGTGCCACTTTAGGCGACATAGGTTACTATAGTGCATTCTATGCAGGAATTATGTATAGAATTTTACACAGGTTATTACAGTCTGGTTATCAGATTATGTGTGTATATATATATATATATATATATATATATATATATATATATATATTATATTTAAAATAATATGACAGTGTTTTTTATAAAGCTACAGTGTAACTGAGTTTAAATAAAGTTTTATACATATTTTATAGAAAGATATAGTGTTATATATAGAACTACAGTACAGAGTTTTGTATACATATTTTATTCAGCAATATAGCGTTATATATAGAACTATAGCATTTGTTAAGGAACTACAGTACATATATTTATGTAGAGATACAACATTCCCTAAGTGGAACAACAACGTTCCTTATGGAACTTCAACGCTCCCTAAGTGGAACTACAACACAGATATTTTATATAGAGATACCGCATTCCTTATGGAACTACAATATAGTATTTTTATATAGAGTTACAGTGATTTTATATAGATATATAGTATGAAAATTTAATAGAGATGTGTTTATGATATCATGTTATATATATTGTTTTGGAAATCACATTATATGGTTTAAAAACCTTGATGGACCATAGTTAGGCACGGTACCGTAGCCTTATAGTTACTAGTGCAGCCACACTTCTTTGATACGGTGTTGGTGGCATAGTCGATTCTATCATTGAAGTGTAGAGTTACCTCCTAGAATCCATACCAGTTGGGTAGGCGAATCATACTCATAGTTACAGATACAGTTACAGTTACAGACATAGTTGATCTAGTTTGGTGGGCCAACCATTGCTAGGTCTAGCCTTTGGGCCACACAACCCAGATCATCTGGGGTTAATTCATGATGTTACAGTATTATCCATCCAGGGCAGTTCTTCTATACATATATGCACATTTACTTGTATAGAGATGCTTATTTTATATATAGTATGATTTGAGACACTTGTTATATATACAGAGTATGAATTAAGATACAGATTTTTATATAGAGTAAGATTTGAGATACTAGTTTATACAGTGTATGATTTGATATACTATTTTACTTATAGCATAATTTGAAAGAAAAGTATGTAATATGAAAAGTATTTTTACAAGCATGTATACAATTCTATATGAGCTCACAGAGTAAGAAAAGATAGACTACGAAAGTGTATTTGATATATTAAAACTTATGTTGCCATACACTGATAATAATCTATTCTGTCTTACTAAGAGGTGTCTCACTCTTATAATTTCATCATTTCAGGAAACCCAGGTAGAGATGCCTAGAGTTCTTCAGAGCAAAGATTAAGAATACTGTTTAGAGTAAGTAACGGTGAGACACTGTGTCGTATAGGAAAGTATTGTGTATTTTTGAAATGGTTATGGATGGACAGACTTTGGGAAATTATGTATAGTTATGGTGATGAATGGGACTCTACTATTGCTATTGGATGTGTATGTATATAGATGCTTCTGCTGAGTTATATGACTGTTTGAGGACTATTGTACCTAGTGCCACTTTAGGCAACATAGGTTACTATAGTGCATTTGCTACAAGAATTATGTATAGAATTTTACACAAGTTATTACAGTCTGGTATCAGAGTTGTCATGATGACAGAACCTCCAACCTGAACTCGAACTTAGGCCCAAATCATCTTTCAAGACCTAAAACCCACTTCCCATTTTTAAACCGAGGCACATTTTAAAGCCCCCCAAGCCCATTCAATTTAAGAAGAAAAGAAAAAAAGAAAAAAAAAAAAAAAGCCCTAAGCCCATTTAACTTTAAGAACCCCAAAGCCCATTTCATTTTAAAAACTCCCAAGCCCATTCAATTTTTTTTTTAAAAGCCCCCTGAGCCCATTCAACTTTAAGAACCCCAAAGCCCATTTAATTTTATAAACCCCCAAGCCCATGCAATTTTAAAAACACCCCGAGGCCCTATTTCATTAAAAAAAAAAACAATAGGCTCGTTTAATTTTAAAACCTCTAGACCCAATTCATTTTTAAATCCAACTTGAGCCCATTTGTTTAAAATTAGCCCAAACCCACTTTTAAATCCAACCTGAGCCCACTTATTTAGAATTTTATCACGCCTACTTTAAAATCTAACCCTAGCCTATTTGTTTAAAATTAGCCCAAGCCCACTTTTTAAGTCAACCCAAACCCATTTTTAAACCAAACCCCAAGCCCATTTGTATTTTAGGAAACACATCCAGAGCCCACTGAGCCCATTGAGCCCACTCGGATCAAACCGAGTCCATACAGCCCCCACGAGTTGACTTATATGAGTCAACCCGATACTAACTCACTGGGTTAAGACGAGTTGACTCGTCTTCAACCCAAAACCCTAACCCTAGCAAACAAGAAACTCTCAAACAATCAAAGCACAAACAGTATTCAGATCTAAAGCAACCCTAAAACACAAAAGCAAATAACCAACACACACATCACTGATGATTTTCAGAACACACAAAAAAAAAAAAAAAACAACAAAAAGATAGGAAGGATACTTATCTCGTGGTTTTGTCTTCAATGGTTCAATCAGTTAAAACCATACCCTGGATATTATACCTAACTCGTTTCCCGAGAACACCCTGTGGTGTTCAAGTCACGAACTCTAGTCTCACAATCTCATAGGGTTGCAGTGAGTTTAAAAGAGCTTCCGAGAGAGAAGACATAGAGTGAGAGAGGGGAGGTTAGGGTTTCAAAGCTTTGAGATTGTGAGGGTTTCGATAATTAGGATTTTGGGAGGTTGACAGAGAGATTTCAGAGTTCTAGGGTTTTCAAGAAGAAGCCTTTTGTGAGAGAAATAGACAAGGGAGATCAAAGGAGAGCTCAGAGTAGATAGATAGTTGTAGGGATTAGGGTTTTCTGGGAAAGGATTACTTTAGGTGTGAGCTTCAGAATCAGGGAGTCAGTTAGGGTTTAGATTTTTCGAGGAGTTAAAGATGAACTAGTGTTTCTATAGGGTTAAAAGGTTAGAGGATATTGAGGAGGAAGTAACCAAAAAAAACCCTAGGGCTTCATTTGCAGGGTTGAAGAGAGAACTGGAGCTTGAGAGAGAGAGAGAGAGAGAAGAGATGAGTGAGGTGAATTTGCACGTAGAGCTAGGGTTTCAGCGAGTTGTAGAGAACAAAGAGGGGAAACGAAAGAAGAAAAATAGAAGAAGAGAGGAAAAGAGAGGCTGCCTCGAGAATGGTAGAATGAAAATGAAGGAAAAGAAAAAAATTTGGTTTAAGTATCATTCATCTCAGAATTGTAGGATCGCGACATGTGGTGTCCAATCCACCACTAGCGGGTAACACGTGGATCAACCACATCCTTGCATGTTGAGACGTACACGACTCTCTTTGAACCGCAAAATCTATACTTTCTGGCAACGATGTGGATTATGCCACGTCATTAATCCTTGAACACCCTATACTGCACCATCCGATGTAAACCTCTTTGCACGGTCAAGATCTTGCCATGTCATGGATCCGAATGAACCAACCCTCAATTGCACGATTTGTGCTTTCTAGGAATAGTTTGGATTTAAGCCACATCACGAATCTGCACCCGCATGAGATCCTCCACTCAGTTGCCGACACGTGCAATCTCCACCTCCACACACACCCAGCATTACGCGGCTCTCTAAGAGCTGTCCAATTAACCCTTTGTGATAATGGGCATGATAATACCATATGTCCAATCCGGGTCATTTTTGACCTGCTTCTCAGCTGCGGACACATGGCTTGAACCGATCCCCCATTAGCCATTGACTCCCTGGCCGGTCCTCCCCTCGGACTATTTGACCTCTTAAATCGATTCCGAACTGGTTTCCTTTTAATGTTTTATTTATTATATGTATTATATTATTTAAATATTTACAAATTCACTAAAAAAAAAACCTAGAAAAATCATAGGAAACTTAGAAAAATCAGAGGAAAATTCTAAAAAATATTGTTTTTACTTGATTCCCATTATTTCCCTTAATTATTTTTTTGTATCATATTATTTAAATATTTAAAAAATTGGGAAAATATTGGAAAAATTACAAAAGAAAATTTTCAAAAGTTGAGAAAAATTGGAAAAATATTTGTAAGGTCAAAATTTTGTTTTTCTAAACTTTTCATCCCAAATGAGTTCAAAAACCTCCCAATATTCCTAAAAATATTTTTCCTTACTAAGAAAAATCCTAAAAACTTTCAAAAATTCTGGGAGTGTATTTTTGTAACATATTTTCTTGTTTTCTATTCCCTATGATTTCAAACAAAGGGCGTAAGTTTTTTAAGCTCTATGTGCCTTAGTTTTGAGGGTAATATTTATATTGTATACTATGTAAATACTTGTGTGATCTATTTGTTTGCATGTGAATTTTGTAAATTGTTTAAAAGGAGTAAAATAAAAGGGCTATTAAATTTTATTTGGGAGAGTTGTCAATTAATTAGGTACTGTTCGTAGAACGGGTGTGTAGGGGGTGCTAGTACCTTCCCCTCACGTAACTGAACTTCCGATCTCTACTTTGGTTACTCAGACCGATTCTACCCTTAATTGGGTTAAGTGTTTTAACCACACTTCAAAAAGTTAGTGGTGACTCCACCCTCCATTTTTCACGAAAATTAAAGCCACTTTTTTATTTCGCCCACCCCGAGGCACCCTCGCTCTACGGGGACGTTGCGACACTTTCCAATCCAAGTTTTGAAGAAAAATCCTCATCCTTTGTTTCCAAAAGATGTAGTTAACACCAAAAAAATTGGAGGTCATGTGGACGATTGTACCTCACCAAAAGGAGATACACTAAGATGATCCATTGCGATCTTTAAAAAAAATGGTTAAGTTATTTTGCAACGAGGGTCAGATACCAAGTGTAATTTATAGTGTAATCCCAAGAGGGAGGGGGGATGAATTGGATATTTTAAAATCTAGGTCTCTTTTTATCCTATTTTAAAAAGACAACCAATATTTCACAAACCTAGGGTTTTTCTAGCAATCTCAAATCCCAAAAATATTCAAGAATGCAAAAATATAAACCTCATACAATAATCACAACAAATTAAATAAAAGCATACAAGTGTGGAAAAGTAAATAGTTTAGGGAAGAGAGAGCAAACACAAGCATTTTTTACGAGGTTTGGCAAACCCTGCCTGCATCCTCGTATCAAGCCAACACACTTGAGGATTCCACTAAACTGCTCCCTTAACTGTATAAGGCAAACCACTTACAACACTCCTTACAGGGTGGAGCCCCCCTTTACACCACTTCTTTAGTAGGATGGAGCCCTCCACTTCAGAAAATACCCTACGCCTGGCATGGTTCACTACCTGAACCGCAAGGATACAAAATAGAAAAACAATTTAGTGCGTATAAGAAGATGCTTCTAAAAAAGCGAAGATGTACAATGTAAAGCTATATGCACTCTCAAATGATAATATTTGTGCTCAATAAAGTTAGGGTTTCTCTCTCTCAAAAATATTTTGAAATAAATGAGAGGATATGTGAGTAGGTGATCTTTGATCCAAAAGTTAAATATGCATAAAATGCTTTCAAAGATCTAAAACCTCCAAGTGATTTCTCTAAAAATGATTTTCAAAAATTAGGTGCTGGAGAAGCTAGGGTTTTGCTCAAAATGATTTTTGCAATTAAAAGAGTGAGTGAACTTTTGAATCTTGCAATAGAAATGCTTAAAGATTCACTAGCTTCAAATGGTTTCTCGAAAGATATTTTTCAAGAAAATAAGTGGTAGAAGCTATGGATTTACTCTCAAGAAGATTTTTGAAAATAAAGAGTAGAAGAGAGTAAATGTGCTCTTTGTTTTTGAAAGGATGAGTGAAAATTTTGCTCAAAATATTCAAGAGTATATCTAAGATTATCAAAAGTTGTTTAATAAGCTTAGAGTAAGGTATTTATAGCCTATTTCAAAAAGTGGTAGTTAAGTGACCGTTGGGGAATAAAATATGATTTTATTTAAAAAATTCTAACCTTTTGGAGCTCAAACTGAGAGCTTCGGTTGACTGGGGCAAGCTCTGGTCAACTGGCCAAAGGCAATTTTCCATTTCCCCGAGGTTCGGTCGACTGGGCACAAGATCTGGTTAGCTGGATAGAAGTCCGGTCAACTAGGCTTCAAGATCTAGTAGACTGGGCCTTTACAAATTTTGAATTCTGGTTGTGTGGCCTTGCTAGTCGACTGGGCCCTTTGCAAAATGCAATTTTGGCCAAGTGTTAAGTCCGGCCAACTGAGCTCTGAAGGCCGGTCAATTGGCCCTTCACAAAATGTGCATTTTAGCCCTATTTTGACCTTAAAAATACTTAAAACCTTTTTGTATGAGTTTAGCATTTTATGAAAAGGGTTTTCCAAGAAAGAATTGATTCCCTAAGGTCATTCTATGGTCGGAATTTACAAATGAACCAAATCATGCAAGATATGCATTTACAATATAAATTAAAAGCTATTACAATTGAAAAAAAAAGAAGATATTCACTCCTTACTCTTTAGTTTGCCATGTAGTAAGACATGTGATGTGCTCTTTACGTGCCTCATGGCTTCCATTTGACCTCGACTATTTGTGCCTTCTAAAAGGTAAATCTTTTCATACACGAAATGCACAAATGAGATACTTAGGATTTGTCATTATCAAAATAGTATAGGACTTATAAAGTCAACACGAGACATTCACCTTAAGCAATGACCTTCACGTAGGCCCCATGACCAAGGTGCTCACCTTGAGAAATCACCTTCCCACAAGCCCCCATGATCAAGGTACTCATCTTGAGCAATGAGCTCCATATAGGCCCCTATGACCAAGATGCTCAACTTAAGCAATTACCTCCACATGGGTCCCACAATTGAGGTGCTCACCTTGGGCAAAGACCTCCACGTAGGCCCAATGACTGAGGTGCTCACCTTGAGTGATGACCTCTACGTGGGCCCTATGATCGAGGTGCTCATCTTGAACAAAGAACTCTAGATAGGTCCCATGAATGAGGTGCTCGCCTTAAGTAATGACATCCATATGGGCCTCACGATCAAGGTGCTCACTTTGAGCAAAGACCTCCACTTAGGCCCCATGTCTGAGATGCTCACCTTTAGCAAAGATCTCCACGTGATCCCACAACTGAGGTGATCATGTTAAGCAATGACTTCTATGTGGGTCTTACAACATAACCATTATGGTCACCTTGAACAATGACCTCCACATGGGTCCCAAGATCGAAGTACTCATCTTGAGCAATGACCTCTACATGGGCCCTACAATCAAGGTGCTCACCTTAAGCAATGACCTTCACATGAGTCCTATAATTGAGGTGCTCACCTTGAGCAATAATCTCCATGTAGGCCTCATAATTAAGGAGCTCACCTTGAGCAATGACCATTATATTGGCATTATGATCAAGGTGCTCACCTTGAGCAATGACCTCCACATGTGCCCCAAGACAAAGGCTTTCATCTTGAGCAATGACCTCCACATGCATCCCATGGTGGAGGTGCTTAACTCAAGTAATGACATCCACATAGGTCCAACGACCGAGGTACTCATCTTAAGCAATAACTTCCACTTGGATCCCATGAGCAAGGTGCTAAGCTTGAGCAATGACTTCCACGTGAGCCCCATCATCAAGGTGCTTAGCATGAGCGATGACCTCCATATGGGCCCCATGATTAAGATGCACCTCCTCGATGCCTTAACTACCTTTACGTAGGCCCCATGACCAAGATGCACCTCATTGGTGCCTTTACTTTCTTTATGTGGGCCTTAGGACAAAGGTGCAGTTCCTTGGTGCCTTAATTACCTCCACGTGTGCTCCATGATCAAGATGCATCTCCTTGGTGCCTTAACTACCTCAATATGGACCCCACAACCAAGGTGCACTTCCTTGGTGGCTTAGCTACTTTAATATGGGCCCCACAACCAAGATGCATCTCCTTGGTGCCTTAACTACCTCCACATGTGCCCCACAATGGAAGGATTTTAGACTCTTAGCTACCCCATAAAAGAAGCGATAAGTGGATAGAGAGGATAGAGATTCATTCTTGCACGATTCTATTCACTCTCTTTTACACACTTGAACTAACATAACTATTTATTGACTTAGGCATTAGAAAGATCTCCCAGAGGCCACTAGGACCTCCAAAGAGTCCACCTTTAATTTTACATATTAGAAGTATAAGAGATATTTTATCAATGTTCGACCTAATTGATATCTGAAATGACGACCTATTTCCAAGCATCAGCAAGTATATAATTTGGAATACTAGATAAATTTTGAACTTTCATTGTTTATATAAAAACTAATAATAAAATACATGATTGGATCTTATTTTCATGTTTTGCACTCCACTAAAATGCTTTTGAAACGTTATAAGTTATGCTTTAAAAATTATGAAGGCAACAACAAATTTAGGAACTTTAATATTTAAAATATTAAACAAACATAAATTGATTTATTATATATTGAAATTAAACCATGTTCAATGAATGATGAATACAATATTGTTAAATCCTAGTAAACCTATTGTTAGATATTTTAATATCAAACAATTATAACTTAAACTTTAATATATTTAAATTCTACCATTTTAAAATGACAGTGATAAGTAAAGTACACTGCAATTTTTTTAAAATTAAATAGGCAATATTTATCTCAATATATATAGTTTTTAAATATTTAAATTAGCATTGGGTTCACACAAAAAAGTTTCAAATTTTTATTTATATTTTCTAAAACTATTTATAAAAGTTTTTAACTTCATAATTTTTTCCTTAAAATGTTGAAGGTTTTTGTATGCATTTCACTGCCTAATATTTTAAGCTCTTTGTACAATTGTCTATTTTGAATAGTAATTAAAGATAAAATTTAATATGTAAGAATGTTATTTCTATTTCTTTTTTATACTTCTTGCTATTATTAGAATTTCATTCCAATCGAAGAGATTGTAATATATATATATGCTAGATGAGAAAACAAATTTCTGCAATCAGATTCAATTATTTTCAATTTGATCCCTAGAGTTTATTTCCAATGAATAGCATGGGTTTAGCATGTAGGATAGGTTTAAATAATTTTAGGGATATCGAAAAAAAAAAATTCTTACATTGAAAAGTCTTCAAATTAATATTATTTTAACTTGACATGTGCATCTAGATTTTCTTGTTCAAAGTTATGAAAAATAAGAAAAGAATGGTCAATTGAAATGAATGTTACCAAACAATCCCAGATAATATGTTCGATTTGGATAAATAATTTTGTTTAAGGAAAAGAAAAAAATAATAATTATTTATTTATTTCTTTTATCTTGAATACTATTAAAAATAAAAATAAAAATATTAATTAGGGTTATAAAGGAAAAAAAAACTTTAACCTTGTACTTGAGAGAAGTTTTAAAATTTAATAGAAAAGTTTTAAACTTTGATCTGTATATATTTAGACAAAACACAATATAAAATTATGTTAAATTTTATATAAATTCACACAATTTCAAATCCAAGACTTGAAATTGATGCTCCCAAATCTTGTTTAAAAGTTATTGATATGTAAAATAATTTTTTTTTTCATTTACTTTTGATAGGGATGGGCAAACTCTCTTGAACTCTTACCACCTTATTCAACCCAAGTATACAGACAGTATTCACCCAAGTCTTTTGGGACCTCTGCATTCTTCACATTGGTGAGATTTTTTGTAGGTAAATTTCCAAGAAAAACTGCCATCAACCAAATTATTGAAACTTGCCATACAAAGGTTGAAGTTTTCCGCCATGTGAGTGGTTGGATTATCTTTAAATTTTGTAGTGTAGAGGACAAGTTTCAAGTGTTGACCCTGGCCTTACCTTTTATTTGGTCGTCCTCTGTTGTTTAAAAGGATACCAGTGTTAACTTTGGTGTATTCCTAAGAGGGGGGAGGGTGAATTGGGTATTTAAAACTTTATTCCCCTAGGTTTAGCTAATCTAGCAGTATTTCACAACCTAAGGTCTTCCTACATACACACCTAAATGCGCAGATAATATGCGGAAATTAAATCATTCGCTATAACATACACGTGTTGAAATGTAAAGTGCGGAATGTATAAAGTACACGCACGATATGTTATCGGGGTTCGACCAACTGTGCCTACGTCCCCGCCTCTAGCTCACGAGCCCGAGGATTCCACTGATGGCTCACTTAATGGGTGGAGCGGCATCTAATACAATTAGGTCAATTAGCACAGGGCTGACCTCAACCTTTACAAACTCTCCTTGCGGGGCGGAGAAGGCCCTAGGTCAAATTTACAGGGCTGACCCCAACCTGATCCTTCTGAACTAAATCAAACCTCCTCAGGCCACGCCTAGAAATACAACAGTATTTTTCACAAAATAACCGGTACAGTAATTGTGCTTCTCAAGAAAAGCAAATATGTACCCAATACGCACAGTATAATCGATCAACCACACATCAACAATATAGGCAAATGAAAGTTCAGTGATGTGTATTTTTGTGCAAGATACACTCAATAAGATATGATCATTAATATGCTCAAGAGTGTTCTAATCAAACTATTTCTTTGAAACAGTAAATATCAAATCTCAATAATAAACCGGGGTTTCAAAGATGCTGCAAATATTCAAAAACAACTCAAAATATTTTCTTCAATGTAATATGCTCAAGAGTTGTTTGAAAAAAATAAAATAACTTGTTAAAACTATTTTGCACAACAAAATCAAGCTATAGGAATCTTTGTAATGACAATGCAAAGATCCTTAAGCTACTAGGTTTTTCTCAACATGAGATTTATTAAATGAAATTTGTGGGAAAAACTTTACTTAACTCCCCAAAATCAATACCAATCAACCAAGCAAAGCAATGAGAGTATGAGCAATACTACTAAGCAATAACCCAAGCAAGAACTCTCACATGGCTAAAAATAATCAATGGAATGAAGGTGAGAGAGTGTTTGGAAGTATTATAAGGAAAATGAGATTTTGGGTTTTAGAGGATTTTGGCTAATGGTTTTTCTTAATCTCGCACTAATCCTCACAAATGAACCAATATTTATAGGCAACGGCAAAAATATAACTATTTGGGACCCATTTGGTATTATTAGAAAAGTTTCAAATGGTTTAAATACAATTAACCCAACTTAACCCATTTTTACCTCAATTAAATTAATTTTAACCTGGCAAGGTTTGGGTGGCTGAACCTTGGTTCAATCGCCCGAACAGACATAGGGATAAAAGTGATTTAAATGAGTTCGGTCGCCCGTGTCATGCTTCAGCAGCCCGAATCAAAGTCGATAGCATTGCTTCGTGACTTCGGGTACCCGGTCATATGTTCGGTGGCCTAATTCATGTGTTCGATCGCCCGAGACCCATTTTGAACTAAACAGTTTGGTCACCCAAGTTGGTGGAATGTCTTTTTCAAAGGGTTCGAGCGCTAGTGGTCGGTACGCACAAAATAGTTCGGTCACCCAAGAGCCCAAGTCAACTGTTGACTTTTCAATAGTTCAGGCACCCAAGGAGTTTTGAACCCCAAGGGTTTGGTCGCCCGAGCTCTCTCAACTTTCCTAATAATGTTCAATTAAGTGCAATTTTAACACTCTTGTATTTTGTATGATGTATGTGCGTGAGTGTTGGGACCTATAGTCATACTAGGGTTTTACTAAGGCCATTTTGAGATAGTCCCAAAAATCCGGCGTCGGTCGACCGAAGGATGCCCTAAAATCATTCAGCCCCTATGGTCATTTTACGGTCATTTAGAGCTTACAAAACCTACATGCATGACATGCAGAGCTTATTATAAACCGTTTCTCCTAATTACTATTATAGACCCAAATTACACAAAATAAAAATTATAATAAGTCTTCAGGGTCTTTAGTCTTCAAGTGTTCATGTGCCATCAATTAGTTTGCTAATATAAACCTACACACAAACTAGATAGACATTATATACTAGAGTATTTGTCATAATCAAAACAGGGAATGACCCATAGGGTCAATAGCCAAAGTTGTTTCAATTCGATACAGAGAATCTAAGCGTTCTCCCAGTTTGGATTCAGTTGAGAAATCTCCCCCTTAAACTTTGGTCTCAGAAGGCTTTGGGGAAAATTTGCTCTGTTCTGGGTAGGCTTGTGTATGTAGATAAGCTTACCACTAATAGGGAAATCCTTTCATACACGAGGGTTCTGGTTGAGATTGATGTTTCAAAGGACCTGGAGAAGAGCATCAAGAAATTGTAAAACCAAGAAGAAGAAGGAACTAATGGAATTTAGGAGAGCATGCCCAGGTGATGAGCAAGGAAAGAATATCGATGAACCAGTAGTCACTAAGCATACTATAGTCAAGGGTATACAATTAGGCAGTGATACAAATAATCCTGGTACTTCTACAGTAGATACAAAGGCACTAGCAAAGGACACCAATTTACACTTGAAGGCCAAGAAAAAAAGCTCTGCAGAAGGTTCCAAAAGTGAGTGTTCTACTGGGTGAGCTACTGAAGACTTTACCAGAGATTCTTCTTCTAAGCAAGGTAAAGGTGAAGCTGAAAAGTCTATGGACAAAGGAAAATCTCCACGTGTGGATAAAGAGAGTTTTAAGCTTGCCAAGGGTAAGAAATAATATTTCTCATTTGATAAATAATATTTACCTTTTATCAATAAAAAAATAATAATTCAAGATTATTCTTATACAGCCCATGGCCTCTTGCAATTTCTCATTTACCCTTATCCCTATCAGTAATTTAATATTTATTACTTTTTTTATGATGCAAAAATAAAATGAAATAAGAAGCATAAAATCAAATTTATTACTTGATTTTATTATTTATTTCATTAAAATATGTATTTTATTACTATAGTAGTTCGTTGGGTTGTGCAAATTAAATATGACGTAATAGTTTCTTATTCACGTTTAATCAACGTCCACGATTACTTTGTTCAAGATTGGACCGTTGGTATGAAAGATGTGGAACACCGATTCACCAGTCCCACGAGTGGCAGAAAAGCTGAAATGTTCTTCTTGACAATATTTACTCATATTAATTCTCTCCGCTTCGAGAGTAGGAGTCAAGAAGGGCCACTTAGGACATTGAAGCCCTACACCATCATTCCTCCATCCTTGTCAAGCACCACCAGACCTCCCAACCTCAAAATTCCACCCTTTCTCTTAAGCCATCCTTGGCTTTTGCTCCCATTGATGAGCCATCAACCGTGCCCTTAATTTGGTTTTTGGCTGTTGGGCCAACACTGATAATGAATGTGTAGGTGTATATGTTTAATTTTAAATTAGCATTACCACAATCTTGGTCATCGCACTGATTTCAAAATAAATAAATAAATAAATAATTATTATTAATTATATAATATAATATAATACAATCATTTTTATAATATTATTGTAACAACCCAAAAATTATACCATTTTTTTCATATAAAATATAAATTATTTTGATACCCCTGTATTACCTACTAAAACATCTAAGGACCCAGATGGCTTTCAGGCATCCCTGTACAAAAACCAACACACCTATGCAACGGAAAACATAAAGTCATACATCTATATTTACAATACCAGAATTCAGTGTTTTCAAACCATATATATGTACATATAATTACACATCATCCTAGTGTCATCTACTCAAAAATATAATCCCCTCAATACACTTACCCTATAAACAGGGAAAAATAAAAGATCTCTCTATCTGCGAGCCTGATCTACTCGCCTAGCTGGTTTACGAGAAAAATATTAAATCGTTGGGATGAGACAATGCTCAGTAAGTGGAAATATGCTATTACTAGTTTGTGGCGACAGAATTGCATAAATATTATTATGACAATATCTGAAATTGTATAAGCTAGTATCAATAAATGGTATATCTTAGATTTATCATAGTTTAAAGTATAACTGTAACATTTGAGTTTTCTACTTTTCATACTTCGAGTATTATTCTATATTTGCTGAAATTCTCTAAATCTTTATACATATACATAACTGAGATTTTACCCTGAAAAACTGTACGTCATGATTTAACCCCTCGTGACAGGGTTGTGCGGCCCATAGGTAGGACTTAATCCTGGTTGGCCCACTAAGTAAGTCAACTGTAACTCTACCAATCCTCAGTCCAGCCAAACTGCATCCCTCCTAGGCACGGAACTGGTAACTACCTTGTCAAACCGGCCTCCTCAACCCAGAGTACTAGGGAGACTGTAAACTCTCCATAGGAACGGTTGACGGAATACACATACTATCTGAGATATGTGGTTGCACTCTGATATAAAAATAGAAACATTACCGTGCCCTACTAATTGAACATAACTTGAGTCATCGGAGTTCGATATTGTATATACTATTTCTATAATTACCCTACTGCTTTCATTAGGTTTCCAAAATAACCATAACACTATAAATCTGAACTGAAAATACTATGACATTTAAATAAAATAATTGTAGTATCTAACTGTTAAAACTGTATGTATAACTATAATAATCTGTAATGTCTGAGTGTTATGGTTTCGGCAAATATGGCATTCTGTAATTACGGTAAAGTATTTGGCTGTATAATATCTGTAATATCTGTTTGATAAAAATATGTCTGGAAAATATATTTGTCTATGTATACACACACACACACACACATTGTAAATCATGATTTTATGAAAAACTACATAAATTTTGTACCAGGAAAATATCTACTCAGACCACACAATTAATACAACTCATATTCTGAAATCTGTAAAACTGTATAATTTTATATTTTATACCTTCATAAATAAATACTATAATTTTTGTAATAATATTTCTGAATTTCCTAGCATAACATATTTTCCTTACCTAATTGGCTAGGAGGTTTGCCTCCAACTTAATCCTCACACTCACAGCATACTATCCCCAAAATTATGAAATAATACACATATGAATATTACAAATAAATCAATTATATTGCCTCGAGCCTACATACTCATGAATTTTTGAATTATAATTTACTTGGTTCCCGAAAATACTCATGGGGTCCCCAACCCATACCTGTAGGGTCCCAAAACACCCTATTGTTGAATATATAATACTCAAATTTTACTTCACAAAAACTCCAATATATTCACATATAATACTAAATCTGACTTCAAATGAACTAGGTAATACTGAAAATGCTCAAATAATCCACTTACCCTTGCCCTTGCTTTGAGATGGTTCCCAAACCTCTCAAATCGACATTTCACTTCGGCTATGTTGTAGAGAATCTCCCCAGGATCCCCGTGGTAGCTTCTGATCGTCAAACTGGGGAGAGACGGAGCTGGAAACTTAGAGAGAAGTGAGAGAATCCAATTTTTAGAGAGAGAGAATTTTCTTCGTTGAAAACCCATTTTTTGCATATTTATAGGTGTCTTGACACGTGGCCTCGTCAACTATTCCAAGAGGAGTTTCATCGACAAATCATTACTCCTCGTCGACGAAATTCAGGTCCTGAAAACCGTCCTCTTGGTATCTTCTCGTCAACGAGACACGTGTCCACATCAACGATCCCAAAAATCCTGTTCGTCGATGAACGTGGAGTGTTCGTCGACGAGACCCTACTGACCTTTTTAAAATTTTTCTTTACTTTCTCCTTTCTTTTATTATTTAATTACCAAAATTCTACGGGTCTCAACAATTATGATAATATATATGTATGTGTATATATATATATATATATATATATATATAAGTTATAACTTTCTTGGAAACTTTGTGGGCATCATCGCCCTTGTGTGTTCGTGCTCTCTCTCATCTCTCTCTCCTCAAACTCTCTTCCCCTCTCCTCAATTTTTCGGCAATACGTGCGTCGATTGAAGAACATAAAATATCTATGAGTTCCATTTCCAGCCACCAAGCCGGAGTGGATTTGTCGTAGGAGCGTCATAGGCACCACTCCTGAGGTGAGTTAAGGGAAATAAATTATGTTAGGAATTTTATAATTTGACCGATTAAATTGTAATATGAGATTGCAAGAATTATATATATGCCTTTTTGAATATTTTGGCATATAGAGATTGGATTTTGAATTATTATATTTATTATGAAATGATTAAATTGGTGGTTGTGAGCCTAGGGATTTTATAATAATAATTATTTTAAAGTTAAACCAATTGAATTAAAATATTTGTTTTCTGGATGATTATAACAGATTTTCTGAATAAATTAAATGGATGAAAGTAATAATCTTGGATTATTAAAGTATGATTTATTATTTACAGGCTGTTTAGTAAAGTATGGTTAAATACATAAATCGTGTGGCATGAGATTAATATTTTATTTTAATAAACCGGTTGTGATTGTTGTGGTATGAGTACTTATATGTTTATGTGATTTAATGTCCTTCACGCATATCACAATATAACATTGGCAGGAAAATGACGAGTTCGTTATATTGTTTATGGTATAAGTTGTGATATAACGTTGGCAGGATTATAAGGAGTTTATTATATTGTCATTTATATAAATGAGGCAAAAACATTGGCAAGATGGATGAGTAGTTTGTTTTTGTTGATATGCTATGAATGGTGGTGTGTGTATTGTATCTGTGAAAGTCCTTATGTGGGCCACATATTGAGATTTGCTTGGTACGCAGTGAGAATGATGAATACTGAAGTACTTGTGCATTAACTTTGGTAGGTGTGAGTATGTGAAGGTGAATTGAATACATTATGATTTTTGATATGCCATGTTATTATGAAAAGTACGTGTACACAGATTATGTGGTATGATTGATGTTGAATGTGTGTGAGTACATGAATGTGAATTAAAATGCATAAACAAATTATGGCGAGGTAAAGCTCTCCGCCTGAGGGCTTACTATAAGGTGAGTGCCTTGATAAGTATTAGTTATAGCCTCACCCCACTAAAAGGGCAAAGTTACAAACAATATCAGATACATGTATGGGCGTGTAATCTCCCCTATCATTGAGAACTCTCGCTTATAAATGTTTATGTGTGTGTGTTAGTACAGTCTACATGTGTTTTCTCAATTGACATTGATTAACAAATAACTATATTTTGTATACACTAAAACTCATGATAGCCACACTGATAATAATTTATCCGTCTATACTAAGAAGTGTCTCATTCCAATATACAAATCATTTTTCAAGACCATCTCGAGATCGAGCTTAGCGAGCTCCAGGGCAGGGTGATAGTTAGTTTGTGTGAGTGTCTATAAGAATTCTAATGTATTTAAGTTATGTCTTAAGTTCCTGGATTTGTAATATGGTTGTAGGGAGATACCTTTTTGGTTGTATAGTATAGTACTCTGGTATTATAAATTGAGGATGCTTTATTATTTCCACTGTGTGTATGAGAGTGATGCTATTAGGGATAAAGAAATGGAACACATAACACCCTGGGCCCCAGTTTTGGGTTCGGGGCATTACAGATATCTCAAGGAAAAACATACTATATATATATAATTTTATGTTCATTAGTTAAGGTATTCTCATTGTGTCGTTCCTTTTTTTTTTTTTTTTGAAATTATCGTATCTCTGCATCATTATCATGTTGTATTTTCAAATATAAATGAACGACTATGTCTTATCAAAGAAAAAGTATAATTTTTGTAAGTGAAGCAAAGGCTCTTGAAATTTTTTTAAATATAAAATAAGATCTTATCTTTCTAATAAACCTAAAAAAATGGCGTCCTTTTTCTTGTTTTTAAAAAATAATTTTTTCATTTTAAAAATCAATTTAAAAAAAATCAAAATTTCAAACTAATAAATGCCTCAATTGATACGAGAAGTATGTTTAAATGATTTTTGATGGTGCATCATCCCATGTTTATCTTGCACTCTTTAATATTGACTGGTTGGAGGCCTTCGTATATGATAGTATTATCGAGATCAAGTTATGTGACTATATACATTTATTAATGTTTAAAAATAGCTTTATAAGAATTTAAGGATCCGACTAGTTGTGGAAAATATTTTTCAATTGTCTAGTTTTAAATTTTTTAAAAATTATATAAATTTTCAATATTCGTATTAAAAATGATAGAAAATAAAGAGTTTGTTTAAGTATATAAAACAATTTTTTATTTTTTATTTTTTATTTTTATATTTTAAAAAAATTACAAAAAGGGCAAAAGATATTGACATCTCCTAAGATTTGACAAAAAGGCACCGACTTTTCCTGAGATTTTAAAATTATAGAGACCTTCCTTGAGGTTTTAATAACTACATATACCTTCTTTGAGGTTTGCCAAGATGACACAAACCTTCCCTTACATTTTGCAATGAGACAACTCTTTTGAGGCCAAAAATCAAATGTTAGGGAAAGTTCGTTGCATTTTTGGAAATTCAGGGGAGGTCCCTATTAGGGGTGACAAAATATATTAACAGGTCGAGTTTGGGCAGGTTGCAAATCTATAGGGGTTAAACGTGATTCAGGTTTAGGTTGACCCATTTCACTACAAAGGAAGGTCTTTAGTGATGGTTTGAAACTATCACTAATAATAGCAAATCGTAACTAATACTTATTAGCGAGGCTTTGTAGAGACTCGCAGAATTACGGTAATTAAATAATAAAATAAATGAGGAAGAAAAAGAAAATTTTAAGAAGGTCAGCAGGGTCTTCCGCATTCGTCGACAAACAAGCTTATTGAGATGGTCGACGTGGACACATGTCTCGTCGATGAGAAGTTACTGAGAGGACGATTTTTAGGACTTGAATTTCATCGACGATGAGTAAAGGTTCATTGACGAAACTCCTCTTGGACTCGTCGATGAGGTGATGTGGCACATCAACGAGGCCACGTGTCAAGACATCTATAAATATGCAAGAAATGGGTTTTCAGCGAAGGAAGTTCTCTCTTTCTCTCTCTCTCTCTCTCTCTCTCTCTCATTTCTCACTCTAAAAATGGGTTTCTCTCATTTCTCTCTCAGTTTTCGGCTCCTTCTCTCCCTAGTTTGACCATTAGAAGCTACCACAATGATCTTGGGGAGATTATTTGCAACATAGCTGGAGCAAAATGTTGATTTGATAAGTTTGGGAGCCATCCCAAAACTAGGGTAAGTAGATTATGTGAGTATTTTCAGTATTACCCAGGTCATTTGAGATTAGATTTTGTATTATATGCGAATATACTAGAGTTTTGTGAAGTAAAATCAGGGAATTATATTTTCAGGAATAAGGTATTTGGGGACCTTGCAGGCAAGGGTTAAGGACCCTAGTGGGTGGTAATTTAGGAACGCAGGTAAAATGATATATGGATTATAGTTTAGGAATTAAGCATATGCGGATTTGGGGATAAATGTATGCGATAATTATTTAGGTGAATTTAGTTGTTTGATAGGGAGATTATGTGTGTATTATCTCAGGATGTTCAAATTATAAACACCACACATGTGAGACTGTAAATAGCAGCTAGTGTTAGTTAGGTAAGGGAAATATGCTATGCTAGGAAATCTTAGTATGGGTTCAGTATAAATTATATGTTATATCAGATTATTATTCAGATTATAAAATATTTGTATAGTAGAAAATACAGATTTTGGAGCATGTGAATTTATTTATAGTAAATTAGCACAGTATTTCAAAATCATGGTAAACCAATAATATAAAATATCAATTACATATATAGTATCAAACCCTGATGGACCAAATTTAGTCAGCAAAGCACGGTACCGTAGCTATATTCAGTTTAGAATGCAACCACATAACTTAGATAGTATGTGGATTCAGCAGTCGATCGTGCCTATGTTGTGGACAGGCTCCCCGTCAGTTAGGGTTGAGGAGGTCAATCTGACTTTTGGAGTTCAATTGACTTATCCTGGTCGGCCAACTAGGAAAGGTCTCGCCTATGAGCTGCACAACCCTGTCATGAGGTGTTAAATCATGACTTTCAGCTATCCATCTAGGGAAATTTTCTCAGTTATTATATATATATATATATATATATATATATAAATATATATATTCAAATTTACAGAAACTATAGACACACCTATGAATATTACAAGTATTATGAATAGAACAGTTTATGTTAAATAACCTAGGTATGAGTTATACTACACATTATTTATATGTGTTTTCTCAGTCTCCGATATTTATGGTTTTTCTAAATCAGTTTTTACAAATATGTAAATTCACCTACCACACACTAGTAATAACATAATTTGTCTTACTGAGCGTTGTCTCATCCTAGTGATTTAACATTTTTTAGGGGATCCATCTAGGCGAGCAGATCAGGCTCACAAATAGAGGGGACTACAGTACTGCCCCGTTTGTGGGGTGAGTATTATGGGAAGTCATTTTTGGAGTAGTCCCCAAATTCAGTTGAGGGTATTTTTGGGAATGGTTGTATATGTATATTTTGGAGACATATTCTGACACTCTGGTATTGTATATATTATTATGGTTGTATGTATTATGCTTTTTGCTGCTTAGGTAGTTTATTGGTTTCATTTTCCACGGTCCTTATCTGGCCATGATGATAGCTTGGTTTATTAGAAGGTATTAGAGTAGAGGAATTTCACAATTATATATAGTAGTGAAAAAAATGCATGAAATTTCGGGTCGTTACAGTTTGTTATCAGAGCATAGGTCGCTATGTTGTGTAGACTTTATAATGCAATGGAGGCAATACCAGAGTATAGGAAAGGATTTGAAGTTTTCTTCCATAGTATGGGTACAGGATTTCTGTGGTTGTTTTTGTGCTTTTACTAGGGTAACGATTTCAAGAAAGCCATAGTAAACTATTGTCGGGTCGTGTGTCCAGGTTACAGGATTGGATTTTGAATTTAGATCAGGGAGGATAGTTAATAATGAATATGAGATTTTAGTTGAATGGAATAAATTAGATCTGTACTGGAGATAGGGTCCTTAAATAGTTTTCTTTGTCTTTTCAAGATGAACCTAAGGAGCAGTGGAATGAATGTTGGGGATGATGGAGCAGGACCTTCCAGTATAAAAGGTGGAGATATTGATGTAGTATTGTGTAGCGTCACCCAACAGGTGGTGGTTGAGATGGCCAAGAGTTCAGGGGAGCATAGTTGCACGATCAAGCATTTTACACAGATGAAGCCGCCATCTTTTGCTGGAGGTGTTGACCCGATTGTGGCTAAAAATTGGGTCTAGGAAATTGAGGAGACATTGGCAGTGCTTGACTTACTCGAAAAATGAGCAGCTCGAAAGCTATCCCAAGTATAGGAGTTATGTCGTGTAATACTCAGCCTAAGGGCTAGATCGTCTCCTCAAGGAATGTGTTTTAATTTCAAGTTTTATATTTTCCCAATCAAAATTAAAAGGTTACTGGGCTTAGTTCAGATTCAGGATTTTCAAGATTGGTTGATATTGATTTTAACAAATTAAATGAACATGCGATTAAAACCGTAATCCTAGTATACACTGAATTAAACAGCAAGAATGGAAACCCTACGTCTAATCAGGCAAGAATCAAAACATGCATTAATTAAAGATGGTAACATTAAAAACATAATTAACACATGCAACATTGGTGACTCAATCAGATTCAAACGCACACACTAAAAACCAAACCTTTAATCAAATCACAAACTTGAACCAAAATGCAAACACAAATAAAAACCTAACGCTTAAACGATAACGAAACACAATAAAAATACGAACTTTGATAAAACCAATCCTAATTAAACCGAGCTTCGACAAAAAAAGATTAAATTTTGAAAAAAAAATAACTAATTTAATTTCTCTAAAAAAAAACACTTTTTTTTTTTTCTGTTTATGTTACCTTAGAATCGAACCAGACCTTACTAAAATAATTAAATAATGCAAACAAATATATAACTAGTCCGAAATAATAAAAAAACAATTACATAACATTCAAATTCATTTTTTTAAATAGTTTCAATAATGAAAAATAAAAATAAAGATCATCTTAACAATAAAAGAAAAAAAAAAGAAAAGAAAGGAGAGAGAGAGAGAGAGAGAGAGAGAGAGAGAGAGAGAGGAAAAGATAGAAAGGGAGATAAAAAAAGAAAACAGAGAGAGGAAAAAAGAGCCCGAGTTGCTGTTGAGGTTGCTGTGCTGGCCGTGGAGCTTTGGTTGCGGTTGTGCAGTGATGCTCTGGCTGCTAGTTTGGCTGGGCTACCGTGGAGTGGTAGAGCAGGAGGTATTATGGTGCTGGGAAGGCTCGGATGGAGTTGCAGAGGGGTGTTGGCTTGGAGGAACCTTTTGGCTACTGCAGGAGAAGCTAGTGCACAAAGTTCTGTGGGGGCTACAGACAGTGGCCGTGGGCTGCTGTAGAAGGTAAGTCGTGGTTGAGAGTAGCAATAGAGGTCTTGGCTGAGAGAAAGGAGAGCTGGGGGAGAGAATAAGGGAGATAAAACAAGATAGAGAATAAGGGAAGGTATAGAATTAGGGGAAAGAGACTAAAAACAAAGAGGGAGAGAGTCAGGGAGAAGAAGAAAGTTGAAGAAGAGAGGGAGTAGGGAGGAGGGTAGAAGAGAGTGGTGCAGGGGCACACCCAAGAAAGAAGAGAGGAAGAAAATAAATAGATAAAGGGAGGGGGGCATCCCTACGCATGACCCAGATAGGTGAAGGACCCGACAAGCCAACCCGACCTGGCCTGTATGGCTGGGTCACATCAAATAGGTTTTTTTTGTTATTTTTTTTCCTTTTTTTTTCTCTCATTTTTATCTCCACGATCATGGCCAATTTTGACCTTTCTGGAGCTTGTTTCTCTCAACACTTTGAACACAGAAGTTGTAGATAATCCTCTCCTTTTTCTCTAGAAATTTGAATTGTCTTGATCGAAGCTCAGATGAAAACGTTATGCGCGAATTACAAATTGGTGCCGGTTTTGGCTCTAGGGAATTTTCTTGCGATAAAAAAATGCCAAAATTTCATAAATTGCTCAATAAAACTCAAAAATTATAAATAGGGAACTTTGTAAAAATATTGAGTAATTAGGCATTTAATTAAAAATATAAGCCCTAGTGACCAGATTAAGATGCCTAATTACGCAGTTTTAGCGCGTAATCACACCCCTCAACTAACGTTTTTCTAGTCTCTAGAAAATAATGTGAATTAATTTCAAGGCGATGCCCACAATTATGAACTCCAGCGAACATGAAATTGATGCACATGTGTCACAATCATACCATTTCACAAACAAGAATATAACTGAATTTTCACACTAGCTCATTCATATTCAATGCACACAACTCCGAAGCACATCACTCATACAAGTTTCATCATTTATATAACAATTAAGAATAGTATATGCACATGAAGTTAACCAGCGATACAATTCAGAGTTAATGCGGTCATATAAGTTTGAGTATAAATCGGTAAAATCTCGAGGCGTGTGTGATGTGTGTGACTTAGTACACCTAGGATACCAGTGGACACCTACAGAACGGTTACTTTTACTCGGCCTAACTGATATATCCTCAAGAACACTCAAAAAGGAATGGGTTCACTCGTCATATATGAGAAGGAGTGTCGCGATCAAACATCCCACATATTGAAAGGAACAAATGCTAAGTATATGGAGTGGACTAGTTTGAGAAGGATCTAGCCTATCTAAAAGGTGTCGGGTCCTTTACCTTAGCATCTTCTCACCTACTTGTCATATCCAACTGAGACCACCCTAGATCAACTTATTCACAAACTTGTCGTGAATGCATCTGAGGCATTAAATAGATGAAGAATCTTCATATGTGAAAAACATATGTCGTGTCCTTGACTTTTTGTGGTATTTCTGTGGAGCAAGAATTAGAATTTCATTTCATATGCATTTCTATTTCTTATTCTTTCTTCTGCCCATTCTTCATTTTCTGTCCTTTATTGATCAATTAGGACAATCATTACACTTCTTTTGTTATCTTCATACCATCAAAGGGAATTAAGCTCAAACAGTGGTCCATGAACTGAGTCTATTTCTAGGGTTGGTTCAGCCTTCACATCTTAAGTAGGCTACAAGACCTAGGTTTCTATCTCCCAACTAGATGTCACCTCTAGACTAGAAAATCAAAAACAGAGACTGGTGTAAAAAGAATCATCCAAAAGAAAAGAGAATTGAATTCCATGAACTTTGATTTGATGTTAACACTCGAAAGGACGATAAGTAGCTCAAGGATATATTACAAGGTGTCATAATTGCCACGGGTGTTCTCTTAGTGCTCATAGGAAACTCTAAGTGCAATGAATCACGTGAATGTGTCTATTCAGCCTCGTAAGATGCCGTGTAAATACAATAAATTATATAGCCAGATTAACACGAGTTTACTACCAATTAACTCTTCATGGAGTTACAAAGTCATATATAGACAAACTATGCATAAATGACTCAAGTGTGTAATTCTTAGGTTATATGCAAGTATGTGAGGGGTATGAGTCAGTGTTAAGCATGGCATAATGTAGTGTAATTCCTCACTACTCTCCCTTCCTTTCTCTTTTTGTTTTCTTGTTTTTCTATATAAAACCCACTAAGTATACGTGCACAGTGTCACATGCAAGTGCTCACCCCCCCCCCCCCAAAAAAACTAAAGTGGAACATTGTCCTTAATGTGAAAGCATAAGGGAAATACAAAAACCATGGACAGAAGAAATAGGGCGTACCTGGGTGATGAAGTAATGGAAAATGAAAACTGAACTATAAGAAAATAGACCTGAAAATTAACTAAAAATAAAATAAGGTAAAACAAAATGAAAAGAAGGAAAAGAAAAACATCACAGTTGTCTGGTGGAGGCTTTTGAGGAATTTCTTCTGGTGGGTGTAGGTCTATAAGTTGCACTAGTGGGTCTCCAAATTTGAGCCACCATAATGAATCAACCTTCATACCTGCATGAAATTCAGCCTCAAATGAATTAATACTCGTTAAAATACCAAGCAATATGTGTGCAGATCAACTTTCTTGTTTTAACAAGAAATAGTCTTTACTCAGCATACTTTCCAAGAAATTTACTTCTTTATGAACTTGTGTTTGAGGGAAATCTATTGGAGCAACTACCTTAGTTCTTCAAAAGCATTAACATTAAAAGTTTTAATTGGTTCATTCAAAGTTAGACTCTCACCATTCTGCTCACCCTCTTTATCGGGTGTACCAATCATCTTATCGCTGCAAGGATATGCTTCCGCATTGGGCTCCTTGACATTTAATTCAGTCGTGAGTGATGGTTCAACGGTTTCCAAGCTTTGAGGATGATGTACCATAGGTTGGTACTCCTCATTAGTATTAACCTCCTCATTAACTGACTACTCCACTTCTAGGCCCATTTCCTCTTATTTTTATTTGAATTCATCGGCTTCAGCCGTAACTTCCCGTGCCAGGACAATTGGTTGTCTGGTGATGAGTGTCTTAGGTTAGGGAACTTCTTTCCCGCTTCTCGAAGTGTTGGCAGCCTCCTCTGTCTCAAGATTAGCATCGTGTACTTGTTGTTGTTGCTGATATTCTTGAGGACTAGGCTGAGCTTCCACGGGCAATTCCTCTTCTTCTAGGATGTCCAACTGCATGCTTATCACATTAATGGTATCCCGCAATTCATTTAAGCCCTGAGTATGCTGAGTATACTGATCCATCTAAATTTGCATGAATTGCAGGAGCACATTCGCCATTTACGTAATGCTATCATTAAGGAGTCCTAACAGCGAACAACTTTGAGGGATCTATTGTGGCTGGTATTGAGGTGGGGGATTATAAGGGTAGTATGTTGGCTCATATGCATCTCTACCACTGATTAAGTTGATAGGGTGTACAATCATGGGTGCCTGATTGTATCGTGTATTCCACTGTGGGACACATTCAGTTAGGTAATCAAAGAATGATAGTACCTTATCTGGATCCTCACTGACAGGTTCCCCATTGCACATGGTTTGGACAAAGTGCTTGCAATCAAGGGTGAGAGCAGTATAAAAATAATCAGCTAACCTCCATGAGTCAAACCTGTGATGTGGATAACTACTTAGCATATCCTTGAATCATTCCTAGCAGGCTCGAAATGTCTCGTCACCGTGCTACACAAATTGAATAATTTGTTCCTGCAAAAATTAAGTTTTTTATGAGGGAAAAAACATATGCATAAATAAACTCCATATCAGCCCAATTAGTGATAGAGTGAGGTCTCAAGAAATGAAACCACATCTGTATCCCCATCCTACAAAGAAGCAATGAATAAACACAGTCTAGTGGATTCGTTAGTTCTGGCATAAAAGAGAAACATATTGCAGGTTAACTTGAACTCTGATAGGTGCTGATAGGGGCACTATGATTCTATCTCGTAGAACTGGGGTAGCAATGATGTCCTCCCTCGCTGCATCATGAAATTAAGCTCTTCATTAGGCAAAATAGTGGAAGAGGATGCAGTGGCACATTCAAGCTGCAAAAAGTCCATTATTGTGCGCGGTGCAGGTGCAGCCATATTTATGTGTTTATTTAAAAAAAAAAAACTCAATTTTTTTTTTGTTTTCCTTTTAATTTTTTATTTTTTATTTCATAAAACTAATTAAAATGGCAGAAAAAATGTTAATTTGAGACTTAGACCGACATTCCCCGGCAATGGCGCAAAAAACTTGACTCACTCGAAAAATGAGTAGCTCGAAAGTTTTCTAAAGTATAGGAATTATGTCATGTAATACTTAGCCCAAGGGCTGATCGTCTCCTTAGAGAATGCGTTTTAATCTCAAGTTTTCCATTTTCCTAATCGAAATTAAAAGGATACTGAACTTAGTTAATATTCGGGATTGTCAAGATTGGTTGAGATTTATTTTGACAAATTAAATGAACACGTGAATTAAAACCCTAATCCTAACATATACTGAATTCAATAGCAAGAATGGAAACCCTACGTTTAATCAGGCAAGAATTGGAACACACGTAATTAAAATACGCAACACTAGAGACTCAATCAGATTCAAACGCACACACTAAAAACTGAACCTTTAATGAAATCACAAACTTGAACCAAAATGCAAACACAAACAAAAATCTAATGCTTAAACGATAATGAAACACAATAAAAATATGAACTTTGATAAAACCGACCCTAATTAAATCGAGCTTCGAAGAAAAGATTAAATTTTGAAAAAAAACAACTAATTTAATTTCTTTAAAACAAAAACACTCTTTTTATTTTTATTTTTATGTTATCTTAGAACCAATCAGACCTTACTAAAACAATTAAATAATGCAAACAAATATATAACTAGTCTGCAATAATAAAAAAATAATTTAAATAACATTCGAAATTAATTTTTTCAATAGCTTCAATAATGGAAAAAAAAAAACAATAAAGATCATCTTAACAATAAAAGAAAACAAAAATAAATGAAAGAGAGGGAGAGAGAGAGAGAGAGAGAGAGAGAGAGAGAGAGAGAGAGAGAGAGAGAGAGAGAAAGAGAGAGAGAGAGAGGAGAGAGAGGAAGTGAGAGCTCGAGTTGCTGCTGAGGTTGCTGTGCTGGCTGTGGAGCTTTGCAGTGGTGCTCTGGCTGCTGGTCTGGCTGGGCTTTCGTGGAGTGGTAGAGGAGGAGGTCTTTTGGTGCTGGGAAGGCTTGGCTAGAGCTGTAGAGGGGAGTTAGATTGGAAGAACCTCTTGGCTACTACAGGAGACGCTGGTACAGGAAGTTCTTTGGGGGTTGTAGGCATTGGCCGCGGGTTGCTGCAGAGGGTAGGCTGTGGTTGAGAGTAGCAGTAGAGGTCTTAGCTAAGAGAATGGAGAGCTGGGGGAGAGAATGAGGGAGAGGAAATAGGAGAGAATGAGTGAAGGTAGAGAGTTAGGGGAAAGAGATTGAAAACAGAGAGGGAGAGAGTCGAGGAGAAGAACAAAGTTGAAGAAGAAAGGGAGAGAGGGAATAGGGAAGAGGGTAGAAGAGAGTGGTGCAAGTGCACACCCAGGAAAGAAGGGAGGAAGAAAATAAATAGAGAAGGGGATGGTGGGCTTGCCCTATGCACGACTTGGAAAGGTGAAGGACACAACCAGCCAACCCACTCGGCCTACATATGGCCGAGTCACATCAAGTAGGTTTTTTTTAATTATTTTTTTCCTTTTTTTCTTATTTTTCTCTCTGCGATCATGACCAATTTTGACCTTGGAGCCTGTTTCTCTCAAAACTTAAAACACAGAAGTTGTATATTATCCTCTCTTCTTTCAACAAAAAATTGAATTGTCTCGATCAGAGCTCGGATGGGAACGTTATGCACGAATTATGAACTAGTGCTGGTTTTGGCTCCTTGGAATTTTCTTGTGATAAAAAAATACCAAAAATTCATAAATTGCTTAATAAAACTCAAAAATTATGAATAAGATACTTTGTTAAAATATTGAGAGTAATTAGGCATTTAATTAAAAATATAAGTTCTAATGACCGGATTAAGATGCCTAATTATGCAGTTTTAGCGCGTAAACTGTGCTTACATGTACAGACGAATAGAAGGTAGTATTTGTGACATTCAAGCTGACAAGAAAGGCAAAATACTGGTGGAAATCAGCGTGATTGATTGAAGAGCAGAGGTCGGATCTAGTGTCGGTGATGTGGAGTCAATTCAAGGAGCTGTTCTTTGAGCGATGTTTCCCTGCTATCATTTGGAGAGCCAACGCAGAAGAGTTTATGCATTTAGTTTAGGGGAAGATGATAGTATCATAGTACGCAGCTTGATTTATTGAGTTGTCTTGGTTTACCCCACATTTGGCACTAGATGAAGATAAGAAGGCGAGGAAGTTTGAAGAACGCCTGAGGCAGAACTTATTTGAGCATGTTATTGGTTTCTGAGCTTAGACATTCACATAGTCCGTGGATAGGGCTGCAGTTATTAAGAGTGGCATGTAGAAAGGCGTCGCAGCTCAGAGTCATAGAAAGAGGTTTGCGCCTCAAGGTGTTCAGGCGGGTTCTAGTCGGGGTCCATGGAGAGGAGACCTTTATAGGGGAGGTCAGAGGTAGATGACGAGAATTCGTGAGAATTAGGGTGTGCAGACCTACCCTGTGTGTCAAACATGTGGGAGATGACATTTGGGAGAGTGTCAGGCTAGGAGAGACATCTATTATCAATGAGGAAGACTCAGCCACATGGCACGAGCATGCCTAGGACCGACGATCCAGGCCCCAGCTCCCAGACCCTATCAGGGTGGTTACCAGGCACCTCGGGGAGGCCAGCAGAGGAATTTAGCCCCTACGAGGGTATATGCATTGGCACCAGGAGATGCTGAGGCAATAGGAGATGTTATAGGTATTTTTACTTCTTTTCCATATCAAGTTGTTGTTCTATTTGACATAGGTGCCACCCATTCTTTTTTCTCATTTAGGGTATGCTAAGTTAGCTGGGATCGAAGCGCAGTTGCTAGGTGTTGAGTTGGGTGTAGCCATGCTGACTAGATCTACTATGAGATGTAGGAAGGTACTTAGGAATTTTCCATTGGTCATTCAAGGAAAAGTACTACGAGCTGATCTTATGATATTAGACATGTAGGGGTTTGATGTAATATGAGGTATGGATTGGCTAGCATCTATTCGTGCCAGTATTGATTGCCATCAGAAAGAAATAATTTTTAAACCCTCGGGTGAGCAATATTACAGATTTGTTGTTTCACGTGTGCATGCCTCGCCACAGCTAGTGTTAACCATGTAGGCGAGCAAACTGCTCTTAGACAAAGGTCAGGGGTTTATGGCTTTTGTAAAAGAGGTGTTAGAAAATGAATCGAAACTTGACAGTACACTAGTGGTAAGGGAATTTCCAAATGTGTTTCCAGAAGAGCTACCTGGGTTGCCTCATTATCGTGAGGTAGATTTTACTATAAATTTACCTCTGGGGACAACATCGATCTCTAAGGCTCCTTACCGTATGGCTCCAGCTAAATTGGGATAATTAAAGGACCTATTATAGGATATAACTGAATAAAGGGTTTATCGAACCCAGTGTATCGCCCTAGGGAGCACCAGTGCTGTTCGTAAAAAAGAAAGACGGGTCTATGAGGATGTGCATAGAATATAGGTAAATAAATAAGGTAACAATTAAGAACAAATATCCTCTATCCCGTATAGATGATTTTTTTATCAAGTTCAAAGCACACGAGTCTATTCTAAGATCGACCTTAGATTAGGCTATCACTAGGTGAAAGTCAAGATAAAGGAGATATCAAAGACAGTGTTTCGAACCAGGTATGGGCACTATGAGTTTTTGGTGATGCTGTTCGGGTTGACTAATGCACCAGCAATATATATGGATTTAATGAATCTAGTGTTTCATCAATATTTAGACTAGTTTATTATGGTTTTCATTGATGATATACTAGTTCAATCGAGTAGTTTTGAGGAGCATGAGGCACTCTTACGACTGATACTTTGGACGCTTAAGGAAAAGGAATTGTATGCCAAGTTTAGTAAATGTGAATTCTGGTTAGAGAAAGTTGCATTTCTAGGGCATGTTATATCAGGGGATGGAATTTTAGTGGATCCTAGTAAAATAGAGGCAGTGGTGAATTGGGAAAGGTTGAGAAATGTTTAGGAGATTAGGAGTTTCTTAGGATTGGAGGGATATTACCATCGGTTTGTAGAGGGATTCTTAGGACTATCAGGGCCTTTAACGCGACTAACTAGGAAGAATGCTAGATTTACATGGGATGATGAATGGGAACAGAGCTTCCAGGAATTGAAACATCGGCTCGTCACTGCACCAGTGCTGACGATTCCATCTGGAGGTGATGGTTATGTAATTTATAGTGACGTGTCCTTGAAGGGGCTTGACTGTGTGTTGATGCAGCATGGTAGGGTCATAGCTTATGCCTCCTAACAGTTGAAAGAGTATGAAAAGAACTACCCTACCCACGATCTAGAATTGGTTGCAGTGGTTCATGCACTAAAGATATGGAGGCATTACTTGTACAGTGAGAGATGCGAGATATTCTCTGACCATAAAAGTTTAAAGCACTTCTTCATGCAAAAAGAGTTGACTATACGGCAAAGGAGATGGTTAGAGCTCATCAAAGATAATGATTGCACCATTAGCTACCACCCAGTTAAAGAAAATGTGGTGGCTGATGCACTAAGCCCTAAGTCGGAGGGTCTAGCGCAGTTAGAAGCAATAATTCAGCACCCAATTCAAGTGGACTTGGAAAAGCTTAGTGTGGAGTTAGTGGATAATGGTCACCAGGCATTTATTTCCAGTCTAGTTGTGCAACCTAGGCTATAAGAAAAGATTAAAGTTGCTCATGGAAATGACCCAAAATTAGCAGAGGAAATAGCCAGAGTATAAGATGGTTAGGGAGAGGAGTTCAACATTTCTAATGACGGAGTTCTAAGGTTTCATTCTAGATTGTGTGTACCTGTAGATGATGATATTCGGAGAATGATTTTGGAGGAGGGTCATAAATCTTTATACATGGTTCATCCTAGTAGTACTAAAACGTATAGGGATCTACGAGAGTATTTCTGGTGGGGTGGCATAAAGAGGGAGATCGTCGAATTTGTGTAGTAGTGCTTGACATGCCAGCAGGTTAAGGTTGCGCACCATAGGTTGGCAGGGCAGTTGCAGCCACTTTATATCCATAAGTAGAAGTGGGATCACATATCTATGGATTTTGTCATCAGGTTACCACCGATACGGCATGGTTAGAATGCCATCTGGGTAGTTGTTGATCGGCTGATGAAAATAGCCCACTTTTTACCTATTAAAAATAGCTACCCTATGAACATATTGGTAGAGATCTACATTCAGAAGATTGTTCGACCCCATGGAGTGCCACTATCTATAGTCCCAGGCCGTGACTCACGTTTTACATCACAGTTTTGGAATAACGTGGAGGAGGCTTTGGGGTCTCAGTTAGCATTCAACACCGTTTTCCATCCTCAGACAGATGGATAGATAGAGAGAACAATTAAGGTACTTGAGGATATGTTGCAAGCGTGTTTATTATATTTTGGGGGTAGTTGGACCCAGTATTAGCCGCTAGTTGAATTTGCCTATAATAATAGCTATCAGGCTAGCATTGACATGACACCTTATGAGGCGCTTTATGGTAAGAGGTATCGTTCTTATTTATGCTCGGATGAGTTAGGTGAGAGGTGAGTTTTGGGGCTAGAAATAATGCAGCAGGCATATGATAAGGTCTGACTTATTCGAGATAGAATTAGTGCAGCTCAGAGTTGGCAGAAAAGCTATACAGATACTCACCGTTGGGAATTGGAATTTAAAGTGGGTAACCATGTGTGTTAGAATTGGTGTATTCGCAAGAGGGGGGTGTTGACCTTATAGGTCACGCCCAATTTTGATTATGACAAATACTCATTATATCTAATGGGTATTTGAGACTTTGTGTAGGAAACTAAAATTGTCAAGATCAAGATACACATAGAGCAAGTGAAGATCAAAGACCAAATTCCATTGTGTTGTAATATATGTTTCATTTGTGAAATTGGTCTTTAATAGTAAATTAGGGTGGTTTACTTGTAATAATCACACACCCCACGTGCATGGTCTAATAGGTAAGCTCAGAACTAAAACATAACTAAAACTGGATCTAGAAAATACCTAAGACACTTATCATCGCACTTATATATGTTAGGCACTTGAATAGGGTGATTTTGAATTAAAACAGGACCAAAATGCACACTTTGTGTACTTTAGGTCGACCGATGCATGCAGTTCATTCTGCCCCTGGTCAACCGAATCTGGTCTAAGTTAATCGGTTGACCTTAGTTCGGTCGACCGAGCCATGACAGTTCATTTGACCCTGGTTGACCGAAACCCCTTGAAGTTAACAGTATTGAGTTCCTGGTCGACCGAGACCTTTTTGAACTACACTAACCTGGTCGATAGAGTTCACACGTATGGGAACCCAATGGTCTGGTCGACCAACCAAACAGTTCATTTTTACCCTGGTCGACTGAACCGTGCTCTTTTAAAAAAATCACCTATCTTGGTCGACTGACCCTAAAGTTCAAAATTGGCTCGGTCAACCGAACCATATGAACTTCAGTTGACCAAAAGTCTTCTGGTTCACTAATGCTCTTGGGTTGCCTTGCACTTTTACCATGGTTAACTTATTTTTAATAGGATTAAAAATTACTAAATGTCATTAAAACTTTTCTAATAATCCCGACTATGTCCCTAACGGTTATATTTCATAGGGTGTCTATAAATTCCCCTTCATTTGAGAAAATTAGAGACATGATTAGAAAAACAAAGTGAAAAATCTCTCTCAATCCAAAAGAATCTCTACTGCTCATACTCTCACAAAATTCACTCAAACTTACCTTCTTTGAGTTTCCAAATCCTTTGTAAGTGTCTTGAGTGCTTGTGAAAATATGTTTGCTCTCTAATTGTTGTGTGATTGAATTGATTTTCAATGAGAGCTAAACCTAAGTTCTCTTGGGGGGGGGGGTGTTGCTTATAAGCTTATCCTACAAAGACTTGCCTAAGCTTCTGAGTATTGCATTCATGTTGCAATATCTTAGGAAGCTTTGTTAGAATCGGTGTATTCCCAAGAGGTGGGGTGAATTGGAATTTTCAAGTTTATCACCTAGGTTAAATAAAATGCTCGTATAAAACAACATAGGGTTGGTCTATATAATTCCAAATGCGCAGATATAAAAGATATGTGGAAATTTAAGTTAAGCGCATCATTCACATAATAACATACGCGTGCGGTAAATGTAAAGTGCAGAAATGTAAATAAACACACGATATGTTATCGAGGTTCGGCCAACAGTGCCTACGTCCCCGCCTCAAGCTCGCAAGCTAGAGGATTCCACTAATAGCTCACTTAAGGGTGGAGCGGCACCGTTTACAACCAGGTCAAATTAACACAGGGCTGACCTCAACCTTAACCAGGTCAATTAGCGGGGCTGACCTCAACCTACACGCCTTAACAAGACGACGCACCTAGCTTTCCTAACCGGGTCTAAGCCAATCCGGGACTATTCCAGAGCTAGTCTCCCTCTTCAGGCCCGTTCTTGGAAATACAACCAAAGTGAATTACAATGAAATGGTACAGTGATTGTGCTTTCAAGTAAAGCAGATATGTACCCAAATTCGTGCAATGATATGCACCACAAATATTATTCAATATGTAAGCTCAATGTGGTCTAAAATGTCAACTCTCAAATAAATTTACTATCGTTGTAATGAGTGCGTGAGAGTGCAAACCTAAACGATCTTTGTATCACAGGATATTCAATCTAAGTGCTCAAACAAAGATATTAATCAAACTTCATATATTTCAATCAACGAGTTTTCTCAATACATATATGTATATGAAGCTCTAGCAATCGTATAGGTTTGGTTTGCAAAAAGGATATTCAATCTTTGTATTCAGCAAGGGATATATGAGCTAACGAACATTGCAACAAAGATTTTATCACACTAGCAAATATCTCATCAAATATTTTCAAGATAAAAACACAGTAGATATTTGAAAATGTTTTTGCAACCAAAATGCAAATACTAACTTCTTAAGAAATTGCAATGACTATGCAATACTCAGAAGTTTTATATAAGTCTTCTTAGGAGAGACTTACTAACAAAGTCCCCTAAGAATACTTAAGGTTTGGCTCTCAAAAATAAATCCGACAATCCAGAGATGGGAGAACAAACCAATTACAACAAGCACTCAAAATCAACTTACAAATGATGTAGGCAATATGAGAAGGTAAGATTGAGTGTGTGGAGCTTGGAAATGAGTATTATAGGGTTTTGGATTTTCAAAGAATTTTCCCTAATCAAAGTGGCTAATCCCTCTTTAATCTTTGCAAATGTACCCATATATATAGCCATGGAAGGAAATATGACCGTTGCGGACCTATAGGGTATTATTAGAAAAGTTTAATGATGTTTAAGGCATTTTAACCCTATTTAGAAAAATATTAACCACGGTAAAAATTGGACCAACCCGAGAGGTCCGGTCGACCAAAAGTGGTTCGGTCGACCAGGACTCAAGTGGCTCGGTCGACCAGGGGCATTTTGAACTGAGTGGTCGGTCGACCGGGCAACGGAGATTTCCAAAAATACCGAGGTTCGGTCGACCGGGGCCTTTTTGAACTACAGGGCCTTTTTGAACTACAGGGCTCGGTCAACCATACCGCTAGGAATTCTCCCAAGACCCCTCGGTCGACCAGGTCGTTGGAGTACAAATCTGGTCGGTCGATCGGGAGGTCAAACTGTTGACTCCCAGGTGGTTCGGTCGACCAAAGTCAAATGACCTATAAGGGCTCGGTCGACCGGGCTTGGGTCAAATAGTTGACCCGGACCGATTTCGGTCGACCGGGCCAAATTGAACTGAATTGGCCGGTCGACCGAAAGTGCACCAAGTGTGCATTTCGGTCCCGTATCTATCCAAACAATTCCTATTCAAGTGCCTAACAAATATATGTGAATATGTGTGTGTCCTAAGGTCACTTTGGGATCCAATTTGAAATCACCGAAAAAGTCCGGATTCGGTCGACCGAAGGTTCACCCTAAGGTCTTTCTACGGTTCAGTTTGAGCTTGCAAATTAAATCATGTTTGTGATGTGTGTGCTTATTACAAACCAAAGAACCCTAATTACTATTACAGACAATTTTACTAAAAATTATTACAATTAAGAGTTATAAAATTGTCTTCAAGCCTTTCTTGCTTTGTGCACATCTTGATCTTATCATTCTTGATTCCTGCACAAAACTCAACCATTCATTTGATACAATGAGTATTTGTCATAATCAAAACCGGGCGTGACCAATAAGATCAACAATCTCCCCCTTTTTGATGATGATAAATACGAAAAGCGAAAATATAAGGTTAAGCCTAGCCTAAGAAGGCTCCCCCTCACCATATGCATCTAATGTATTTAAATAAATAAAACCATTAACCCATTATTTTTGCAATATTTTTGCCTTTTTTTCATCTCCCCCTTTTGGCACCAGCAAAAAGGGTCACTGGAATTAAAGTCCTAGGCGATGGGTGTTTAAATACATTTATACAAGGGTAATTTTGGAAAGAGATTTTGAAAAATTTCGGCGGATTGCCGTTTGTAAATAGCACTTTACAAAAGATATCCTGTATAAGTGTGACCTGTTTGAGTTTAAATTTCCTAACAATTTATCCACAACTACTCAAACAGTTCAATATGGTCCAATTACAGCAAGTGAAATATTAATTATTAACATGAATTGGACAAGTTGTGCAATAAAGGTATAAGGTGTGCACATAATCAACATATCTGGTGATACAAGGTTCAAATGACATAGCAAACCTGATTAAACCAGAAATATACACAAACCTTTTAATAATGAAAACATATCATAAGACCCGTGGAAGATTTGAGTTAAGGACACACGACATATGATACCAAAAAGAGGGTTTGAGCATAAATAAAGTCTAACTAGTTCACATGCATTTTCACATATTTTCAATGAACCAGTTATATAATGCAACACCCTTAAGATATTTCATGACATAAGATTTCAATACATAGAAAGCACAAGTCATGAAGGCATGTAAGCAAATTAGCAAGACAAACAATATATCCAAATTGAGTTCAATTCTTGCTTTCATAGATAGATGTATATATATTCCCTTTAGTATGTGTAAAAGGTACCGAGACGTTGCTTGATGAAAAAGAGAACTTCTATTTCAAGATAATCAAGCAATATTTTTCTGGATTGTCAATTATGCAATGCTAAATCATGACCAGAAAAATCATAACCATAATGATCCAGAAATGTAGGTTCACATGCATGATCATATGGCAAATCAAGTAACAGTGGCAAGAAGAACATGTTTCAATTCTATGATGAAGGCATTCCATTTGAGCACAAGCCACACTTGATTAAAAAATACACCCATTCCCAACATATTTTATAAGCAAGACAAGATGGACATTTATTTTTAGATGCTCCCCCTAAAAGTATGCAAATTATGAAACAATTACTTCACATGAATATATACATTTGGCACACACAAGTAATTGTTTTGATTATTTGGGCAAATGCCTACAGAAAATTCGGCAGCATGCCGGCTGTAAACAGGACATTTCCCAAATTTTACCTACACAAAAACGCTCTCAAACAGACAATGTTATAGAGGTAGGGCACACGAGAACCTATCATCTACCAGCAGGCAATTCTCAACAACTGCATCCGCCATGCAGTAGGCATTTTATACTACTCAAGCATTTCAATATTATACACAATTAACCACAAGAACATACACGTCAAGAACCTGCAGATGTATATATATATATCATAAATAACCAGGGTGGTATGTCAATAATATCACAAGAGTACAAAATAAAATGCAAGAGCTATTTTATTTAATACAGACCAGATGATATAAAATAAAACAAAAAGAATCAAAGCCACGCTATCTAATCTGTGGACAACTCTGGAGTCTAGATCTCTCCTCCATCCTCTCCTCCATCACCACCATCGGCGGCATCAAAATCAAAATCCATCGTCATCCTATCTCTCTCATCCTGCATCTCCTGAATGCGATCACTCAGCTCACTGAAGCCAGCTATCATGGTCCGCTCCAAGTCTGTAAGGCGGCTATCAGTGGAGATGGAGTGCTGCTGGAACTCCTGCCGAAGTGCAGTGGATGATGATGCAAGATCCTGCAAGTCAGACTGTACTGATCCTCGAAACTGTATGAACATGTCTGACAAGCTGGAGATAGCAGCCATGAGATCTACCATCGATGGCTGTGGACGCTGTGGTGGCTCCTGTGGGGCCCCAACATGTGCTACTTTAGAGGACGCCCAAAAGTTCCCTACGAGCTCATACCCCATCAGTCTAAGGGTCACTCCAGAGAAGGTGTCCGCCGGTCGTCTCCTCTTCAGTGAAGCCACATTCGTCCTCGTGACTCCAATGCTTCTGAACAATTTGTTCAGGATACCTCCATATGGCATGATCACTCGGTGGCCAATCGTCTTGGCCATCATTCATCGGATAATCAAGCTTGGCAGGTCCAACTTCTTCCGAGCAAAGAGGCACCACATGACGAAGCAATCTAAAAAGGAGACGTGCACTCTAGATCCCGCCTTGGGCAGGATATTATACGTGATCAGATGATGCATGATCTTAGCCTCTAAGCTGAACTGTTTGTACTGGGGAGGATGGATCTGGCTAGCAGTGCCAGGGTCAGACATGGTCAGATTGGCGAATGTGGCTACGGTAAATCCCTGATCAAGGATCCAGGTGTTACCCACCTCGGGGCACTGAAAATCACCACGGCCAATGTTGAGGACTTCAGAGATATATTGTGCATCAAAACGCACATCTGTCCTCAGAACACGAGAGAAATACCCGTTCTCATCATTGCCAAGGTTGGCATAAAACATCCTAACGAACGTCGGGTAATGTCCCCCAGGCTGGTAGGAGATAAATGATCTCCACCCCTGATACTCGAACATGTCTAATATATTCTGAAAATATAGACCCATAAAGACTAAGTCGAGTATCTTACCAAGTATAACCTCCTTGGGACGGAACTCCCGTATGTACCACATCTTGCATCTGTCAGAGAGAAAGTACTCATCCTCGGCATGTGCAAGATCGTGAGCTTCAATGTGTGCCATGGGAATGATGATGTGAGGCTAGGATATTAGGAAATACAAGAAGGGAATGGAAAGTCTTTCGAGAATTTCGCGCAAATGAGCTGAAAATGAAGAGATTCAACATTTATATCGCAGCTCGGTCGACCAGGAGTAGATACGGTCGACCAACGCTTGAAATTCCTCAGGTACCGACACCTTTCGGTCGACCGAAATGAACTGGGATGGCCGGTCGACCGTAAAGGTGTATTGTGCCATGTTTCGGTCGACCATGGGGAAACCAAAACTGACGGTCGACCGAGACATTTTGTTCATGAAGGTTCGGTCGACCGTGAAGGGTCAAAGTCAACATGGCTGGTCGACTGGGGCATTTTATAACTGCAGTGCTCGGTCGACCGAGCATAGTGGATTTTCCTAGTTTTTCCTGATTTTTGATCCAAAGTTCTCCCTAAGGTCCAAATTTGATGTGTAATAGCATAACCATGATTCTTAGGGGTTCTTGGTGAAGAGATATCACTCAAATGAGGTGCGTACCGAGAATTGACTTATCAACCTATTTTAGGTATTAGGCACTACGGAGTATGCGGCTTTTCTTAACTTGTGCTCTATGGTAATCAGAGAGTATCCTGTAGAGATGATGGCATAAAGGAGCAAGGATATGAACCAATGAACAAATGAGGACTCACCGAGTATGATCGTGGTTTGGTGATAATTCCCGATGGATGAGATATAAGACGAAGCCCTAAAATTTAACTTTGTGCAATGGACAACTAATGCTTAACTTTATGTTTTTCATAATGGCAGGGGTTAAGCAATTAGACCTAAATACCGGGCGTACATGTCATGTCCATTTGGAAGTGGACAAAGGTTCTTAGTATAACAAGATAGTGCATATACTAAAATTTTCATTTTAAGTAGCACCATTTCCCAAACCCACAGTCCTTACGACCTCTTAAATTTAAGCCTAGGAACTAAGGAAATATATCAAGCATTATTTTGATTTGAATTTTTCTTTCCTTAAGTCCTACGAGGTTTGCTTCGCTAATTATCCATCTCATTTCCTTTTCTAGTCCTCTCACACTTCTTAGTAAGCAATTAAACCACGTATGCCACACAGATTTGCAAAATAAGCAGGTATAGAATATACATGAAGGATTGTGCTTATTTATTCCGTTTTTCTTTAGTGAGACTAGACTATCGGTTCTATGTAAGCAACCTGAACCCTTTTTGAAATGAGTTTTCTTTTTAGATCCGAAGGGTTTATTATGATCATTCATATCATTTTTAATCTCAAGAGCAATTTTCGAATAATCATCTGTTTCTTCATCCAAGCATGCAATATTCAATATCTTCTCAACCTTTTTCTTTTTAAGAATAGCATGAAGATTTTTCAGCCCCTTTAATTGTTTTGCTATTCTTTTGTTCTCATTCTTTAAGCGTATTTCATGCTTAGAGATTCTAACTAGAAGCTTGTGCATTTTTAATAAAGTCTTTTCTAGTTCTTCATGTGATAGCATGCTTTTAATATTCAGCTTAGCACATGATCCACCAAGAGAATTGTCACAACAGTTTTCATACAAATCATTGCATGCATGCTCAATAGGGCTATCATGAAGCGCAAGGGATGATTCATTCCATAATAAACTACAACATTTAATATATGAATCATCACAAACATCATTATCAAAATTATTATGATATTCAACAGATGGTCCAGCATTTGATATGTCACACAAGCAAACATATGATTCATCACAAGATTTTTCATGGTAAACATCGCATGAACCATATGCAGCATTATCAGCAGATGATTCAGTATATGACCCAATACAGCATTTATCATAGAGACTATCAAACGGGCTAGAGTGAGAATCATATACCTCGCCGTTGATGTCTAACTCATGAATTACCTCCTCTTGATCATCTGGAGGAGTTACCATCTCTGTTTCCTAGGATTTTTCATATTGCTTTTCTAATTCATCCCAGATTTCCTGTGCAGTCTGATATACTACAAACTCGACAAAGATATCAGAATCTAACGCAAGATATAACATGTTCATGGCATCATAATTAATCATGTTAAAATCATTTTCATTTATTTGTGCACATCTTCCTTTGGCAGTCACAAGCCAGACCCTCCAGTCCATAGATTTCAAGAATATTGTCATTCTAACCTTCCACATGGTGTAGTCGACACCACAAAATACTGGAGGACTGGAAAGTGACTGTCCCTCAACGAATGGGGATACACCAATGTGAGCCATTGCGATCTTTTTACAAAAACATTTAAGTCAAGTGCAACGAGGCTCTGATACCAATTGTTAGAATCGGTGTATTCCCAAGAGGGGGGGAGAATTGGAATTTTCAATTTTATCACCTAGGTTAAATAAAATGCTCGTATAAAACAACCTAGGGTTGGTCTATATAATTCCAAATGCGCAGATATAAAAGATATGTGGAAATTTAAGTTAAGCGCATCATTCACATAATAACATACGCGTGCGGTAAATGTAAAGTGCAGAAATGTAAATAAACACACGATATGTTATCGAGGCTCGGCCAACAATGCCTACGTCCCCGCCTCAAGCTCGCAAGTTAGAGGATTCCACTAATAGCTCACTTAAGGGTGGAGTAGCACCGTTTACAACCAGGTCAAATTAACACAGGGCTGACCTCAACCTTAACCAAGTCAATTAGCGGGGCTGACCTCAACCTACACGCCTTAACAGAACGACGCACCTAGCTTTCCTAACCAGGTCTAAGCCAATCCGGGACTATTCCAGGGCTAGTCTCCCTCTTCAGGCCCGTTCTTGGAAATACAACCAAAGTGTATTACAATGAAATGGTACAATGATTGTGCTTTCAAGTAAAGCAGATATGTACCCAAATTCGCGCAATGATATACACCACAAATATGATTCAATATGTAAGCTCAATGTGGTCTAAAATGTCAACTCTCAAATAAATTTACTATCGTTGTAATGAGTGCATGAGAGTGCAAACCTAAACGATCTTTGTATCACAGGATATTCAATCTAAGTGCTCAAACAAAGATATTAATCAAACTTCATATATTTCAATCAACGAGTTTTCTCAATACATATATGTATATGAAGCTCTAGTAATCGTATAGGTTTGGTTTGCAAAAAGGATATTCAATCTTTGTATTCAGCAAGGGATATATGAGTTAACGAACATTGCAACAAAGACTTTATCACACTAGCAAATATCTCATCAAATATTTTCAAGATAAAAACACAGTGGATATTTGAAAATGTTTTTGCAACCAAAATGCAAATACTAACTTCTTAAGAAATTGCAATGACTATGCAATACTCAGAAGTTTTATATAAGTCTTCTTAAGAGAGACTTACTAACAAAGTCCCCTAAGAATACTTAAGGTTTGGCTCTCAAAAATAAATCCGACAATCCAGAGATGGGAGAACAAACCAATTGCAACAAGCACTCAAAATCAACTTACAAATGATGTAGGCAATATGAGAAGGTAAGATTGAGTGTGTGGAGCTTGGAAATGAGTATTATAGGGTTTTGGATTTTCAAAGAATTTTCCCTAATCAAAGTGGCTAATCCCTCTTTAATCTTTGCAAATGTACCCATATATATAGCCATGGAAGGACATATGACCGTTGCGGACCTATAGGGTATTATTAGAAAATTTTAATGATGTTTAAGGCATTTTAACCCTGTTTAAAAAAATATTAACCACGGTAAAAATTGGACCAACCCGAGAGGTCCGGTCGACCAAAAGTGGTTCGGTCGACCAGGACTCAAGTGGCTCGGTCGACCAGGGGCATTTTGAACTGAGTGGTCGGTCGACCGGGCAACGGAGATTTCCAAAAATACCGAGGTTCGGTCGACCGGGGCCTTTTTGAACTACAGGGCTCGGTCAACCATACCGCTAGGAATTCTCCCAAGACCCCTCGGTCGACCAGGTCGTTGGAGTACAAATCTGGTCGGTCGATCGGGAGGTCAAACTGTTGACTCCCAGGTGGTTCGGTCGACCAAAGTCAAATGACCTATAAGGGCTCGATCGACCGGGCTTGGGTCAAATAGTTGACCCGGACCGATTTCGGTCGACCGGGCCAAATTGAACTGAATTGGCCGGTCGACCGAAAGTGCACCAAGTGTGCATTTCGGTCCCGTATCTATCCAAACAATTCCTATTCAAGTGCCTAACAAATATATGTGAATATGTGTGTGTCCTAAGGTCACTTTGGGATCCAATTTGAAATCACCGAAAAAGTCCGGATTCGGTCGACCGAAGGTTCACCCTAAGGTCTTTCTACGGTTCAGTTTGAGCTTGCAAATTAAATCATGTTTGTGATGTGTGTGCTTATTACAAACCAAAGAACCCTAATTACTATTACAGACAATTTTACTAAAAATTATTACAATTAAGAGTTATAAAATTGTCTTCAAGCCTTTCTTGCTTTGTGCACATCTTGATCTTATCATTCTTGATTCCTGCACAAAACTCAACCACTCATTAGATACAATGAGTATTTGTCATAATCAAAAACCGGGCGTGACCAATAAGGTCAACAAGCTTGTATTTGGGTTTTGGGTTGCAAAACGTTTTCAAAACTTACTCAAATATCTTGTGTGATTTATATTTGACATTCTTGTGAAAAGATATTTGTGTTTCTGATATTAATCTTTGTTGCAATAATTATTCACTCACATATCATTTGCTGAAGAAGTGTGAATTTTGGTTGAGTCAGATTGCGTTCTTAGGCTATATGGTTATTGGGGATGGCGTATCAGTTGATCCTAACAAGATTGAAGTCGTGGTCAACTGGGTAAGGCCAAAGAATGTACAAGAGGTTCAGAGTTTTCTGAGACTGGCGGGTTACTATCGTCGATTCGTAGAGGATTTCTCTAAACTGTCTAGACCTCTGACGTGATTAACTAGGAAGGGAGTTCAGAGTGGACCAGTGATTGTTAGCAGTGCTTTTAGGAGTTGAAGCATCGAATGGTTACTGCGCCAATGTTGACCATTCCTTCAGGGGATGGTGGATTTTTGATTTATAGCGATGCGTCTCTGAAAGGCCTGGGATATGTGCTCATGTAGCAGGCTAAGGTAGTAGCGTATGCCTCTTAACAATTGAAAGAGTATGAGAAAAATTATCCTACGCATGATCTGGAATTGGTTGTTGTGGTATATGCACTGAAGATCTGGCAACATTATCTGTACGGGGTGTAGTGTGAGATCTTCACTGACCATAAGAGCCTCGGGTATTTCTTTACGCAGAAGGAGTTGAATATGAGATAGAGGCGGTGGCTTGAATTGATTAAGGACTACGATTGCACGATCAGTTATCACCTGGGGAAGGCTAATGTGGTATTTGCTGCGTTGAGTCGGAAGTCGAGACCTACGGTTGTATCTGTGGTTGTAACTCAGTGTCACATCAGACGAGATTTGGAGAGCTAGGGTATAGAGTTGGTAGTTGGAGATCATCAAGCTTATCTTGCTGGTTTGGTGGTCCAACCAACCTTGTTTGAGCGTATAAAAGTTGCGCAGGCTAGTGATGCAGAGTTGGCAGAGGTTATGGAAAAGGTACAACAGGGACTGGCTATAGAGTTTAACATCTCTGAGGGAGTGTGTGTTAAGGTTTGGGACCAGACAATATGTTTCGAATGATGATGAGATCAGAAGGACGATTCTAGAGGAGGCTCATCGTTCTATGTATACGGTACATCTTGGTAGTACAAAGATGTATTGGGACTTACGCGAGACCTTCTGATGGTCTGGTATGAAGCGGTAGATTGCTTAGTTCATGGAGGAGTGTCTGACATGTCAGTAGGTGAAAGCTGAACATCAGAGGCCGGCAGGGCCGTTGCAGCCTTTGCCTATTTCGGTATGGAAATGAGAGCATATTTCCATGGATTTTGTGATCGGATTGCAACTAGCGCTTCATGGGCAGAATTCTATTTGGGTGATCATGGATAAATTGAAGAAATTTGCTCATTTCATACCGATGAAGGTTAGCAATCCTTTGAGTAGGCTAGCGGAGTTGTATGTGCATGAGATTGTGAGAATGCATGGGGTACCAGTGTCCATTGTGTCAGATCGAGACCCGAGGTTTACTTCTCGATTCTAGACAAGCTTACAGGAGGCATTGGGGACAGAACTTACTTTTAGTACAACGTTTCACCCCCAGACTGATGGACAGTCGAAGAGGATGATACAGATTTTGGGAGATATGTTACGAGCTTGTGTGTTAGACTTCAGTGGTAGCTGGATACAGTTTATGCCACTTACAGAGTTTGCTTATAATAATAGCTTCCGGTCTAATATCGGGATGGTACCGTTCGAGGCTTTGTATGGTCGGAGATGTCGATCTCCTTTGTGTTGGGATGAGGTTGGTGAACGTCAAGTGTTAGGACTTGAACTTGTGCAGTAGACATCTAAGAAGGTGGGTTTGATCCGGGAGAGGATTAGATAAGCTCAAAGTAGACAGAAGAGTTACACAGATGTTCGAAGCCATGAGTTAGAGTTCGAAGTGGTAGGTAAGGTATTTTTGCGTATTGTTTCGATGAATGCGGTGATGAGATTCGGTAGGAAGGGCAAGCAGAGCCCGAGGTATATCAGACCATTCTAGGTGCTTGAGCGAGTGGGTTTGGTAGCCTACAGAGTTGCATTACCTCCAGCACTTTGGAGGGTCCATGATGTGTTTCACGTATCCATGTTGAGGAGGTACGTGTTGGATCCTTCATATGTTACTAGCTATGATGAGTTGGAAATTGGGGATACTTTAGCGTATAAGGAGATACCTGTTTAAGTACTGGACCGTAAAGTTCAGAAGTTTCATACCAAAGAGATACTGTTAGTGAAGGTATTGTGGATAAACCACGAGATTGAGGAAGCTTCTTGGGAACTAGAAACGGAAATATGCCAGAAGTATCCACAGTTGTTTTGAGCATTTGTACATGATCCTACTGTGGGTCAGGATAGGTAGTTGGTCGTTGGGAGTGTGTGTGTATTGTGAACTCCTGACTGTTGTATATGTAACCATGGTATTCCTCCGCCATAAGTGAGGGTGTATATGTGTATAATGGGGCTACGATGTAGTAGTCGCCAGTTTCTTGTTGATAGTTCATATGTGTGTATTCTGGGTATGACTTTGTGAATGAGAGATGACAATTTTCGAGGACAAAATTTTTGTAAGGAGGGGAGATTGTAAGAACCCGAACTTTGGTCAATGGGTTTAATTCTAAAGAGAGGGACATTTTGGTAAAGGAGCAAGATTCATCGACGAAGCCAGATTTCATCTATGAAGCCTTTGTTCTTCTCGTCGACAAAATTCAGGGGCTCGTCGATGAGGAGAAGCCGAAGAGTCTTGGAAAAACTAGAGATGCCAAATTCGTCGACGAGGCCACCGATTCATTGACGAAGTCAGTGAAAGATTCGTCGATGAAGGCACCATTTCGTCGATGAATTCCCCCGGGTCAAAGGGCTATAAAAGGAAATTTTCATTACTTCTTCATTAAGAAACTTCAAATCTCTCTCTCTCTCTCTCTCTCTCTCTAAACTTCTCCCTACTCTCTCTCTCTCTTTAGATTTCATCGCCGATCATTGATGGAATCAGAAACCTGAAGTTACCACGAGGATCGTGGAAGGATTCTCTACAATTTCTATGGATTGGAATCTCATTTCAGAGGTTTTCGGGTTTTGGCTAAAAATCGAGGTAAGGCTCGGTTTCCAATTCTAATCCGGTAGTTTAGTAGAGAATGGTCTTATGAGTATATTCTGTACTGTGATTTGTAGGTTTTGGAACTCGGTTTGCCATTTAGGGGCCTTGGAGTTCGGGATTTGCTTAAGGGGAAAAAGGTAAGGGGAACTATGTTTATATTGGTTATTTTTGAAATCGGACTCGGTGGAACTATGGTCCACAGTTCTGTGTGTGTTTTGGCTACTCATTTGGGGGGATCTAATGGGGAAAACTATGGGTTTTCATTATTACAGTTTTGGAAAAAGGGGGCGACGGGCTACATCCCTAGTTTTGTTGAAAACCGTGGGTATATGTTGATTTATACTGTGATATTGGAATGGTTGTGCCTTAACTTGTTTAAACTATACTTGTTTGAAAAACCATGTTTTAGATTACCAAATGGGTGTGGTTTGTTTGGTTATATGAGCATGCATGTGTGTGTGGTATGTTAAATGGCTAGTAAGAATGGGGCTCCAAATTGTCTAGGTACTGAGAGTGTCCACCTCTATATCCGAGGGCGTGTTTATCGCCTGCCACGTAGGTAAAAGTGTCCGACTCTATATCCGAGGGCGTGAGCCTATACCGGTAGATTAGGCCGAAGGGTGTGGATCCACCAGTTAGCACCGATATGATGCCATAGGAGTCAGGGACTAGCCATGTGCCCGTGGCGTCGTGCTTCGCAAGTTGGCTGGGCCAATGCCGGATTGTTGCGGATCGGTTTCGGGCCGAAGGGTGTGACGACACCGAGATTGCTGATCATGTGTATGTGTATGTGTGCATGTATGCACTGTGTGAACTAGTACTGGATTGCATTTAACTACGTGTATGTTGTATCATGATAACACTCAGATGCCACACACCGATATAACCTGTGTTCTTCCTTACTGAGAGGTGTCTCACCCCTGTTGTACGTACATTTTTTAACAAGTCCTTCGGGTAATCGGAACTAGTGTCTGGGTGTAAGGAGCGTAGTGGCTGGTGTACTGCGTTTAGCGCTTGGGTAAGTGCTAGGACTATAATTTTGGTGGGTTGCCATTTTGAGATGTATTTGGGCACCCATTTGTACGTTTTTTGATAGAGCCATGTTCTGCTCTTGTATAGACTCTGGTATGGTACTGCATATGTGTATATAGATGACCTTTTTCTACTGCGTATATGATTGTGTTTGGAGGTGTTTAGGGTGCTTGGGAACCCCACGGGGTCGGACCCTCATCCATTGTACTGTATCTTTGGATGTTTTATCAGATACAGGGACAGGTTAGATTACATTTTCACCCTTGGGTCCCATTTCAGGGAGTTGACTGTCCCTTTATCACACACAACAAAAACCAAGGTTATTAGTAAAGCATCAAAATCATCACTAATAATCACAAAACCGTAATATTAGTGACAGTTTTGTGATTACTAGTGACGGTTTTGAATTAGTCGCTATAACTGTGTTTACTAATACTTGTTAGTGATGAATCCTAAAAGCGTCACTAATAACAGAGTATTAGTGATGTATTATAACCGTCACTATAAATTCTATATTGGCTCGGCTCAAAATTATCCCTAATAGTAAAGTATTAGTGACGAATTTCAAAACCGCCACTAATGGTAGAGTATTAGTGACGAATTTAAAACACTACAAAAAAATTGGCTTTTAGTGACAAACTTATTAGTGACGGATTCAATTTCGTCACTAAAGGGGGGGGGGGGTATTAGTGATGAATTTGAGAACCGTCCCTAATATGGACTTTTAGTGACGAAATTTAATCCGTCACTAATAAGTTCGTCATTAAAAATCGAAAAAAATCGAGAGAAATAGTTTTTCGTGCATAAATTACCTTGGGAAAATATTGCCTTAATGGATAGCTAAAAGTCATGATTTAACCCCTCATGACAGGGTTGTGCGGCCCATAAGCTAGACCTATCCTGGCTGGCTGACTAAGATAAGTCAACTAAACTTTAAAAGTTAGATCGGCCTCCTCAACCCTAAATGATGGGGAACCTATCCACAACATAGGCACGATCGACTGCTAAATCCACATACTCTCAAAGTTATGTGGTTGCACTCTAAACTGAATATAGCTACGGTACTATGCTGTACTAACTAAATCTGGTCTATCAGGGTCTGATACTCTATATGTAATTGATATTTTATATTACTGGTTTACCATAATTTTGAAATAACCATAACATTACAAATTTGATCTGAAAATTTGATTATCTGACTGAATATTTAATGTCTATGCATCTGTGTATCTGTCTGTGTATCTAATAATATGGGTGTTATGGTTCTGAAATCATGGTGTTCTGAAATTGCTGAAAATATATGTTTCTGTACATACACTAAATCATGTTTCTAAATATACTGTATTATTTCTTTCTATATATCTATTGAAAATTCATCATTCTATAAGATATATATAACCCATGATATTTTCTGCTAATATACTGTAAAACATGGTATTTGTAGCTGTATAAATACTGTACGAATTTACTATAAGCTTATGTCACACGATTAAAATAAATAAATTCACATGCTCCAAAATCTGTATTTTCTTCTATACAAATATTTTATAATCTGAATAATAATATGATATAACATATAATTTATACTGAACACATACTAAAATTTCCTAGCATAGCATATTTCCCTTACCTGACTTTCTGAACACTAGCTGCTATTTACAGTCTCACCCGTGCAGTTTTTATAATTTCAACATCCTGAGATAATACACACATAATCTCCCAATCAAACAACTGATTTCACCTAAATAATTATATATTTATCCCCAAATCTACATATGCTCAATTCCTAAAATATAATCCATATATCATTTTACCTGCATTTCTGAATTACCACCCACTAGGGTCCTCAACCCTTGCTTGCGGGGTCCCAAAACACCCTATTCGTGAAAATATAATACCCTGATTTTACTTCACAAAACTCCAATATATTCGCATATAATATAGAATCTGGTCTCAAATGAATTGGGTAATACTGAAAAATACTCACATAATCTATTTACCTTGGTTTTGGAATGGTTCCCAAACTTCTCAAATCAACATTTTGCTTCGGTTATGTTGTAAAGAATGAGCTTCTGATCATCAAATCGGGGCGAGATGGAGCCAAAAACTTAGAGAGAAGTGAGAGAGAGAGAGAGAGAGAGAGAGAGAGAGAGAGGAGAGAGAATTTCCTTTGCTAAAAACCCATTTCCTACATATTTATAGTTGTCTTGACACATGACCTCGTTGACGAGCCGCATCACTTCGCCGACGAGTCCAAGAGGAGTTTCGTTGACGAACCCTTACTCCTTGTCAATGAAATTCAAGTCTTGAAAACTATCCTCTTGGTAACTTCCCATCGACGAGACACGTGTCCACGTCGACGATCCCAATAAGCTTGTTCGTTGACAAGACCTTGATGACCTTCTTAAAATTTTCCTTTTCTTTCTTTTTTTTTTATTATTTAATTATCATAATTCTATAGGTCTCTACATTATCCCTTCTTTATAAAAATTTCGTCCTCGAAATTCATTATCTGCACTAAACACCATTCTTAGCAAAAAATGGGCTAACCAACCTCATTTATGGTGGAAGAATACCGTGGTTACATTTAGGGTCTTGAGAGATTACAAATATACTCATAAAAGAAAATTCTCCCAAAACCAAAACACAGCATATCCTATATTCTAAATTACAATTACACATTCATTACTCTGTACTAAACAAAATCATACCATTATTATTTAACTTACAAATCACTATTGTACCCCACTAAAGAGGTGTGGGTATTTCTGTCTGATTTCCTCTTCAAGCTCCCAAGAAGTTTCCTTCACTATGTGATTCCTCCACAAGACTTTTACGAATGGTATTTTCTTACTACGAAATTCTTGTTCTTTTCTGTCTAAGATATGCACTGGAGCTTCCTCATATGCTAGAGCATCACTGAATTCTAATTTTGCATAATTGATGACATGGGAAGGATCTAGGACGTATTTCGTTAACATAGAAACATGAAATACGTCATGTACTCTGAACAAAAAAGGTGATAAAGTTAACTGATAGGCAACTGACCCAAACTTCTTAAGTATCTCAAATAGGCCAATAAACCTAGGGCTCAACTCACACTTCCTCCCAAACCTCATAACTCCCTTCAGTGGTGCTATTTTCAAAAGCACATTGTTGACCTTATGGGTCATACCCTGCTTTGATTATGACAAATACTCAGTCATTTGATGGCTATCTAGTTCATGTGTAGGTTTAAATTGGCAGATTATAATGATGGCATAAAGAAGAGATTAAAGTTGAAGACCCAATACATGTGTTGTAATGTATTTCATTTATGCAAAGGGTCTGTAATAGTAAATATGGCCTTGATTGTAATAATTACATGCATCACCTGCATGATACGATAGGTAAGCTCAAAATGAAAATGACCTTAGAAAGACCTTAGGGATTGGTCGACCGACGCTAGATTTTTTTGATGTCTTAAAAAAAAACCTAGAAAAGACCCTAGGACACTCACCTTTGCACTTGCATGTTTTAGGCACTTTAATAGGGTGATTGTGTGTTGAAACAGGACCGAAATGCACAAGTTATGCACTTTCGGTCGACCGACCTATTCAGGTCATTTTTCCCTCGGTCGAGCGAATCTGGTATGGGTCAGCCAGTTGACCACAACCCGGTCGACCGAGATATAATAGTTCATTTGACCATGGTCGATCGAAACCGCTAAATGTCGTTAAAACTTTTCTAATAATCCCTACCTTGTCCCCAACGGTTATAATTCATGTGGTGTCTATATATACCCCTTCATTTGGGAAAATTAGTAAGAAGATTAGCAAACCCAATCAAAATTCTCTCTCAAGACAAATATTTTCTACTACTCATTTTCTTAGTCCAATCACTCATACTTACCCTGTTCGATTGCTTAAATCCTCTGTAAGTTGACTGAGTGTTTGTTTTATTAGGTTTGCTCTCCCATTCTTATTTGGTTGATTCTATTTTAACGAGAGATAAGCCTAAGTGTTCTTAGGGGACTTGGCTAATAAGTCTCTCCTAAGAAGACTTGTATTAAGCTTTTGAGTATTGCATTTGTGTTGCAATATCTTAGGAAGCTTGTATTTGTTTTTCGGTTGCAAAGAATTTTTCCAAAGCATTCTCAAATATCTTGGGTGATCTATTTTGACATATTTTTGAAAAGATATTTGTGTTTGTGATATAATTTTTTTATTGCAATATTCATTAATTTATATATCATTTGCTGAATGCAAAGATTAAACTTGTTTTGCAAACCAAACACATACATTGCTTAAGCTTTATATGATTGAGAAAATCTACTGGTAGAAATATATGAAGTTAAACTGATATCTTTGTTTGAGCATTTAGATTTAACATCTTGTGATACAAAGATCATATAGGTTTGCACTCTCATGAACTTATTACATCGATAGCAAATATTTAGTTGAGAGCATATATTAGACCACACTGAGCTTACATATTAAATCATTTTGTGGTGTATGTGATTGCATGTAACTGGGTACATATCTACTTTACATGAAAGCATAATCACTGTACCAATCTCATTGATTGTGAACATACTGTTGTATTTCCAGGCACGAGCATGAAAATGAAGACTAGCCCTTTGAAATAGTCCCGGATTGGCTTAGACCCGGTTAGGCAACCATCCTGTTAAGGTGTAGGTTGAGGTTAGCCACGCTAATTGACCTGGTGTAAAGGTTGAGGTTAGCCCTGTGCTAATTGACGTGATTGTAATCGGTGCCGCTCCACCTGTTAAGTGAGCCTTTAGTAGAACCCTCAGGCTTGTGAGCTAGAGGCGGGGACATAGGCGCAGTTGGCCGAACCCCGATAACATATTGTGTGCCTTTCTTATATTTCTGCACTTTATATTTACCACACATGTATGTTATGGTGTGAATGATGCGATTAAGTTAAATTTCCACACATTATATTATTGGCGCATTTTAAGTTGCATAGAAAGATCCTAGGTTGTATTATATGGGTGTTTCATTTAACCTATGAGATAATTTTTAAAATTCCAATTCATCCCCCCTCTTGGGAATACACCAATTCTAACAATTGGTGTCAGAGACTCGTTGCACTATACTTAAACGTTTTTGCAAAAAGATCGCAATGACTCAAATTAGTGTATCCCCATTCGGTGAGGGACTATCACCTTTCACTCCTCCTATATTTTGTGGTGTCAATTACACCACGTGAAAAATTAGAATGAGCGTTTTTATAAAATCAATGAACTGAAGTGCCTGGCAGGTGATTGTAAATGGAATTTGTATACCTGTAGAAAATGATATTAATTCAATGCATGCAAATTCATATGCCATGGACATGCTATATTGTGCTTTAGATACTGATGTTCTTTATGAGATTATGACATGTAGTAGTGCACAGGTGATATGGGTTGAGCTGGAAAAGAGATATGGAGAGACCCTCGGAAAGGAAATCATCACTCCAAAGATGTCATGTTCAGATGATCAGGGAGTGGTAAGTGATAGGGATAGTGCATCAACAGAACATAAGCTATATGATTCTCACTCTAACTCGTTTGAGGATTCATGTGTCGAATGTTGTGTTGCTACATGTGCTGAATCATCTACTGAATACCATGATAATTCTGTTGATGATGCGTGTGATGATTCTTATGCTGAATGCCATGTCGTGTCATATGATGAATCATCTAATATTCCATATGACAATACTGTTGAAATTGCATGCAATGATTCATATAATAACCATGACATATCTTTTGATGAATCATGTGTTGAATTGATAAATCAAAGCATGCCTTCGTATGAAAATGTAGATAAAACTTTATTGAAAATGAATAAATTTCTAGCAAAGTTATCTAAGTAGAAATTCATTTTGAAAAATGAAAATAAAGGCATGGCAAAGCAATTAAGAAAAATAAAAAATTATTATGCCATCTTAGAAAAGAGAAAGATTAAGAAGATATTGAAAATTATATACTTAGAAGAAGAAATAGATGATTATTCTAGAGCTTCACTCGAAATTAAAAATGAAAAGAATAATCATAATAAACCCTTAAGAGGTAAAAAGAAAAACATTTTCAAGAAGGGTTCACCCTTTAAATCAAATAGTCTAGTCTCACTAAAGAAAAATAGAATAAATAAGCACAATCTTTTACGTATATTCAATACCTTCTTATTTTGCAAAATTATGTGGCACAAATGGTTTAATTGCTTACTAAGAAGTGTCAAAGGCTCAGAAAATGAAATGAAATGGATAATAAGCAAAGCGAACCCTATTGAACCTAAGGAAAAATGGATTTAAATTAAAATTATCAAATTAGTTAATTCTTCCTTAGATCTTATGATTAGGTTTAAGGGGGTGGTGATGACCAAGAGGCTAGGAAGTGGTCTTTGCTTAAAATATCAAATCTTGATATATGCATTCACTATATAATATTGTTTTACTAAGAACTTTTAGAAAATCACGTCAGTGTGGAAATACATGTAATATATCCAAACTAACTTAATGCATATATATCATAATGATTGGTGAAAATATGAAAACATAGACATTTTGCTGAAAGAAAATCCACTTCCAAATGGACATGGCATCTATGCCTAGTACTTAATTCAAAATGCTTAACCCATACTAACATGAAAATCACAAAGTTAAGCAACTGTTGTCCATTGCATAAAATTGAGCATTAGAGTTCTATCTTATATCATATATCACTATACCCTAAACTCATTTTTGAATATGAAAAGCCTAAATCAAAATCAAGTCATCGCTCTAGGCTTAAAGCACTATTGATCATAAATGATCAATATATATTAAGTATGCTTTTCATAAGACATCTTGCTATGATCAAGATTAGAGGCAACCACTAAGGGATTCAAGTTTTATTTATTAAATCAAAATATTCCCTTTGAAATTATAATATAAAAATCCTCTAATTTTGGTTTATCTCATCCATAGGAAATCTTTACCAAACCACGACCATATCAGGTATAAATTCATCCTTTTCTTGGTTTGTATCCTTATTTCAAATTGTTATCGTATTTAAAGGATACTTCCAATCACTGAAGAGCTATGTTCAAAAATCATTCTTTTTGCTCTTTATCAAAATAATTTGGACATATGCACTATCATAAAACTATTTTAATACTTTCCACATGTGCTCACTTCTGAATACTCCTATGAACTTAATGATAATTCAATTATAAGAGTATTCATTTGAACTATTTTCATAAGCTCTCAAACATTAAAATCAAATCCTTTAGAGCTTCAAATCGCTTGAAATGTGTTGAATGACTAAAGTGATTGCACTTGGTTTCAAATCTAGATGATGAAATGAAATTTGAAAGTGACCTATGCATATGTAGTTAAAATTCAACGACATTCGATCTTGTGTCTCTCACACATATTCAAATTCTTAAGAACAGAGGCAGACATAGACTTATCATCTTAATGAATATTAATTGTGACTTTTTGGTCCAAGAAGCCTAAAACATTCACCGCCAAGATATAATCATGAAAAATATAAAACACTTGGCTAAGTAATTAGAAATTAAGAAAAGGCATAAAATGAATAAGTACAAAACTCAGGGGGAGCATTTCTCTTTTATGACTATTTATATTAAATGCTCTTATGATCATAGCTTATATGCCTTAATGAATTACAACACTAAACTCATAACTATCCACTGTTATTTATTGTTCATATTATATCTTGATGGATATTGATTTATGATTATCTAGTATTATAGCTGTTATTGAATATATTGTTTGATAATACTGGATTGCATGGGATGCCATCTGCAAGGCTCTTGCAAAAACTTATTTACCTGCATGCTTGTATGGGACACCAACTACATGGCTGATGCAAAATGTTGTGTATTGCATGCTGGTAGCAGATATAGGTTCTCATGTTCCTTGAACTTAATTATAAATTGCTTAATTAAGCCTATCAGGTACAAGTTTTATGGGAAAATGTCTGATTTACATATGACGTGCTGCCGAAATTTCGAGAGGAATTTTCGCAAAATAAAACCATGTGCTAAAGATGATTATAATAAAATTAATGTTAAAACATTTTTGAAAGGATGAGTGAAACCAAATAGATAATCAAACTTCATCCTAGCATAATCATCAACCGTTTAGAAAGGGTTAGATCCATCCCTACAGCAAGCGCATAAATGATCCATATGCTTCACTTTCATCTCTGAATTATTAAGGCTCTTATGAAATCCCTGAACATTATATCCAGTGGTTAAAGACTTATGATTTGATATGGAATGTTCTTGGGTCATGAACACTATTCCATGCCTTAATATATATCTTTTGATGTATCTATGGTCTATAGGGACAACTATACTAATCAAGTGGCAAATGTAATTGACAAATACTTAGTATAGTTGATTTTAAAGATTTGGATTGATGGCTTATACTACTAAGCATAATGAAATTAATCTTTGGTTAGTATAAGTAGTTAAAGAAGTTAAGCACGTACTCAAATTGATAAGGGGAGCATCTTGACATAAATTCTTATCTTGTTTTGCTCACAAATATTTTTAGCTTAGATCTATTGTGAAGTCACTATGGCATGTGCTTAACAGAAATGATCGTTGTGAAAATCTTAAGTTGATAAATATATTTAATTGCCACATGTTGTTTGTGTTTGTCATGTGATCCTTGCTTTAAATTGTTTGACATCTTTGGGATCATTGTGGTTGTGATTTTATGGTTATATTTTAGTATGTGCTTAAAGGACAAACTAGAAAACTTGTTCTTGCTTGCTTTAAATTAAAATCTTATTTTTCCTACAAGCAGCCCCCAATTTTTTTGCAAATATCAAAGGGGAAATATTTTTAATACATGTATATATATATTTTATATATATTTACTATATTATAGCAAGAAATGCTTTTAAACTAAACATGTTTTAGTTCTTGTGTCACATCCTGCTCATTTTTCCACATTTTTTTTAATAGTGATAATATCAATAGCACATTTCTCATATTTCAGTTCAGCAGGTCACAATCTACCTTGACCCGTGGGTACCAGGGATATACCAGAACATACAGCAGAAGCCCTAGCAGCAAAAAACATACAATAATGTGCATCTCAATACCATATATTACAATATACTAGAGTTGTTATAGTCCACAGTATTTCCATATATACATCCCAAAATAAATCTAGGGGCATTTCCCACAAAATCTAACTATCCCTACAAAAAGAAACTTACCCTTCAAAAGGGTAGATACCCAACGCTAGGTCAGCGGGGCTTTTCTCGCTCTCCTATCAGGGGCTCCTGAAAAGTTTATAAGATTAAAGGGTGAAAAACCTCTCAGTAAAGGAAATAAACTAATACTAGTGTGTGGCAACATGAGTATTCTGTGTTGTACATATCCCATACATAACATATCCAATAACTGTTTTTTCAAATTTGGGAAAACATGAATATATTAAATCATGGCAGAACATATTGCATTTTCATAAACATATCTCGTCTCATATAGTAATAATAACATAAAAACCATCCTAGTAGGTTAGCTAACTGTTGTCATGTATTACCCCCACATGACTGGGTTATGTGACCCGAAGGCGGGACCTGACAATGGTTGGCCGACCACTGCCAAGTCAAACAGTAGTCTGTAGGTCTGATGGGTCTGCTAGACCTGGTCTGTACACTAGGGGCGATCACAACACACTTCTTTAATAACCACATCGACCATCCAATCTCATACCACTTAGTACAGCGGTGTTAACACAAATATCATGATCAAGAAGACCATGGACACATAGCAACGGTACCGTGCAAGTGCTAGCCTAGACCAAGCCAACCAGGTTATGATATCATATAGCATATACTAAAACTATGATACATAGATATTTCATATCATTTATTCTCACATCAATCATATCATTTTGCATATATACGTGTATCAAGAAAATCATCGGCCCATAAGCTGGTATTACATATTTTATCATAGCTCGGCCAGTACACCGGTAAAACATAGCACAACCCATACGTTGGCAATTCATAGTCACATAGCACAGCTCGTACGCTGGCAAACATAGCATAGCCTATACGCTGGCAAATCACATCATAGCATGACCCGTACGCCGGCAAATCACAATCACATAGCACGCCCTGTATGCCAGCAAAACATATAAAAACCTCGGCCCGTACGCCAGTTTTCCATCATAAAAATCCGTATCAGTCACATTCCCAGAAAACAGTATTTACAATGTTTTATACTCATGCCACATTGAACATATTTTCCACGTATTCAACATGACATCATTTAAACAGTATTTTCCCAAATATAACTCATATATATATATATATAAACATATTTACTTTCCAGAATCAAATACTATATATATACATACATTTTCTCAAAAAGAACTAGCTTAGTTTATCCCCTTACCTGCTTCCGGAAAAGCCCCTAAGAAAATTCTACCCCGCACCCGCAGGGTTCCCAACTCAACACCCTGAAAATGCAAACCCCCAGTATTAAACTTCAATATTTCTACGTGTATAGTACTTCTTATAACTGCCGTTAAGTCAAATTCGGCTTAAAAAAGCCTTACCTCAACTTAGGGATGATTTCCAACGTTCCCAATTTAATACCCCTAGAAATGAAAACTCCCAGTATTAAAGTTCAGTATTTCTAAGCATATAACACTTTTCTCAACTGTCACAAATCCAAATATTGAGTAAATGGTCTTACCCTGGATTTGGGATGGTTTCCACCTAACTTTCACCAATGATCCGCTACAGTAGATTTGGAGAGAACTTCCCAAGGGGCATCGTGGTGACTTCGGATTGTCGATCCAATGAAGATCTGGCCCGAAATCGACAAAAGAAAGAGAGAGAACCAAAGAGGAGAGAGAGAGAAGGAAACTTGCTTAATAGTGAAGATAAAATTCAGATTTTTCTATTTGTAGACAGGGGATTTCGTCGAAGAGCCACGTCATTCGTTGACGAATCCTTCAATAATTTTGTCGATGAAATTCAGTCTTCGTCGACGAATTTTCTTAAGCCTTCGTCAACGAATACAGGGGATTCGTCGACGAAGCCCTGATGATCCCCTTTTTGTTTTTCCTTCCAAAATGCAATGTCGTCGACTGCCTCCTTCTGTTTCTGGTTTCCATTTCCCTTTTTTCTTATTATTTAAATCTCATTATTATTCAGGTTATTACATTCTCCCCTCCTTATAAAATTTTGTCCTTGAAATTTACTATTCACATAATTTATCATCCCTTAGGCAAAATGGTCTACTTATTTTATTACTTACCCTCACTTATGGCGGAGGAATACCGTGGTTACATTCCGAGACCTAGGAGATTACATATACCTACAATAGGAAATATGACTTAACTACTTACATTTTACCGAATCAAACTTTTGGGAATAGATGCGGATATTTCTGCTTCATCTGCTCCTCGAATTCCCAAGAAGCCTCTTCTACCGCATGATTCCTCCACAAAACCTTTACTTGAGGAATCTTCTTTTTACGTAGCTCTTGTACTTTCCTTTCCAGAATCTGTACTGGTACCTCCTCATACACTAGTGAATCACTAAGCTCTAATTCATTGTAACTGATGATATGAGAAGGATCGGGGATGTATTTCCTCAACATAACAACATGGAATACGTCATGGATCCTGGACAATGCGGGTGGTAAAGCTAGCCTATAGGCTACCGGCCCCACTTTATCTAGAATCTCAAATGGACCGATAAACCTAGGACTAAGTTTAACTTTCTTCCCAAATCGCATAACCCCTTTCATCGGAGCTATCTTCAAAAACACATTATTACCCACATCAAACTCCAGATTTCTGTGGCGATTGTCAGCGTAAATTTTCTGTCGGCTCTGAGCTACACTAATCCTGTCCCTGATAAGCCGAACTTTATCACTCGCTTGCTGCACAAGCTTTGGCCCCACTACTCATCGCTCACCCACTTCATCCCAAAACAAAGGAGAACGACATCTCCTACCATATAGAGCCTCAAATGGTGCTATGTCAATGCTAGATTGATAACTATTATTATACGCAAACTCTACCAGTGGCATGAACTGAGTCTAGCTACCCCCAAAATCTAATACAAATGCACGGAGCATATCCTCTAATGTCTGTATCGTCCTCTCAGTCTGCCCGTCTGACTGAGGATGGAATGTCGTACTAAATTATAAATGAGACCCCAGAGCCTCCTACAAGCTCCTCCAAAATCGTGATGTGAATCGTGGGTCTCGATCTGATACAATAGATACAGGCACCCCATGAGAACGAACTATCTCCTGAATGTAAATCTTCGCTAAATGGCTGAGGGAGTAGCTGATCTTGATAGGAATAAAGTGGGCAGTCTTTATCAAACGGTTAACAATCACCCAGATGGCATTCTGGCCATGCAATGCCATCGGTAGTCCTGACACGAAGTCCATCGATATATGATCCCACTTCCACTCTGGGATAAACAACGGCTACAACTGCCCTGCCGGCCTTTGGTGCTTATCCTTTACCTACTGACACGTCAAACACTAGGCTACATACTCGGCGATCTCTCTCTTCATACCACTCCACTAGTAAGACTCTCACAGATCTCTGTACATCTTCGTACTATCGGGATGAACCGTATACAAAGATCTGTGGGCCTCCTCTAGAATGGACTTCTTGATCTCAATATCAGCACCAACACATAATATGGAACGGAACCGCAAAGCTCCGTCATCTGCAATACTAGAATTCTCCCCCTAACCCATCTGTACCCTGTTTATCACCTTTGCTAACTCTGGATCTTCCCTCTGGGTGGCTTTAATGCTATCCTGTAGAGTAGGATGTACCACTAGGCTGGAAATACATACTAGGAGATCACTCTCTACTAACTCTATGCCGAGTCTCTCCAGATCCATCATGATGGGATGCTGGATTCCCATAGCCACCAACACTGGCTCCCTGGATTTCTTGCTCAACGCATCAGCTACCAATCGCTTTCCCCGGGTGATAACTGATGGTACAATCAAAATCCTTAATCAGTTCCAACCACCTTCTCTGCCTCATATTCAGTTCCTTCTGCGTGAATAAATACTTTAAACTCTTGTGGCCAGAGAAAATCTCACACTGCTCGTCGTACAGGTAATGCCTCCAAATTTTCAATGCGTGTACCACTACAGTTAATTCAAGATCATGGGTAGGGTAGTTCTTTTCATATTCCTTCAATTATCGGGACGCATACGCAACTACCCTGCCATGTTGCATCAATACACAACCAAGTCCCTTCAAGGACGCATCACTATAAATGACATACCCCTCGCCCCCTAATGGAATAATCAATACTGGTGCTGTGACTAATCTCTGCTTCAGCTCCTGAAAACTCTACTCACAGCTGTCGTCCCACTCAAATATGACATTCTTCCTTGTCAGTCGTGTCAAAGGTCCTGACAAAGCTAAGAATCTCTCAACAAAACGATGGTAATAGCCTACTAGCCCCAAGAAACTCCTGATCTCCTGGATATTCCTCGGTCTAGCCCAATTCACTACCACCTCAATCTTGCTAGGATCCATAGAAATACCATCTCCGGATATAACATGCCCCAAGAACACAACCTTCTCCAGCCAAAATTCACATTTACTGAACTTGGCGTACAACTTCTTTTCCCGAAGTGTCTGCAAAACCTGCCTCAAGTGCGTCTCATGCTACTCATAGCTCCTCGAATAAACCAGTACATCATCAATAAACACAATAACAAACTGGTCTAGGTATCGGTGAAAGACTCTGTTCATCAAGTCCATAAATACTGCGGAAGCATTCATCAGACCAAACGGCATAACAAGAAACTCATAATGCCCGTACCTGGTCCTGAAGGCCGTCTTTGAGACATCTTCTGCTTTCACCTTTACTTGATGGTAGCCAGATCTGAGGTCGATCTTTGAATACACCCGTGTACCCTGGAGCTGATCAAACAAATCATCGATACGAGGTAGAGGATACTTGTTCTTGATTGTTTATTAATTTCCCTATAGTCTATACATATCCTCATAGTCCTGTCTTTCTTCTTCACAAATAAAACTGGAGCTCCCCACGGAGACACACTGGGTCGTATAAAGCCCTTATCAAGCAGATCTTGCAATTGATTCTTCAACTCTGCTAACTCCACTAGCGCCATCTAGTATGGTACTTTAGAAATTGGCGTCATACCAAAAGGTAGATCATTAGAGAAATCTACCTCACGGTTGGGTGGCAAGCTTGGTAACTCATCTGGAAAAACATCTGCAAACTCCTTTACTACAGGCGTTCTAGCAAGTTTCAGTTCATTCTATGACATCTCCTTCACAACAGCCACAAACCCCTGACAACCACTTAGCAGTAGTCTCCTGGCCTGAATAGATGAAACTAGCTGAGGTGAGGATTGCACTCGTGACCCTACGAACTTGAGCCTTGCTTTCCCTGGGGGTCTGAATATCACTTCTCATGCACGACAATCTATACTGAAAAAATTAGCTGCTAGCCAATCCATGCCAAATATAATATCGAACCCATGCATGTTTAGCATTATCAAATCAACAGATAAGGTCTTTCTTTGAATATCAACTGGACAATCTCGAAGCACCCTACTACATCTCACTACCGATCTAGTCAGTGTAGATACCAACAATTCAACATCTAATGATTACGTTTCAGCCCCACATAATTTTACACACCCCGATGACACGAACGAGTGTGTAGCTTCAGAATCAAACAAAGCAATAACTTTAAAGAAAGCATAATGACCATACCTATCACCACATCACCTGACATCTTAGCCTCACCCGGTGTCAGAGTAAACACCCTGGCTGGAGCCATATTCCTCTGCTGGCCCCCACGTGGTGCTTGATAACTTCCTTGATATGGTCTAGGAGCTGGAACTGCATCTGGTGGGGTAGGGCATTCTCGTACCATGTGCCCCGATCTACCGCAGCGATAGCACACTGGAGCTGCATCTGGTGGGGTAGGACAATCTCGCACTATATGCCCCAATCTACCGTAGTGATAGCACACTACACCACCAGCCGACACTCTCCCCAGTGCCTCCTACATCAAGTCTGATAGACTGGAGGACCCTGCCCTGTCTACACCTCACGTCCTCCTATCTCATGTCTCCATCCTGTTCCATGATTTCCTCTCCTCCATTGGCCTGGTCTATGACCCTGCTGGTAGCTTGTAGATGCAGATCTCTTCCTCTGTCCTTGCCCCTCTGCATCAAGACGCTCACCAATCTCTACCAAATCCGCCCTGTCAACTAACTCAGCAAAGTCCTGGATTCGCAGCACCACCACCTGCTTAAATATGCTTTGTCTCAAACCTCTCTCAAGCTGCCTGGCTTTCCTCACCTCATCAGGAACAATGTATGGGGCGAAGCGAGAAACCTCAATGAAACGTGCTGCATACTGCTGGACGGATAGCTGTCCCTTCTTCAGACTCAGGAACTCTTCTACTTTGGCCTCCCTAATAGTAGCTAGAAAATATCTATCGAAGAACAACTCTTTAAACCGGTCCTATGACATGGCTATAAGAGTCGCCCTCTGCTGCTCCAATAGTCTCACTGCAGTCTACCACCTCTCGGTCTGTCCTGTCAGTCTATAGGTGGCGAAAAGAACTTTCTGTTCCTCAGTACACTGTAACATGGCCAAGACCTTCTCGGTCTCCTGCATCCAGTTCTCAAGCGGCTGCAGGATCAACTCCACCCGAGAATGTCGAAGGATTCATCTTTGTGAACTTCTCTATGGTGCACTCATGGCTTGTAAATGGACCACTCTGCTCCCTCGAACTCCTAGCGATCTCAGCCATAACCTGTTGAGCCACGCTACGTAATACCGTGTTAGAGTCGGTCCCAACTGCACTTGATGGTCTTGCTCCATCACTGCCACTGGCATGGGCACTATTTCCTTCTAGATCCATCCTGAAAACAATAGACGCAACTCAGAAATCCTATCCTTATATTTTACCCACCTATCCTCACCACTTATCTCAACATTTCCAACTCATTTCTAATCCCCAGTCCTATATTCTAGGAACACAACCCGACAATAGCTTACTATGGTTTTCCTGAAATCGTCACCACAGGAAAAACACAGAAACTATCACAGAAGTCCTGTCTCTAGACTGTAGAACAAAACCTCAAATCATTTCCTAAACTCTAGTATTGTTTCCGCTGCATTCTAAAGTCTACAGAACCTAGCAATTTAGGCTCTGATACCAAACTGTAACATCCTGCTCATTTTTCCACATTTTTTTTTAATAGTGGTAATATCAATAGCACATTTCCCATTAGTTTATCCCCTTACCTGCTTCCTGAAAAGCCCCTAAGAAAATTCTACCCCGCACCAGTAGGGTTCCCAACTCAATACCTTGAAAATGCAAACCCCCAATATTAAACTTCAATATTTCTACGTGTATAACACTTCTTATAACTGCAGTTAAGTCAAATTCGGCTTAAAAAAGCCTTACCTCAACTTAGGGATGATTTCCAACATTCCCAATTCAATACCCCTGGAAATGAAAACTCCCTGTATTAAAGTTCAGTATTTCTAAGCATATAACACTTTTCTAAAATGTCACAAATCCAAATATTGAGTAAAAGGCCTTACCCTAGATTTAGGATGGTTTCCACCTAACTTTCACTAACGATTCGCTCTAGCACATTTGGAGAGTACTTCCCTAAGAGCGTCGTGGTGACTTCGAATTGTCGATCCGGCGAAGATTTGGCCCGAAAGCGACGAAAGAAAGAGAAAGAAGCGAAGAGGAGAGAGAGAGAGAGAGAAGGAAACTTGCTTAATAGTGAAGATAAAATCCAAATTTTTCTATTTATAGACAGGGGATTTCATCGACGAGCCACGTCATTCGTCGATGAAATTCAATACTCGTCGATGAAATTCAATACTCGTCGATGAAATTCAGTCGGCTCAAAACGCCTCTCGGTATTTCTTCATCGACAAAATTCAGTCTTCGTCGATGAAGCCCTGATGATCCCCTTTTTTTTTTTCCTTCCAAAATGCAATGTTGTCGACTGCCTCCTTCTGTTTCCGGTTTTCATTTCCCTTCCTTCTTATTATTTAAATCTCATTATTATTCGGGTCGTTACATTTTGCTTGTGTGCTAAAGGCTTTCATGACTTGTGTTATCTATGCTTTAAAATTTGAAGTCATGAAGTTATTTTTTATTTGTTTTTTTTTTAAAAAAAATTACAAATGATGTTGCATAACTGGTTCATGGATCTTACATGAAAATGCATGCGAACTAGTTAGATCGTTTTTATGCTCAAACCCACTATTTGGTATCATATGTCGTGTGCCTTTAACTCAAATCTTTCATGGGTCTTATGATATGTTTCAATTGTAGTAGTTTGTGTATATTTGTGGTCTAGCCTTGTTTTCATGTCATTTAAATCATTTAAATGACCGGTTCTATTATTTGTGTGCAAAATTGCTCAAGTTATCTTTGTCATTCATTTCACATTATATGGCTATTATATTTCTTGAATGACTGAAAGTTATACTTCTATTTTATGTTTTGATCATACTAGAACTGTTTGAGTAGTTGTGGATAAATTGCTAAGTTTTATAAACTCAAATAGGTCATTGTTTATACAAGATTTGTTTTGGAAAGTCCTATTTTCAAACGGCACTCTACCGAAATTTTTCAAAAATTTTCCAAAACTTATTGTGTATAAAAATGATTATTACCCTTTGCCTATATGCATAAAAATTTATTTAGGCCCTTTTTGTTGTTGCCAAAAGGGGGAGAAGTAGGCAAGTATTTGTCATCATCAAAAAGGAGAAGATTGTTGACCTTATGAGTTATACCTTGTTTTGATCATGACAAATACTCAGCCATTTAATGGCTATCTAGTTCATGTGCAGGTTTAAATTGGCAGATCATAATGATGGCACAAAGAAGAGATTGAAGTTGAAGACCCAATACATGTGTTGTAATGTATTTCATTTATGCAAAGGGTCTGTAATAGTAAATAGGGTTTTGATTGTAATAATTGCATGCATCAACCTGGTCGACCGAGTTCCCACGTTTGAGATCCAACGGTCTGGTCAACCGACCAGTTAGTTCATTTTCACCCTAGTCGACCGAACTGCGTTATTTTGGAAAAATCACCTCAGACTTACCTTTCCGGTGGACCGACCCTGGAGTTCAAAATTGGCACAATCGACTGAGCCATAAGAACTTCGGTAGACCAAAAGTCTTCTGCTCGACCGGTGCTCTCGGGTTGCTCGGAATTTTTACCGTAGTTAACTATTTTTTAACAAGGTTAAAATTACTAAATGTCATTAAAACTTTTCTAATAATCCCTACCTTGTCCCCAATGGTTATAATTCATAGGGTGTCTATATATACCCCTTCATTTGGGAAAATTAGTAAGAAGATTAGCAAACCCAATCAAAATTCTCTCTCAAGACAAATATTTTCTACTACTCATTTTCTTATTCCAATCACTTATACTTACCCACTTCGATTGCTTAGATCCTCTGTAAGTTGATTGAGTGTTTTTTTTATTAGGTTTGCTCTCCCATTCTTGTTTGGTTGATTCTATTTTAACGAGAGTTAAGCCTAAGTGTTCTTAGGGGACTTTGCTAATAAATCTCTCCTAAGAAGACTTGTATTAAGATTTTGAGTATTGCATTTGTATTGCAATATCTTAGGAAGCTTGTATTTGTTTTTGAGTTGCAAAGACTTTTTCCAAAACATTCTGAAATATCTTGGGTGATCTATTTTGACATATTTTTGAAAAGATATTTGTGTTTGTGATGTAAATCTTTGTTGCAATATTCATTAATTTATATATCATTTGCTGAATGCAAATATTAAACTTGTTTTGCAAACCAAACACATACATTACTCAAGCTTTATATGATTGAGAAAATCTACTGGTAGAAATATATGAAGTTAGACTGATATATTTGTTTGAGCATTTAGATTGAACATCTTGTGATACAAAGATCATACAGGTTTGCACTCTCATGCACTGATTACATCGATAACAAATATTAAGTTGAGAGCACATATTAGATCACACTGAGTTTACATATTAAATCATTTTGTGGTATATGTGATTGTGCGTAACTAGGTACATATTTGCTTTACATGAAAGTATAATCACTGTACCAATCTCATTGATTGTGAACATACTGTTGTATTTCTAGGCATGGGTCTGAATAGAAAGACTAGCCCTTTGAAATAGTTCCAAATTGGCTTAGACCCCATTAGGAAAGTTAGGTACACCATCTTGTTAAGGTGTAGGTTGAGGTCAGCTCCACTAATTGACCTGTAGCCCGTCGCCCCCTTTTTCCCAAAACTATAATAATGAAAAACCCATAGTTTTCTCTATTAGATCCCCCCAAATGAGTAGCCAAAACACACACAAGACCGTCGACCACAATTCCACTGAGTCCGATTTAAAAAAAAAACCAATATAAACATAGTTCCCCTTACCTTTTTCCCCAGAAGTGAATCTCAAACTCCAAGGCTCCTAAACAACGAACCGAGTTCCAAAACCTACAAATCACAGTATAGAATATACTCACAAGACCATTCTCTACTAAATTACCGGATCAGAATTAGAAACTGAGCCTTACCTCGATTTTTAGCCAAAACCCGAAAACCTCCGAAACGAGATTCCAATCCGTAGAAATTGTAGAGAATCCTTCCACGATCCTCATGGTAACTTCAGATTTTCGATTCCATTAACGATCGGCGATATTGAGTAGGGAGACATTTAAAGAGAGAGAGAGAGAGAGAGAGAGAGAGAGAGAGAGAGAGAGAGAGAGAGAGAGAGATATTTGAAGTTTCTTAATGAAGAAGTAATGAAAATTTCCTTTTATAGTCCTTTGACCCAAGAAAATTCGTCGACGAAATGATGCCTTCATCAACGAATCTTTCACTAACTTCGTCGATGAATCGGTGGCCTCATTGACGAATCTGACATCTCTGATTTTTTCGAGACTCCTCGGCTTCTCCTGGTCGATGAGCCCCTGAATTTCGTCCACGAGAAGAACAAAGGCTTCGTCAATGAAATCTGGCTTCGTTGACGAATCTTGCTCCTTTACCAAAATAGCCCTCTCTTTAGAATTAAACCCATTGATCACGGTTTGGGTTATTACAAACAAGGTTCGGTTAACTGTGATAGTTTTGAACTACATGTTCGATCGGCTGAGGAAGGTAGAGTGAGGTTTGGTCAACCTTGGAAGCTCAGTTGATCGACCGAGTTATGGTCAACATTTTGGCTTCGGGGCAAACAGCGGTTCGGTCGACTGTTTGATTAAAGTTCAAGGGTGGTCGATCGACCGAGGACATTTAGATTTATAAGTTTACCCTCAGATTGACCCTAAAACTCCAACATCGGTCGACCTCCTATTTTTGTCCTTTGAACTTATTCAACTATGTGTGAATAAGTTAGCATTTTACTATAAAGGTTTTGGGTCCTAATGGTCAGTCTATGGTCTTCTAAGCATAAGATCCTAATCATGCATAAGATGCAAATATTACAAGCCATAATTATTATAGATCCAAATAATAAATGCATTACAATACAACTTAAAACAAAAATCTTCATGCTTTGCTCATTTGCAATTTTATGGATTATGCCGAATGGTGTGCGCATTTAAGTACTTCTCGGCTTCCATTTCTCATCTGTCATCCGTGCTTAGAAAAATGAACTTGTTCATACACTTAGCACACAGATGAGATATTTTGGTTTGTCATAATCAAAATAGGGATCAGACTCAAAAAGTCAATAGTAGTGGAGCTGTGGAGCTCCAAAGGATGGGCAGAGGTCATTGGATGAGTGGATTCGATGGATAGCACCACAAAAAGGAGGAAGGAGGAAGGAGGAGTAGAGCTGTCATCTGCCAAGCTATGGAGGACGGGCGACAGTTGCTAGATGAGTGGATTGGACGGGCAGCACCATAAGAAGAATGAAGGAGAAAGGATGAGTGGAGGCGTGGAGCTTCCATCTGCCAAGTTATGGTCCTGTGAAAGATGGGTGGTTTCTGAAGTAGCAGTGTTATCTTTACTGAGGGCTATATATATGTATGGTCACCCAACAGGTATTCAACCCAAACCCACCTAACTCGTTTATTAAACAGGTCGGGTTCGGGTTGACCCATTTATAAATGGGTCATCTTTTGTTAAAATCGAACCCGATTTAAATAGGCGGGGAACGAGTCACTTGTTGGGTTTCAACCCATTTTGTAGCCCCTAGTCTCTGTCTTTTTTGTCAAACCTTAGTGGAAGTTAACATCTTCTGCCCTCACCAAAAAAAAAAAAATACTTGTCTCCAATTTTTATAATTTTATATATGGTAGTATTTGAAATTATATATTTAAGGCTTGAATTTGGACTTGTGGATTTATTCAAAAAAAAAAAAAAAACCTCTAAATATAATCTTCACAAATTAAAGTTCAAGATTTGAATTACATGCTCCCATATGCAAGTTAAGAGTTTAAAATAATAAAAATAAATTTTCCCAACTTCTCTATATAAATTAGAAAAATAGAAGATAAGGTGACATTTTTGTAATTATTTAAAAAATTAGAAATGAAAAATAAAACTATTTCCATAAGCAAATAGTGTCAAAACTATTTATAGTTGTTCATTTATTTCATAAAGTATTATAAAATGAAAAATTAGTTAAGTTTTTGTAATTTTTCAAAAAACTAAAATGAAAAATGAAAAATATTTTTCACAACTATATGGCCCCTAAATTTTTATGATTTAAAAAAAAATACAATATAAATCTATATTATATTTTTATCCAAAGTCATTAAAATTTAAATATGAAACCTAAGGGACTATTTGGTATTATTACCAAAAAATATGAAAAGGAAAAATTAGAAATAAAAACTAAAAACTAGAAATATAAATTAAAAACTAAAAATTGGCAACTTATTTGATTAGTATATTTAGACCTAAAACAAATTGAAAACTTAATCAAACAAATATTCTCTTGCCCTGGAATCAAATAGCAATTACAAAGTATGATTAAAATAAGTTTAAAAAGTAATATAAATAAAAATATGACAATAAAAATAAAAAATATAATAATTGTTTAACTTAATTGTTATATTTTAAAATTCACTTTAAATGACAATCTTGCATATGATGATTGAATATAGTAAACAATTTTGAAAATGAATTTTATCTTTTTTCATTTTTTATTTTAAAAATATTATAGCCATTTATTAGTTTAATTATATTTTTAAATTTATATGACCATTTTATTTTAATTTTAACTAAAAAGTATACATAAAATGAATAATTTAATTAAAAAATAGTTAATTATGGGCACTGAAATATTCTAATAATAGGTTGTCAAAATAACTAGAAACTATAAAATTTGACTTTTACTTTTTATGCGAATAGCTGAAAATCATTTATAAAAATAGAAAACTGACAATGTAAAACAAACGCATTTTAATAATCTGTTTTTTCACAAGTACAAAAAATGAAAATCGAAAATAGAAATGATACTAAGTAGGTCCTTATTCTATACTTCTTGGTGTTGCAGCACTTAAGATCTATAATAAAAAATAATTTTAGTAAAGATTAATTTAAAATTTATTTTTATTTAAAATGTAAGAAGTTAGTAACTTAATCATAGCCTATTTAACCATTTTTATAAAGCATTCAACACTTATTAAATGTTTTGGTCAGTAGATATGCTAGACACATGTAAAAGTAATATGGAGTGGACATTTTTTGTCTTCTTTTAATGTATAAATAAATAAACAAAGCATTTCAGAGGATAATAAAAAGCAATATCAAGTTTGAAAAAAAATGCGTGACACGAAGTCAAATCAAAATCTTAGGAAAAACCACGTATGGTAGAAAGAAACAAGTTTGTTAAGTAAAAGCGTCAAAGTAAGAATTTTGAATTGTATGTGTTTCTCTATGGTGATAATTTTTTTTTTTTCAAATTTTCAGCAGAGTTAAAGTATTTGTCAAATATTCTTAATCAATTGCCATTGCTAGGATGATTGGAAGTGCTAAAATGCAAGGTCACCCATTGACATACAGGATGTAGGTAATTAGGTTAATTGACTTTTTTGGCTAGTAGGTCATGGTATAAATAAAGAGAATTTGGACTTCCTTGAAGCCAAGGTTGAAAAGAGAGAGCAAGAAAACCATAAGATATGGCTTTATTTTTGTTAACTAATTGAGATTTAGTGGCTTAATTCAAACTTGAATATAGTTCACATGAAAGCAATGCATGTACTGTTGCGACTGATGTAATTGTGCAATTTTAGATGATGGTGTGCACCAAATATTGCTCTGTGACTAAAATTATACATATGTTTATCTCACATGCATACTTGCATGGTTGAAATTGTGCAATTGCATTAGTCACGAGTTCAGTGCCTAAAATATGCAACTTATTTAATGTTAACTGGTTTGGGTTTCTTTGCTTTTTCCCTTTTATTTATTTCCTTTTGTGGATTAATGATAGGATACAACAACCCACACTAGGTGCAAGAAAAAGGCAACATGTTGTCAGAAGAAAAATTTGAACATGAGCATAACTTCGAACCTAGATTACTATAATAACTAACAACTATGATATAATTGAATTTGGGACCTCTTGCTCTCGAGACCTCATGAACCTTTAATCATAACAAGAGAATACAATAGACCCAAGAATAATGCTTTAAGTCCAACTTAAACCATAATCGTACCGAAAAAGAAAAACTATAAAAATATTGATGACCAAAAACAAGTAAAAGAAAATCTCAAATTGATATTCACTAGACATCCCATTTTGCCATCCTGCCCAAATTCACCCTTCTAGGGCCCTAGTGAAAATTCATTGCAATTGAGGCCCTCCTCGCAAAATGGCATGTTTCTAGTTTATAGGAAGTTTCAAGGCCTTCTTAGAGTCCAAAATTAAAATTTAAAGGACCCCACCTAGCCACATATTGTCAATGCCCTAAAATGGCAAAAAGGAGGAAGAAAATATGTTTTAAATTGGTTAACTTGAAAAGTTAGTCAAGCCAAAGTGTCACGGTCTACACATTTTACAATCCATAAAGGGTCGTGCAACACTAATTATAAAAAATTAGCAATTTAGTGAGTTAAAAGAACACCGCGATTTCACCGCATAAGAAATTTTGTAATAAAAAAAATATATAAAATAAAGTGGTTGTTTTTGCAACATCCCCGACGTGAGGTGTGCCCCAAGGAAGCGAGGGAAATAAAAGTATTTTAGTTTTCTGGAAAAAAAATTGAGTTCTGAGTCGCCACTAACCTATTTTTCTTGGTGCGATTAGAATATCTGATTACTACTCAATTAAGAATAGTAACGGTGTGCGTACACCGGGATTGGGATCGGAACTTTGGTTATGTTGGGAGAAGGTATTCACACCTCCTATGCACCCGTTCTACAAACGGTACCTAATTAACTAAAAATTATCCATAAATTAAATTTTAATAACCTTTTAATACACTAATTTTTTAAATAAGCAAACAAATATATACAATTTATAGAATATAATCAAAATATGGTGTGATTTAGGAATATCTAATAAGATCCCCAAAAAAGACAATTTCGTTAGAAAAACCCCCCTCAGAGCTAATACAGGTGAGGTCTTAAATACTCATTGCCCCTTTTATAATCATTGGATACACCCACAAAAATCAATAAAATCATCAAAAGTAAATTTTTTAGAAACATTTCCGAATTTTTCAAAATCTTTGTAGAATTTTTCTGACCATTTTAACATTTTTCAAAACAAACTTCCAGTGTTTTTTAGGATAATAAAATTAAACATAATAATAAAGGTAAAAATAATAATAAATTAAAATACTAAAATACCCCAATATCTAATGCTAAATATATATATATATATATATATATAATATTAACCAAAATATGAAAAATACCGCAATACATACTACTAAATATAAATAAACTAGAATACTAAAAATACCATAATATTAAACTATAAACATATAATATACACAAAATTACTAAACATACCTTAATAAGTAATACTAAATATAAACATACAATATAAACTAAAATACTAAAAATACCATCATACCAAATATAAACATATAATATAAACTAAAATACTAAAAACATACTATAATAAGTAATACTAAATATAAAAATATAATATAAACATATAATATAAACTAAAATACTAAAAATACCACAATAATAATAGATATATAATATGAACTAAAATACTAAAAGACCATAATAATAATAAAAAAAAAATAATAATAATAATAAAGACTAAAAAAAAAAAATAGGCCTAAAATGAAGGGTACAATATGGATGTAAATAGAATAAAGAAACCTACAAATATTAGAGCACAATGACATGAACTAAAAAAAAAAAAAAACAACAAATATATGCCTCAAATAAAGAATACAATATGCATTTAAATAAGAGGATGTAAAATAAAGAAACCTACACATAATAATAACAAGAACTAAAAATGCAAACATACATCGACCTAAAATAAAGTACATAATATGGATGCACATAAGAGAATATAAACTAAAGAAACCTACGGAAAGGGAGAAAGTACTATGGTGGCTGGAATGGAGGCCGTGAGATGGTCAGTGCGAGAGGAAGCAAGGAGAGTTCTGTCTATGCTGGGCAGTAGAGAGAGGAGAGGAAGGAGGCAGACACGCAGCTGGTGTTGGCTGTGTGCAGGAGATGGAAGGAGAGCTGTGAGGGCTGTGTGTGCGGCTGTGTGCAGGAAAGGGAAGGAGAGGGCTTGCGGCTGTGCGTGATGGTACAGAGAGTGAGGATGGAGCTTATGCGTGAGGGTGGCTGTGTGGTGCCTCCTTTTGCCTTCAGTCGTCTCCCTTCCTCGCTGCCTCCACTTTTTATAATTGTTTTTGCCCTAATAAACCCTAAAAGCTGCCGCCTCCCTCCCTCTTTGCATCTTTACGGGCCAAATTTTGCATGGCCCATGCATTTCATTTAATCCCCAATTAAAAATTAATCCATTGATTCCTCACGTCTTCTTTTTACCGATTGCAAAAACCAAAAGGCGAGCTTAATTCTTAGCACTCAGTTTTAAAAGGACTCAATTTTTAAAATAAAAAAGACTTAATAAAAAGAATTCAATTTTAAACAATAGGGACTCCATTTTAAAATTACAGGAACTCAATTTTGAAATAAAAGAGACTCCATTTTAAAATAACAATGACTCAATAATAAGGACTCAAATTTTAAAATAATAGGGACTCAATTTTAAAATAATCGGGACTCAAATTTTTTTAAATAACAAGGACTCAATCACAGACACTCAAGACTCAATAAAAAGACTTTAAAAATGACTCAATTAGATTTTTCAAATAAGATCCTCAAATTTTTGCAATATAAAATTAACCATTTTTCATGTAAATTACCATGTTGTTACGATGAGTCCCCTCATCAAAAGGAAAAGAGAGGTCTGGTTAAAATTATGGTGTCTATAGTAGTAAGCAAACATGTATGTGAACATGAGTTACAGGGTAAATCATAAAGCAGTGCAATTCATTTATCCATAGTCCGTATGTAATGTGTGGTCATGATGAAGGCAAGGCGAATAACCATGCTTACAATAGTTTTACAAATATATGAACACCCACTCCCTTAAAGAGTTTTCTACATTAATCTAGTTCTAGCACTAGGAAACATCAAATTGACCAAGGATTCATACTCCCATTTTTAACTAAGGCATTATCCTACTCAAATAATAAAACCTACATTTGTTGGAATTGGTGTATTCTCAAGAAGGGGTGAATTGGGTATTTAAAAATTTATTCCTAGGTTCAATTGAAATCCAAAATCAGTATAGTTCAACCTAGGGTCTTTCTATACAATTCCAAAACCCAACAATATTTGACTGAGCAGATGAATAAAATAGATATAGTGCACTCAATATTTCCTAACTATCTAATGCTTGTATGTGAAGCAATTAAAATGGTAAGCAATTTAAATCATACATAGCATACACGATATTTTAAATATGAGCATACATGTGCAGGAAAGATAAATAGCAAAGAGAGACACACACATAATATGCAGGAAAAATAAATAGCAAAGAGAGAGACACGCCTTTCTTCTTATAAATTACCATGTTGTTATGACGAGTCCCCTCATCAAAAGAAAAGAGAGGCCTGGTTAAAATTGGGATGTCTACAGTAGTAAGCAAACATGTATGTGAACATGAGTTACAGGGTAAATCATAAAGCAGTGCAATTCATTTATCCATAGTCTGTATTTAATGTGTGGTCATGATGAAGGCAAGGCAAATAACCATGTTTACAATAGTTTTACAAATATATGAACACCCACTCCCTTAAAGAGTTTTCTACATTAATCTAGTTCTAGTACTAGGAAACATCAAATTGACCAAGGATTCATACTCCCATTTTTAACTAAGACATTATCCTACTCAAATAATAAAATCTACATTTGTTGGAATTGGTGTATTTTCAAGAGGGGGCTGAATTGGGTATTTAAATATTTATTCCTAGGTTCAATTGAAATCCAAAATCAGTATAGCTCAACCTAGGGTCTTTCTATACAATTCCAAAACCCAAAAATATTTGACTGAGCAGATGAATAAAATAGATATAGTACACTCAGTATTTCCTAACTATCTAACGCTTGTATGTGAAGCAATTAAAATAGTAAGCAATTTAAATCATACATAGCATACACGATATTTTAAATATGAACATACATGTGTAGGAAAGATAAATAGCAAAGAGAGAGACACACATAATATGTTATTGGGGCTTGACCAATACTACCTATGTCCCCGCCTTAAGTCGCATCTTAAGGATTCCACTAATTGCTCACTTATGGGTGGAGCGACACCGTTTACACTACTCTTTCCTTACTGGGCAAGGGAAACCCCAGGTTAGATTACAGGGCTGACCCCAACCTTTACAACCACACCTTAGAAAGGTGCACCTTGTTCTCCTAACCGAGTCTAAACTATTTGATGCACGTTATAGGCCAAAGCAATTTTCTTCTGACCACATGTCAGGAATACAACAGATAATAAAAATTTTGCGTATAAATATAATGCTTCTAATACAAGTAGATGTGTACAACCATAATCACAAATACACTCACGTATGATATGAAATAAAACTCAATATGAGAATGTGATTTTGTCAAAATAACTTATGCAATCTTTGAGTTAGATGTATATGATAAAGCACCTCAAAGATGCAAACCCTAATAAAAAATTTTTCTCCAAAAAATACTTTTCAAATGAAGTGTAGGATAACCAAGGATTTTGCACTCAAATCAATTCATGCCCAAATAATAATAAATGATCTTTGATAAAAAAAAAAAATATGCAAAGTATACTTCAAAGATCTTCAAATCTTCAAAAGCAATCTCCAAAAATATTTTTCAAAATGAAGTATAGGAGATTTTAGAGTTATGCCCAAAAATGGATTCTTGCAACGAAGGCAAGATGAGTTTTATGAATCTTGCAGTAGAAATGCTAAAGATTCACAAGCTAAAATAAAATTTCTCCCAAGATTTTTATCAAAGAAATATGTGGAGAAACTCATACTATACTCTCAAGAATGATTTTGAGAAATAAGAGTAAAGGAGAGTAAATGATAATTTTTATGAAAAATAAATGCCCAAATAAATATACTCTTCAAAAGATTTTCAATGTAATAAGTATAGGAGAGTATAAAGGAATGAAAAAATCAAAAATATTTTCAAAGGACTTTTAATCAAATCTCATACTTAAAAAATTAGTGATGAAGGGGTATATATAGAGTCTTGGAGAATTTTGACCATTAGGGACATAACGGGTATTTTTAAAATTATTTAATTAATTTTTAACTTCGATTAGCGCAGTAAAAATTCGAGAACTCGGGAGGTTTGGTCGAACCATGGTTTCTCCAATCAATCGACCAGACACAAAATTTTACAATCAATTTTGGGGTTCGGTTGGCCGTGCAAGATGCCAGTCGGTCGAGCCAAGGGCGATATCGAACCTTCATTGGTTCTGTCGACCGGGCCTAAGCCCGGTCTGCTGATTTTTTATGGTCACTCAGTTGAGGGCTTTTTGAACTGATAAGGCCAATTGGCCGAGGCTTGCACATCATGTCAAAATTCAAAGGCAGTTCGACCGAGCAAGTTAAGGTAATTAAGGGTCGGTCGGCCGAGGCTTTTTAATTAAGCCAAAAAATGCAACGTGGGTCGATCGAAGGCCAACTGAAGTCTTTGCAAAATAAATTTTTGCCCTATTTTTTTTTTACCCTATTTAATTTTCCTAAAAATTTGTTAGTCCCCTATGGTCATTCTATGGTCCTTGTTTGAACATGACATTCATATCATGCATAATCATGCATTATTACAAACCAAATACTAAATGCAATTACAATAAAAATAAACATCTTCTTCTTCTTTTGCTCATCTTGTTCTTTATGGAATTTGCCAGGTATGTGCGAGCTCTAAGTCCCTTTTGGCTTATACTTACCTTTCCCATATGTGTGTGCTAAAATATAAGCTTGTTCATAAGCTAAATACACACATAAGATACTGGTGCTGAAAAGTAAGGTGTAGTCCCAAGAGGGGGGGTGAATTGGGTTTATAAAAATTTCTTTGAATTCTTTTAATAAATTCTTTCCCAATTTATTATATTCTTAACAATCACACAAGGATGGCTTTGAATTTCAATTACAATATTCAGCTGAAAAATCAAATTCACTTTTAAATCTTAATTAGAAAGTGTATCAACTAGGTCTTGCAACAATTTAAACCAACACCCAATCAATCAATCAATAAATTAACACAATCCACAAGTTACTTAAATAATATATGAATTACAGTAGTGCTTTGAAGATTCAATCTTTGTTGTCAATTAGGTTCCTTGATCAATACACTTCCTCTAATCAAGGTTTTCACAAACAATTAATCAATGTACTCTTTTTAAGGTTTCTGCAAAAGATTAATCAACGTACTCCCTTTAATTAAAGTTTCCTCAATCTCAATATCAATTTAGTTTCCTATAATTAAATAAACAACCACGCAATTTATATATGCAAAATAGTAAAGAGTAAGGGAAGACAGTGAAACCGAGTTTTTACGAGGTTCGGCTATACTCGCCTACGTCCTCGCCTTATGCACACCACCTAAGGATTCCACTATAACACTCCTTTTCGAGCGGAGTAAACCATTACAACACTCTTTCAATACGTTGGAGCCCTCCTCTCCAAGAGATACCCCACGCTCAGTACAACGATTCGACAACCTTAAACTGTCAAGAATATAAGAAAACAAGAACAACTTCTTGCGTACAAGAATTACTCTAAAAAAGAGCATATTAGTACAAGATATAGCACAGCTAGTGAATACTTCAATGTAAATATCAATAAAGAATAAAATTGAAGCTCAAAGAGTATATCATTGGGATCTTTCTTTGATTAGTTCAAAACACAGAAGTTGTGCTCAGAGATCGGTGAACAATAACTCAGTAATTCTCAAAAAATCTTAGCAAGTAGATGTGCGCAAAAAGGCTTTGAGAGAGTATGAGCAATATTCGCTTGAAATCAGATTTTCAATTTTTGGTATTCAATTTGAATTGAGAAATAATGTATTTATAGAGCTAAAAAGTCATATTTTTGTATTACCCAAGTTACTTGGAGTATTTCCTAAGTTTTGACAAAGTTTGGGGCACAAGAAACTCATTTTGGAAACATTTAAATGCTGTTTTAAACTAGCCGTTACAAAGGTCAGTTGCAAACTCATCGAGGTCAATCACAGGATCTTTAAATACAGCGTAATTTCAACGTCAAAACAGGGTCAGTTGCCTGATCTCACAAGGGTAAGTCTCTTGAACTTATATTGTCTTCCAAATTTAATTTAGAAAAATTGTCAGTCGCCTAAACAATTAAAACATTGTTTTTAAACTTTGTTTCCAAAAGCTCTTGCCAACTTGTTTTGATACTTTAGAAAGATATTTTCAAGGGTTTTCAAAATAAGCTCTCTAAGTCCATGAATAAACCTAATGAGCTTCACAGTATTTATTTTGATATTTAAATGAAGTACTTACACAAGACTTCCTTAAGACTTTAAAACTTTCTAAACTTGAAGTCTTCTTGTATATCTTTGATTTGAGTCCATTTTTTCTTGAGCTTCAATATCCTTTAAGCTTTCACAAGGTTTGTCTGTCTTTGTCCCTTCAAGATTAGTTTTGATCACTTATTGTTTGGAGTATGATCATTTAATGACACTTTTGAGCTTGAACTCATGATACTTGAACTTTTGAACTTCATATAGTTGATTTCCTGAAGCATCATCACTTAAACCACAACATGTTAAATTTACCTTTATTTGTTATCATCAAAATAATATTCAAAAGTTGTGTTAGGCCAACAATCTCCCCCTTTAAGATGATAACAAGTAAGGAGCAAAGATGAGAGAACCTTGATAAGGCTCCCCCTTTTAATAAGCATACTTTTAACAATGTTTGGAAAATTCATTCATATGGATCAAAATCAGGGTTTTTGATGTAAGTTCAAAGATCTATATATCATAATCAAGTATTAGTGCATCATAGTTCATTTCAGCATATTAGAATTAGTAACATGTCTCAAGTCATCATATTATATCATTATTAGAGCATTATCCCATATAATTTGCATTATAGCTCAATGTGCTTATGTTTCCTTATTTTGGTTTTCTCCCCCTTGCTATTTGAAAAATGCTCTCATTTTTGCTCAAAAAGGTCTCTCCCCCTTTGACATCAATCAAAAAGAAAACAAATAGCAAACTCACAAGGATACTTAAAATAGTACACAACAATGTGCATTTGCATGCAGTGCAGCAATGTGTACAAAATGCCATGAATATCAGGAGTTACATGCAAAAAAAAAAAAAAAAAAACACAGAGATGCAAATCCAATACATAGATAACTAAAATACAACATAAAAACAACAAGATATTCAGCAGCTGCAGCATCTTCTTCAGTTCCCTCATCACTTCCTTCTTCAGCTTCCTCATCAGATGCATCATCACTAGTACGGGTGGTGCTAATGTCCATTGGAGCAGCACCCCAAGAAGAACTAGTCCTAAACTACTCTATGTGAGTAAGGCGCTAGTCAAAGGAGGAGCAGGTAGTCTAGAGTGAGGTCATGTTGTCCTGAAGTGACTGGAGTCCTAAACGCATGTCACTACTGAATGTAGTGAACTCATGGTGGAAGGGTACAAAACAAGATGGAGTATCAAGTGAAGGTTCATGTTGCTGATCTGGAGGTCGAGGTACAACTGCTGGCTTTGGTGGTCATCCCCATTTCAAAAACCAACCCTGCTGATATTTTTCATATCTCATTTGTTTCAGGGTCGTAGAGTTGAAAAGCTCATACTGAGTATGCTTTATGAATAACTTGATAGGAGTGGTGACACTAAGGTGTGCAAATAGGAGGTTTAGAACACCACTGTATGAAAGAGTGACTCGATGAGCTTCCAATTTATACCATATCCATTTTAGAATTAGGCTAGAAAAATCGAGTTTCTTCCCCAATCACCATAACACGAAGCAATCAACATAGGATATGTGATCATATGAACCAGCTTGGGGTAGGATATTTGTTCGTGATTATTTTCTGAACGATTTGTGCTTGGAGGTTTAACTACTTATAAAAGGGAGGATTTCCAAAGTATACTTGTTCTTCTACTATGATCAATGGAAAAAATTCCGTAGGGGTGAAACCTTGTTCCATAATGCATGATTGAGTAAGTTCCAGACATCAAATTCTCCTGGGCTAATGTGTAATATAGGGGCCAAAGTCTGTGGGGTTAAGGCAATAGCCTTTCCCCTAACCTCAGTGGTTAATACGGACTCGCCTTGTACCATATTAGAATAAAATATTTTCATTAAGTTTGAAAAAGGCCTTTCGATTGATAAACTACAAAATATTTCTATCTAATTTTCTGAAACATTGGTAGGATGTCAGGGAACACTGACCTAAAGAAAGTGGTATCAAGGATTTTGTCGAAAATTGGTTTTGTAGAACAAAGATAAGTTCTGTATCGATGCTTGGATTGAGGAGTTATGAATCATCGATCGATACTACCATCATCTCTCCCTGAAGAGGCACCACGAGTCGCCGTAGTCTTAGTTCAAGGCATCTTGATTTCTGAGAATGAACTAGTAAAGGGAAACCCTAGATATCGTGGAGAAAAGATGTAGGAAAGTGATTTTGAGGCATTGATCGAAGGATTTTGAGGCTAAGGATCAAGGGATATCAAGAGAGGGAGGCTCGGGTGAGTGATGGAATAGAGGTTGATAGACTAGGATCTGAAAGGTTAGGGTTTTCGCACTAAAATATATAAAGTCTCGTCAGTTCAAGCGCCTGAGGTTTCGGGCTCAGTCGCTTGACATTTTATGAAATTCAATTTTCACAAGTTAGTAGCACTTTAGTCACTTGAGATAAAAAAGCTCAGGCACCTGATCCTCCTTTCCTCATAGTCTGGTTGACTGAGCTTCCAAGCTCAGTGACCTGACCTTCCATTAATTCTCTTTTCACTCAACATGAACTCTTCCTAAACAACTTCCCTACTATGTAATAAACCAAGTTCTCTTCTAATTCATATAAGCCTATCTTCGGGAAGAGTTTTTTTAAAAATATTAGCCCACTAGTCATTTGTATTTATGAATTCAAGTAATATATCTCCTTTTTGTATGTGTTCCCTTAGAAAATGATGTCTTATATCTATATGCTTAGCTCTTGAGTATGATATTGGATTTTTAGAAATGTTTATCGCACTTGTATTGTCACACTTAATCGGTATAGTTGAGCACTCCAAATTAAAGTCTTTTAATTGTTGTTTCATATAGAGTGTTTGTGCACAACAACAACCTGCTGCTAGATACTCAACTTCAGCGGTGGATAAGGCTTCAAAATTTTGTTTCTTGGAGAACCAAGAGACAATAGACCGTCCTAGAAAGTGACAAGTCTCACTTGTACTTTTTCTATCAATCTTACAACCTGCGAAGTTCGCGTCTGAGTAACTAATCATTTCAAAATCGGTGTCCTTAGGATACTGATGAGTCCCTAAAATATATGATTTTATACCCTCATTTACCTATGCTTATCCTCATTTTATTATATATTGACCCAGAGTTATCATTGTTCATAGCTATGCAAGGTCTGTTTGTCTTTCTAGAAAAAACAGGTTAAAACCATGGAGTTAGGCATTACAAGAAGTAAAGGAGAATTTGGAGGATTCGAAGCTCGAATTCAAATGTTTAGTCAAACTCCAGAAACTTCAGAGCATAAATGGACAAGAAGATGATGCTCGACCATGTGGAGCGACCAGCAACCACAAGGGCGACTTAATTTTTTACTGCAAACTTCAAGGTTCAAATTGAGATTGAATTGCAACAAGGTTTGACCAAGTGCTCAACCAAGTGACCCACTGGGGCAACCACATCAAGATGCTAGGACAGAATTGAAATTCAGAAGTACCAAGAATCTTGACGAAGCTTCCGACCAAGATACCTTCAAGGGCGACTATGTCAAGATAGTAAGATTTCCTGAAGACCGAGATACTACAAGTCTCGACCATCAAGACCTTGAGGCGCAAAAAAGTCGAAGGCATTGGAGATTCAAATCACTGCCTTCCTATGAGTCTCAACCAGGGCATGCACAAGAATGACGAAGGAGCGATTTGGCCGACAGTGACGATCTGCCACGCGAGATCTTCTACAAACCTTCCTAAATTGCAAAACAAACTTTGTAAACCCTAGAGCCTATAAATAATTGCTACGAAAGTGAGATCTGGGTTCCTCCTTGGCCTCTCTTAGGTTAGTGATAGACTTAGGATGTCATTGAGAGCCAAGATAGATTAAGAGTAGCATAGTTTTGAATTCCTATTTCGGTGTGTGTATGAAGTGCTTGTCAGCCTGTGACAACCGACGACGTTTGTGTGCTATCCTTGTATATTACACGATCACTTTGTTTGTAATTCTTAATGTTAGTGATAGATGTTCAGAATAATAAAGGGATGATCTTTTTACTCTTGCTTTCATTTACATGCTTTTGTTTACTGCTTTCCATTTACCTGTTATATGTTTGATGAAGGATTGCAGATAAGGACAAGCACTTCAACTTAACAATCAGAGGGAAATAGTCAGCTACGGAACCGCGGAGGTGTTCGTTCATCATTAAGACAGGGTATACTCTGGTTCTCGACTGTGCTCTGGACGGTTGGTGCACCCTTGCTACCCTGTGCCCTCGATTGCCCCTCTCCCGCTTTGGCCCGCTCGGGTTAGTACTTCTATGGAAGTCTAAATGAACATAGATAGAGGCATGGCATCTAGCGTCTGATTCAGACCGCAATATTGCTTTGTAGGAGTAGGGTAACTCATAAATTTACTTGCTTTCCGGTAGTATAGATTTACTCACTTTTATTTAATCGCTTTTCAGTAGTTAGAAACAACCACCATTGCAAAATATCACCTTTTACTTCTTTTTCATAACAAGGCCATAATAAACTAACTTGGAAGTGGTTTACTAACTACGCTTCAAGTGCCCGGGGATCGATACCCGACTTACCCACTTTCTACTAAAATTGGGATAGTTAGGTTAATAAATATTATTTTTGGTAGCTAGGGACCCAAGCCTTTGCGAGCCTACCAAATTTTGGCGTCGTTGCCAGGGACTCAGCTACAGTTATAAGCCAACTTCCGCTTTAGAGTATTGTTGCCTTGTTCTTTTGATTTGCTTTCCTTTTCTTACTTAATTTCTATTTTCTTTATTATTTTTTTGGTTTTCTATTTTTGAAGTCTGAATATGTGTGATGATATGTGTGTATGTTTGGTCTGCATTCTTTAGAACCTAAGATAATTCCCATAGATCTTGAAATCGAAAAATCCCGTAGGTCCCTTAAGAAACATATCTCCAATCCTAAGAAAGTCGAGTCATCTGAACTGAAAGCAATGGCCAAGGATAACCCACCGGTTCCTGCTAAACAAATTCCAAAACCCCATGCTCGTCACCTACCTGTGGCGGGAGAGCAACACCTGAGGCCTCTTAGGGACTACTTTGTACCTAATGCATACACATCACCATCCTGCATCCTGTTCCCAGATGTTTAGGAAGCCCAATTTGAGATTAAGACTTCAATCATCTTGATGCTACCCAACTTTCATAGGAACTCTACTAAAAATCCTTATCTGCATTTGGATGAGTTCTTGGAAATCTGTTCCACCAACTGCATCCCTAATTTTAGTGATGATGCTCTCCGTCTTAGGCCTTTCTTGTTCTCTCTAAAGGATAAAGTGAAATATTGGCTAACATCCTTAAAACCGAACTCGGTGACCAACTGGGCCACCATGCAACATGAATTTCTTAAAAAGTACTTCCTAATTGAGAAGACTAATCAGATTTGGAGAGCCATCACAAGTTTCTCACAAATGGTTGGGGAACTCTTTTTCAAGACTTAGGAGCGCTTCAGGGACCTACTCCGTAAATGGCCACATCACCAAGTCCCTAAGTGGCAATTAGTCCAAACTTTCTAGGAAGGGTTGGCTGAGAGAGATAGGTCTATGGTTGATGTGTCATGTAGTGGCAATGCAGTGGTTTGTGCAATCTGCTCCGACCCTTCCCATACATGTACAATTGCCCTCATATGCGTTTCCAGGCTGAGCTTGTGCAGGAGGAAATAAAGGCCACTCACAATTGGTACGATAAGCCTTCTAACAACCCTTATTCGAATACCTACAATCCCGAGTGGAAACAACATCCTAACCTCTCCTAGAAGCCGCAAGCTTTAGGTTTTCAAAGACAAAGACCTCAAAAAAACCCTAATGTTGTGCCTCCACACCCATATCAAAATTTCCAAAACCATCCGAACTCAGCCCCTAGACCTTTAACCATTTAGCATCTGCCTCCACCTCAATCTAAATATGATTCATTCCAAGAGACGGTGTTGACAACCCTTAAGTGAATTGAAGCTGACCATCAAGTGGACCTGCAACTTCTTCACTCCCATTCCCAATCTATTGCAAAGCTAGAAACCACCATGGGATAGCTAGTCACTGCTTTAAGTTGGAGGGATGAGGGTAAGTTACCAAGTTAGCCCTTAGTAAATCCAAAAGGGCGGTATGGGATAGAATGTGAACTGAACGTTGGATCCTTATCATACTTTGAGCAAGCCCAAGTGGTAACCACATCTCGAAATAGTAGGTTGATAACCAAACAAGGCGAGGAGCAACTAAGCACGGGGGAGACCCAAGATGAAAAACTGGAAGTACCCAACGAAGATTCATGCACTCTATCTTCCTCTAGTCGGGTACACAAACCATTGAGTCTCACACCCACTCCAGAATAACCACACCTCACTTTGCCCCCCATAGGAATTTTCATAGCTACTCAGTGTCACATTCAGCAACCTCACTCACACCCTCTATATTTAGGAAAGTGGCTTCCACCGAGTCTAGATGGGATACGTTTAAACAAGTATGAATGGAAAAGTCTCTCCTTTATGACATGAAACAATCACTTGCGTTCATAAAGTTCCAAAGGGTCTTGTTAACTCAAGAGATAGAATCAAGGGTGCACATGGATGGTTTGGTTAAGCAGGACGAGCATATGAGTTCCATAATACTAAAGCACCTTGTTCCTAAACTAAAAGACCCAAGTTCACCAACTATCTCGTGTGTAATTGGTAATTATACCATTGATGGGGCCCTTCTAGATTTAGGAGCAAGTGTGAACATTTTTCATACTCAGCCTATCAGAAACTCAAACCAGGAGTGTTGCAACCGACCTCGGTTTCTATATGCCTTGCTGATCGATCTCTTAAGCAACCCCGGGGTGTGGTAGAAGATGTATTAGTCAAGGTGGGAGATTTCCATTACCCTGTTGACTTTATCACTTTATATATGGAGACCTTCACCAACCTAATCCCTATCCTTTTGGGATGACCATTCTTAGTCACGGCTAACGCCTGCATTCAATGTAGGATGGGGATTGTGAACATCTCATGGGGCCATAAGCAACCCAGGATAAACATATTTAATGCTTCCTAAGATCCTCTAAACACTGTCCAAGCTGTGGACGAAGACGTTATTGACAAAATTATTAGGGAAGCAACTCCTTCCATGCTATGGAAACACCATTGGCAAATTACACTATAGCTTGACAGCCATACCCATGCTGAATTTGAGGATCCTCTTGAGCAATCTATGCTAAAACATGATTAGGACCCCAAATCTGAACTAAGTTTGGGGTATGCAATCTCGGGTGTGAGGAAGTGATGAGAGAAACCAATGTTAGCTGGGAACCAGGATGAGTTAAAAATGAGCTTCAAAGTGTCTGGCCGAAGACGGTAAACTTAGCGCTTTCAGGAGGCAACCCGATAAATATTTGGTTGAAGATGGTAAACTTAGCACTTCCGAGAGGCAACCAGATAGTTTTTCATCTTTCCTTTAGTCTATGGAATTTTTAGAGTAGATTAAGGAGGGTTTAGTGCCTTTAAAGTAGGATTTAGGATAAGTGGAGGGCGACCATCATAAATACGGGTGACTAGGTCCATTCCTTGGAGTCCGATGGGACCTTAAATACCACAAGGCTCGACAATGGCGGCGACCAGCACTATGCACCGGTGCGCCCTAGTTGACCAAGTCAACTTCATTTAAAATCCAGTTTCATTCGTAATGTTTCAACTCCCGCCATTGTTCCCTCCTAATCGATCCTCATCACTTATTGTAGCACCCTAGTCGCACATTTCCAACACCCACCTCCGCTTCCCTGCCACCTGCCCAACCGTTACATCAAACACTAGCGAGCACCTTTGGCTCGCATCACTGCTGCACGACTCAGCCCTTCCTTTCTCCTCATCTCGTCCCTTTCTCGAGCCACACACCCAACATCAATGGAGCTGCACTTGGGTACCAAGATCAAGGCAAAGCATGGCCAGCCCTCCAACACTTCATATCGGGCTTGACAAATCAGGCTGCATCCACAAAGCACCTCCTCTACCAAATGGATAGCGCGTTCAGGGCAGACTCCACGAGTAACTCACACAGTCCCTCCCGTGTCGGCTTCTGTACCACCCTCCACTCTGGGCCCCATGATTTGGGATGCTCTGGTTAAGACACTCAGAAAGTTGGTTTGAGCTATAGCCAACCATACTAACCCCGGCTGTTCCGATGACAATATGTTCCTCATTTCAAATTCGGATTCGACATCTGGAGAAGAATGATCCTCCTCTATCACTGCCATTTTTTTTTTTGCCCACACCATGCTTTTTTCGGAGTCGTACTGACAATGCATTTGTCTAATCTTTTGTACCTCTTCACTGAATTGTACATGGTGCTTTTGGAATGCAAATGACTTTTGTGCTACGGTATCTTCTTACTTGCATGATTATTTTGGGTATTATATTTTACAGGGCACTATTTGCTCTTCTTGGAACCGTGCACTATCTTATCCCTTGCTTGGATCCTATTCTCTTTCAACACTTCAGTGAGGACACCAAAGTTCTAAGTTGGGGGTAGGGGATAGTACATCGCACGACATCATTTCAGGCACAAAATGACACAATAGACACATATATATAAAAAACAATTTGCAAACAAATTCCAAGGAACCATGCTAATATATTTTATACCTTATATATACACCCATATAACCTAAAGTTATATGCATAAACTGTCTAATTATATGACTTCACTATGCTCACCAACAATGTAGTAAATCAGTGGTGTAAAATTTGCATAACATGGCCGACAACTTGACATTACTCTGGGTAATTAACCAAGTGGGTTGTTTGGGTTAATATTGCAATGTAAACTCTTGTATGTACATGGTATTTCATGGGGCAAAGAACACACTTGCACATGATTTGTAACACTTAGGGTTCTTTGAGAATACTAAGAGAATAACTGTGGCGACTACGACACCTTGTGAGGTATTTAAGTCATCCATTCATTTCTTGAGTTTTTGACGTCAAACTCTGAGTTTACAAAACTCAACTATCCTCCTTTTACTAGATTTCCTTTGTCAACTAGCCTTTGTTCTTGTATTTTGTAACTTACTCAAGACAAAAAGGTTAAGTCACCCCTAGAGACTAATGTTTTCCATGGACTCATTATGAGCTACACTCCCATTTGAAAACATGAAGATAGTATAAGAATGTGATGATTGTTTCAACTGACCATGCAAAAGAAAAAGAAACCTGAGCAGATAAAAAGAAAAAAAAAACAAAAATATGCACCTGCTCTGAGAAAATATGAAAATATCTAGCTAAAAACACACACTACAAGTCTGCACGTATGAAGAATCTTCTGGCCAATGCATCTGTTGAATTCACGCAAGTTTGGGAATAAGTTCCTCTAGGGAGGTCTTGATTAAATGTGGCAAGTAAGTGAGAAGATGCTAGGGTGAAAGACTCAACACCTCAACAAAGGATGGATTCCTTTCTTATAAGACTAGTCACTCCACACTTCTAGCGTCAGTTCTTCAAATTTGTGAGATGTTTGATCATGATAGTCTTCCTCATATATGAGAGTGAACCCATTCTCTTGAGTGAATTTTGTGGGAATAAACCAATAAGGATGAGTCACAACAACCATTCTGTAGGTGCTTTTAAGCATTCTAAGTGAGACAAATCATATAATGTACACATACCCTATGAGGTGGCCTATTCATACTTGGATTTGCATGCTAATATTAACTTTGAATTATAATCATGGGTTAATTTTCTGTGAGTAGTATCTTGAAATGGTTGTGTTGTGTCAAGTTTTACATCATTGAAATGCTACAAAGTGTGTGTATAATGGATTCATGAATGGAGTCATTTGTATGTAATAAGGTTATATTTCTGTATATTAAATGGTATAATTATGTTACATGTGTTTCCAATTTTTATTCACTATATTCGTGTTTTTGGGAATCGCCCTGGAAACCCTCACGAGACTAGAACTCATCCACTAGGATCAACCTAGGGGTTTAAAGCCCTATTGCATATGGTAAATGCAATCATGTTTCCCGCAAAAGAGGATATAGGCAGGATTTGGTACTTTTCTTAAATTTTGCATTGCTCAAGGACTAGCAAAGTGTAAGTTGGGGGTTGTGATGAGTCCCTAAAATATATGATTTTAAACCCTCATTTACCTATGCTTATCCTCATTTTATTATATATTGACCCAGAGTTATCATTGTTCAGAGCTATGCAAAGTTTGTTTGTCTTTCCAAGAAAAACAGGTTAAAACCATGGAATTAGGCATTACAAGAAGCTAAGGAGAATTTGGAGAATTCGAAGCTCAAATTCAGAAATTTAGCCAAACTCCAGAAACTTTAGTGAATAAATGGACAAGAAGATGATGTTCGACCATGTGGCGTGACCAAAAAACCACAGGGGCGACTTAGTCTTCCACTACAAACTTCAAGGTTCAAACTAAGATCGAATTGCTGCAAGGTTCGACCAAGTGCTCGACCAAGTGACCCACTGGGGTGACCATGTCGAGATGCTAAGATATAACTAAAATTCAGAAGTACCGAGAGTCTTAATAAAGTGCTCGACCAAGAGACCTTCAGGGGTGACTATGTCAAGATACTAAGATTTCCTGAAGATCGAGATACTGCAAGTCTCGACCTCAAAACCCTTAGGCATGACGAAGTCAAAGGCATTGGAGATTAAAATCCCTAACTTTTCGCAAGTCTTGACCAGGGCACGCACAAGAATGACGAAGGAGCGACTTGGTTGACAGTAACAATCTGCTGCGCGAGATCTTCTACAAACCTTCCTAAATTTCAAAACAAACTTTGTAAACCCTAGATCCTATAAATAATTGCTACAAACATAAGCTCTGGGTTCCTCTTTGGCCTCTCTTAGGTTGGTGACATACTTAAGATGTCATTGAGAGCCAAGATAGATTAGGAGTAGCATAGTTTTCAATTCCTGTTTCGGTGTGTGCATAAAGTTCTCGTTGGCCTGTGACAACCGGTGGCATTCATGTGTTATCCGTGTACATTACACGATCACTCCGTTTGTAATTCCTGATGTTACTGATAGACGTTTTAAATAATAAAGGGATGATCTTTTTACTCTTGCTTTGCATTTACCTGCTCTGTGTTTGATGGAGGATTGTATATAAGGATAAGCACTTATGCGCATCAGTCAAACGGAAATAGTCAGCTACGGAATCACGGAGGTGTTCATTCATCATTAATACAGGGTATACTCCGGTTCCCAACCATGCTCTAGATGGTTGGTGCACCCTTTCTAGCCTGTGCCCTCGATCGCCCCTCTCCCTCTTTGGCCTGCTCAGGTTAGTACTTCTATGGAAGTCTGGATGAACGTAGATAGAGGCATGGCATCCAACGTCTGATTCAAACCATAGTATTGCTTTGTAGGAGTAGGGTAACTCATAAATTTACTTGCTTTCAACTAGTATAGATTTACTCGCTTTTATTTAATCGCTTTTTAGTAGTTAGAAACAACCACCATTACAAAATATCACCTTTCACTTCTTTTTCATAACAAGGCCATAATAAACTAACTTGGAAGTGGTTTACTATTTCAAGTCCCCGTGGATCGATACCCGACTTACCCACTTTCTGCCGAACTTGGGATAGTTTGATATATAAATATTATTTTTGATAGTTAAGGACCCAAGCCTTGACGAGCCTACTAGATACCATAGTCCTAAATCAATTGTGCCTATTAAGTATCTTAGGATTCTTTTGACGACTATCTGATGGGATTCCTTAGGAGCTGATTGAAACCATGCTCACATACAAACACTAGACATTATATGCAGTCTAGTTGTTAAGTATAACAAACTTCCTATCATACCTCGATAGCATTTCATGTCTACTAGTTTTCCTTTTTCGTCTTTGTCAAGGTTTATGGAGGTACTCATGGGAGTTCCTATGGGCTTACTTCCTTCCATGTCAAACTTCTTAAGCAAGTCCCTTTTATATTTTGATTGATTTATAAAAGTTCCATTTTTATCTTTCTTAATCTGTAATCCTAGGAAGTAATTTAACTCTCCCATCATATTCATCTCAAACTCTTCTTGCATACATTTGACAAATTCTTTGCATAGATTATCATTTGTAGCACCAAATATAATATGATCACATAAATTTGTGTAATAAGCATGTCTTGTTTTTTTTGGATTTAATGAATAATGTGTTATCCGCCTTTTCTCTTTAAAAATCGTTTTCTAGTAGGAATCTGCTCAACCTCTCATACCAAGCTTTAGGAGCTTGTTTTAACTTGTACAATGCTTTTGTTAATCTAAATACGTGATCGAGATTGTTTATGTCCTCAAAACCAAGAGGTTGTTCCACATAAACTTCTTCACTTATGAAACCATTTAGAAAAGTACTTTTTACATCCATTTGATATAGTTTGAATTCTTTATGAGATGCATGTGCTAGCAACATTCTAATAGCTTCCATTCTTGCTACAGGAGCAAAATTCTCATTGTAGTCTATTCCTTCTTCTTGATTGTATCTTTGAACTACAAGTCTTGCCATATTTCTTAATACTATGTCCTTTTCATCATTTTTATTCCTAAATACACATCTTGTTCTGATTATTGAGTGGTCCATGGGTCTAGGAACTAATTTTCATACTCTATTTCTTTCAAACTAATTTAACTCTTCTTGCGCATAGCTACTATCCAAGAATCATCACTCAAGGCTTCTTGACTCGCTTCTAAAAATGAGTAGCATTATGGCTACCCCAAGTATAGGAGTTACGTCATGTAAAAATTAGCCCAAACAGGCCAGATCATCTCCTTAACGAATGCAAATTAGTTTTAAACTAGCGTGAAACAGGAAAAGAAAATAAGAAAACAATTTTACTGAATATGGTTTAGATTCGATTTCTTAGGATTTTTAAAAGTTTGTGACAAAATTGAAATGATGCAAAACCTAAACTAAAAATTTAACACGCATAAAACCAACCAAACAACTCACTAATAAAACAAAGATAAACTAAAATTAAACCTCAACAATGACATAAGATTAAACACCCAACTCAAGACAATGATAACTTGAATGAAATATAAAGATCATGCAATATTTCAAATAAAAATAAACTAAACTAAACAATAAGTAAAGTTCAACTAAATAAATAAACTAGACCTAATAATAGATAAACTCAAACAACTCTTAAATAAAGATAACTAGATTTAAACTAATTAGAGCTCCAACAAGATATTTAGAATGACTTAGAGTAAAATAATAAAAAATTAAACTCAAGTTAATAGAAAACTCCAACAAAATATTTAAAATGATATTAAAGTGAAAAAGAAATTAAACAGCAAGGTTCCAAAGGAATATATAAAAATGATAAAGTAAAAAAACATGCAACTAAAATAACAAGAAGGTATTTTAAAAAATGACAATGAAGTAAACTAATACAACTAAATGACAACAAATGAGAGAGAGAGAAAAAAAAAACTCAACAATACTTATTCAATGGATTAATCAACATGAACTCAACATTAAACTATTCATTAAAATAACAGTAAAGTGCACAAGTAACTAAACAAATTAATATATATATATATATATATAGAGAGAGAGAGAGAGAGAGAGAGAGAGAGAGAGAGAGAGAGAGAAAGAGTGGCCGTGAGGAGCTTCTTGGTGTGTGTGCAGCGCAACTCCTTCAAGAGAAACCAGCCCCCCCCCCCCCAATGCCACTTCCTTTTTTCTTCCAAAATTACCCAACTATTCCAGTGATTTAGTTCAGTACACTGGCTTTGGTGGCCACTACTTTTTGCTAAAACCCTAAGCCCTGAGCCAATCTTCCTATCAGAATTCTTCTTCCCAGTTGATGGCTTCTTATAGTGTACTATGCTATTTTTTATTGAGGTGATTAAGGTAAGTGCTCTAGTAGTCACACCTAGTCTCTAAGATTTATACCATTGCGATCATCTCATCAAGTTGGGCTCTAATCTAGTTCACTTGATCCAATGCTATTGGTTCACTTTTTAAAGGGTTCTCACGTCTCCCTTAGCCTATGGACGTAGTCCCTTCACCTCTTCAATCTTCAACTTGCATCCCTAAACAACCTTCTGATTCACTTCCTTCAACTATTGAATCATCTTTTCCTCCTTTTGGAGTTTCTCTATCAACTCCTCACTTTCATCCTTTGACTTTCTTAATCCCACCTTTGATGTGCTAGCATGGATGTATTGACTAGAAAAGGCTACTACCTAGTTAATTGGTGCTATAAGTATTGACGCCTGCTGAATACACCTAATCCATGGGTTCTTCCTTTGTTTGCACCACTCTTTCTATTTTTCTTTTGTGGTTTTTTATTTTACCTGTTTCCCCAAAGGATTTCTTCTTCCAAGTTGTGATAGCAACTTGCATTCAGCTTTGGGCACCTAAGGATTCATGTGCAAGGTCTATCCTGGCAAGTTCATGGGCCAATGGTATGAATTGAATGTCTGTGACCTGCTTCCTGAACATGAATAGTATATAAGCTATCCCTCCCTATGGACATATTTGAGAAAACAAAGGGAAATCACCATATCTAAAAATAATTTAGTTTGGGGCATCCAAGATAAACTTCATTCCACTATTTAAGGGTTGAGAGTCTAGATTTTTTCAACCCAATTTTATTTTCTTACAAAAATATTTCACCATGCCTCTATGAAATCAATCAAGAGCTTGCATTCCAGCATAAAGAATGCTTGGAAGTGTTGATTACGCGCTTAAACTACGTAATTGGGCATCTTAATCCGGTTATTAGGGCTTATATTTTTAATTAAATGCCTAATTACTCTCAATATTTTAACAAAGTGCCCTATTTATAATTTCTGAGTTTTATTAAGCAATTAATGAATTTTTGGCATTTTTTTATCGTAGGAAAATTCTTGGGAGCCAAAACCGGTATCAGTTCATAATTCGCGCATAACTTTCATGTCCGAGCTCCGATCGAGACGATTCAAATTTTTAGAGAAATATGAGAATATTATATACAACTTCTTTGTTTTGAACTTTGAGAGAAATGGGGTCTAAGAGAGTCACAACGGGCCATGTTCACGGAGAGAAAAATGAGAAAAAAAAATTAAAACAATTTGATGTGACCCGGCCATGTAGGCCGGGTCGGATCCTCTGCTGCTGGGCCGTGCAGTAGGGTATTCTTTTCCCCCTCCCTTTATATATCTCCTTCTTCTTATTTTCTCGGTGTGCCCCTACACCCATTCTTCCCTTTCTCCCTCTTTTCTTCTTCTCTCCTTTTCCTCCTTCCCTTTTCATTTTCTCCTACTATTGTTCCCTTCCTCCTACGTTATCTTTTATCCACCAGTCTCTCTCTTTTTCTAACTTCCTCTCTCTCTCAGATATTCTCCCCTCTCTTTCTTGGCCCCCTCTCCCCTTGTTCTCCACTGCTCTTCTACACAACCGAGAACTCCCTCTACTTCAGTTGCTCCAAGCCCAACCAAGACACCTGCAGCCAACCACTACAGCAGCGGCCAGCCACTTGATCTCCTCCTGCAACACAGCAACCACGACCGAGCCGTCTTAGACCGGCTGCCAAACCACCCGACGTTGTTGCTTTTGACAGCCACAACCATCGATCCAGCTCCATACCAGCAGCTGAGAAGCCGAGACACTCCACAGCAGCAGCTGACCACACCAGCTCTAGAAATCCAACACTGCCAAGAGACACCACCACACCATCCCCTGCTCAGTTGTGTCTCCTTCTTCTGCAACCACTTGAGCACCACACCTCCTGCTACACCAGCCATAGCAACCACCTGCCAGACGACAGCTTCTCTCCCTTTTCTCTTTATTTCTCTTTTCTTTCTTTTCTTTTTCCGTTAGTTGTTCTTGTCATACCTTTAAAATAGTTGCAAGCTTGTTATTTTCTTTTGGTTGAATTTAATTAAAGTTTTAATTTTTAATCTTGTTTGGATATTATAATTGAGGTATATTTATTATTTTTCTCTTCTTAGTTGTTGTTAGTATTAGATTTAAATTTTTATTGAGTTGATTTTCTTTATTGATTAAAATACAATTTGGCTTTTTGAAGAAAAAAATAAAAGAAAAAAAATACAAAAAAAAGAAAAAAAATTCTTCTTTAGGATTTAATTTTGTTGACTGCCGTTTATTTTAACTTTAGTATGATTAAAGTGGAATTTTTATCGTGTTTCTTTTATTAATTAGTTGTTAAAGGTTCTAATTTTGGTTAGGTTCTTCATTGCAAAAAAATTGTTTCCTTTTCTTGTTTGAGTTTGTGTTCGATCAAGTTTTTAATTGCATACTTCAATTTGTGTTTAAATTTATTGTTTTTATTCTTTTCCGAAATACAATGCGTGTTTCAATTCTTGTTCAGTTGTTAGACGTAGGTTTTCCGTTTCTTGTTGTTAAATTTAGTGCATGCTAGGATTAGGGTTTAAGTTGAGTGTGCATTTAATTTGTCAAAGTAAATCTAAAACAACCTTGAAAATCCTGAATCTGAACTAAGTTCAGTAACTTTTAATTTTCAATTGGGAGAACGTAAAACTTGAGATTAAAATGCATTCTCTGAGGAGACAATCTAGCCCTTGGGATGAATATTACATGACGTAACTCCTATACTTGGGATAGCTTTTGAGCTGCTCATTTTTCAAGTGAAATTGAGTTTTGAAAAAATAAATAAATAAATAAATATGGCTGCACTTGCACCGCGCACGATGATGGACTTTTTGTAGCTTGAATACACCATTGCACCCTTTTCCACTGTTTTTCCTAATGAAGAGCTTGATTTCATGATGCAGCGCAAGAGGACATCATTGCTACCCTAGTTCTATAGGACAGAATCTGAGTGCCCTTATCAGCACCTATCATAGTTTGAGTTAACCTGCAATATGTTTCTCTCATGCTAAAATTGATGAATCTACTAGACTACGTTTATTTCTTGTTTCTTTTCAAGATAGGGCACAGATGTGGTTTCATTCCTTGAGACCTCACTCTATCACTAATTGGGCTGATATGGAGCATGAATTTCTACATATGTTTTGCCCCTCACAAAGAACTTAATTTTTGCAGGAACAGATTATTCAGTTTGTGCAGCAAGGTGACAAGACATTTCGGGACTGTTGGGAGCGATTCAAGGATCTGCTAAGTACTTTTCCACATCACGGGTTTGAATCATAGAGGTTAGTTAACTATTTTTATACTGCTCTTACCCCTGATTGAAATCACTTTTTCTAGACTATATGCAATGGAGAACCCTTCAGCAAGGATTCGGATCAGGTACTATCATTCTTTGATTACCTAACTGAAAGTGTCCCATAATGGAATACACAATACAATCAGGCACCCATGACAGTACACCCTATTAGCACAAACTGTGGAGGAGATACATATGAGCCAACATACTACTCAGAAAATCTTCCGTCTCAATATCAACCACAACAAATCCCTCAAAGTTGTGCGCCGTCAAGACTCCTTGATGACAGCATTACACAGATGGCGAATATGCTTTAGCAGTTCATGCAAATTTAGATCAATCAGTATACTCAGCATACTCAGGACTTAAATGAATTTTGAGACACCATTAATGCGATGAGCACGCGGTTGGATATTTCCAAAAAAAGGAATTTCCTATGGAACCTCAGCCTAGTCCTCAAGAATACCAGCAGAAACAACAAATACATAATGATTCTCTTTAGACAGCAGAGGCCATCAATACTTCGAGAAGTGGGAAGGAAGTTTCCCAACCTAAAATTCTCATTGATAGACAACCAGTTGTCCCGGCACCGAAAGTTATGACTAAAATAGAAGAAGTCAAAGAAAAGTCAGAGGAAACGGGTTTAGAAGTGAAGCAGTTAGTTAATGGGGAGGCTGATACTAATAAGGAGTACCAACCTATGGTACCTTATACTCAGAGCTTGGCAACTGTGGAACTGTCACTCCTGACTAAATTAGATGTCAAGAAGCCTAATGCTAAAGTAGCTTCCTGCACTGGTAAGATGATTGGTACACTTGATAAGGAGGGTGCGCAGAATGGTGAATGTTTAACTTTCAAGGAATCAGGTAAAAGTTTTAATGCTAATGCTTCTAAAGAACTAAAGGAAATTGTTCCAACAACTTTTCCTCAAACACTAGTTTGTAAAGAAGTAAATTTCGTAGAAAATATGCTAAATAAAGACCCTCTCTTGTTAAAACAAAAAGGCCTATCTGCACACATATTATCTGGTATTTTGACAAGTATTAATTCATTTGAGGCTGACTTTCATGTAGGTATGAAGACTGATTCATTGTGGCAGCTCAAATTTGGAGACTCGCTAGTTCAATTTATAGACCTGCACCCACCAGACGAAATTCCTCCAGAGCCTCCGCAAGACAACTATGATGTTTTTCTTTTCCTTATTTCCATTTTGTTTTACTTTATTTTATTTTTAGTTAATTTTCAAGTACATTTTCTTATAGTTCAGTTTTCATTTTCCATTACTTCTCCACCCAAGTACGCTCTATTTCTCCTATGCACAGTTTTTCTATTTCCCTTATGCTGTCACATTGAGGACAGTGTTCCACTTTAGTTGGGGCGGCGGGTGAGCACTTGCTGTGACACTGTGCACGTATACTTACTAGGTTTTTAAAAAAAAAAAATCAAAAAGAAGGAAAGAAAGAAAGAAAAAGTAGTGAGGAATTACACGATTATGCCATGCTTAACACTGACTCATACGCTTCACATACTTGCATATAACCTAAGAATTACACACTTGAGTCATTTATGCGTAGTTTCTCTTTATATGACCTTGTAATTCCTTGAATAATTGATTGGTAGTACACTCGTGTTAATCTGGCTATATAATTTCTTGTATTTACACGACATCTCACGAGACTGAATAGACACATTAATGTGATTCATTGCACTTAGGGCTCCTTGTGAACACTAAGAGAACACCCGTGGCGATTATGACTCCTTGTGAGATATCTTTGAGCTATTTATCATCTTTTTGAGTGTTAACATCAAATCAGAGTTCATGGAACTCAATTCTCTTTTTTTCTGGACAATCCTTTATACAGCAGTCTCTGTTTTTTATTTACTAGCCTAGAGATGACATCTAGTGGGGAGATAGAAACCTAGGTCTTGTAGTCTACTCAAGATGTGAAGGTTGAGCAACCCCTAGAGATAGACTTAGTTCATGGACCACTGTTCGAACTTAATTCCCGTTGATGGTATAAAGATAACAAAAGAAGTGTAGTGATTGTCCTAATTGATCAAGAAAAGATAGAAAATGAAGAATGAGTAGAAGAAAGAATAAGAAATAGAAATGCACATAAAATGAAATGTTAATGCCTGCTCCATAGAAATACCACAAAAAAGTCAAGGACACAACACATGTTCTCCACGTATGAAGCTTCTTCAACCGTTTAATGTCTTAAATGTATTCACATCAAGTTGTGAATAAGTTGATCTAGGGTGGTCTCGGTTGGATATGGTGAGTAGATGAGAAGATGCTAGGGTGAAGGACCCAACACCTCATAGATAGGTTAGATCCTTTTCAGACTAGTCCACTCCATAGACTTAGTGTTTGTTCCTTTCAATATGTGCAATGTTTGATCTCGACACTCCTCCTCACATATGATGAGTAAACCCATCCCTTTTTAAGTGTTCTTGAGGGTATACCAGTTAGGCCGGGTTAAAGCGACCATTCTGTAGGTGTCCATTGGTATCTTAGGTGTATTGAGTCACACACATCACACACACCTCAAGAGTTTACCTGTTTATACTCGAACTTATATGACTGCATTAACTCTGAATTGTATCACTGGTTAACTTCATGTGAGTATACTGATCTTAATTGCTATATACACAATGAAACTTGCATGAGTGACGTGCTTCGGAGTTGTGTGCATTGAATATGAATGGGCCTGTGTGAAATTCAATTATATTCTTTTATGTGAAACGGTATGGTTGTGTCACATGTGCATTAATTTCATATTCGCTGGAGTTTGTAGTTGTGGGCAACACCTTGAAATTCATTCACGTTATTTGCTAGAGACTAGCAAAACGTTAGTTGGGGGGTGTGATTACGCGCTTAAACTGCGTAATTAGGCATCTTAATCTAGTCATTAATGCTTATATTTTTAATTAAATGCCTAATTAATCTCAATATTTTAACAAAGTGACCTATTTATAATTTCTGAGTTTTATTTAAGAATTTATGAATTTTTGGCATTTTTTATCTCTGGAAAATTCCTGGGAGCTAAAACCGACATCAGTTCATAATTCATGCATGACTTTCCCGTCCAAGCTCCGATTGAGACGATTCAAATTTTTGGAGAAATATGAGAAGATTATCTACAACGTATGTGCTTTAAGCTTTGAGAGAAATGGGCTCCAAGAGAGTCAAAACGGGTTGTGTTCGGCGAGAGAAAAATGAGAAAAAAAAATATTAAAATAATTTGATGTGACCAGGCCATGCAGGCCGGGTCAAATCCTCTGCTACTAGGCCATGCATTAGGGTATTATACCAACCCTCCCTTTATATATCTCCTTCTTCTTCCTTTCTCGATGTGCCCCTGCACCCCTTCTTCCCTTTCTCCCTCTCTTCTTCTTCTCTCCTTTTTCTCTTTCCCTTTTCCTTTTCTCCTGCTATTGTTCCCTTCCTTATGCATTATCTTTTCTCCACCAGTCTCTCTTTTTCTCTAACTTCCTCTTGCTCTCAGTTATTCTCCCCTCTCTTTCTTGGCACCCTCTCCCTTGTTCTCCTCTGCTCTGCTACACAACTGAGGATTCCCTTTGCTCCAGTTGCTCCAGCCTAGTCGAGACATCTGCAGCGAAGCACTACAACAACGGCCAGTCACCTGATCTCCTCCTACAACACAGCAGCCACCACTGAGCCATCTCAGCCAGGCTGCAAAACCACCCGAGGCTATTACTGCTGACAACCATCACCAGCGATCAAGCTCCATACCAGCAGCCGAGAAGCCGAGACACTCCACAGAAACAGACGACCACACCAGCTCCAGAAACCTAGCATTATCGAGAGACACCACCAGACCATCCCGTGCTGTGTTTCCGTCTTCTGCAACCACTCGCGCACCACACCTCCCGCTGCACCAACCATAGGAACCACCTGCCACACAATAGCTTATCTCCCTTTTCTCTTTATTTCTCTTGTCTTTCTTTTCTTTTTCCTTTATTTGTCTTGTCATACCTTTAAAATAGTTGCAAGCTTGTTATTTTGTTTTGGTTGAAATTTAATTAAAGTTTTAATTTTTAATCTTGTTTGGATATTGTAATTGAGGTATATTTATTATTTTTCTCTTCTTATTTGTTGTTAGTATTAGATTTAAGTTTTTCTTGAGTGATTTTTATTTATTGATTAAAATTTGGTTTGGCTTGTTGAAGAAAAAAAATTTCTTCTTTAGGATTTAATTTTGTTGACTGCCATTTATTTTAACTTTGGTATGATTAGACTGGAATTTTTATCATATTTCTTTTATTAATTAGTTGTTAAAAGTTCCAATTTTGGTTAGGTTATTCATTGCAAAAAAAAAAAATTGTTTTCTTTTCTTGTTTAAGTTTGTGTTCGATCAAATTTTTAATTGCATACTTCAGTTTGTGTTTAAAGTTATTGTTTTTGTTCTTTTCCAAAATTCAATGCGTGTTTCAATTCTTGTTCAATTGTTAGACGTAAGTTTTCCGTTTCTCGTTGTTAAATTTAGTGCATGCTAGGATTAGGGTTTAAATTGAGTGTTCATTTAATTTGTCAAAGTAAATCTGAAACAACCTTGAAAAGCCCGAATCTTAACTGAGTTCAGTAACTTTTATTTTTTGATTGGGAGAACGTAAAACTTGAGATTAAAACACATTCCCTGAGGAGATGATCTAGCCCTTGGGTTGAATATTACACGACGTAACTCCTATACTTGGGATAGCTTTTGAGCTACTCATTTTTTGAGTGAGTCAAGTGTCCTTTCATTAAAGGAAGATGGCTTAGATCTAAACATAAAGAAGAGGGATGCAACATTTCAATCTCCCCTCACCCATGATCTGATAGAAGCTCAAGGTCTTGAAGGTCTCGATGAGGATACCTACTACATGATCAATCCCAAATCAAACTTGTGCTATAAAAGAGAACATTTCTTGCTAGATGTACCCTAAGGCCTTTGCCAAAATTACCAAGCCATATAAGGTGACATTTAGTAGTTTGAGTCTTACCTCCAAACTCCTCTTTATTCTCATCAGGCCTTTGAAGTCCACCCACAAGATGATCTTGCTCTTTTCTTTTTTTGTATATTTGAGACTGACATAACATGCTTCAATTATTGTAGTCATGGACAACCGCTTTCTGAGAGTGGTGATATTATAGATTCTATAATCTTTTTTATAGGTACTTCAACCTTATGCTAAGTAATGCAATGTACTCCTTGATCATCAAGCCATGTCCATACCATTCAATGTAAAGTAGTAGTAGGAAGGGTGTACCAATGCTCTAATAACATTTACATCTACTTGGATATTCAAATGTAATCTGATGTCCCTGTATTCACCTTCTTTCCATCATTTTTCTTCTAATTTCAACTCTACCCACATCTTCTTCAACTCATTTTAGATCCCCTATTAATCTTAATCTATGGTAGTAGTTCAATTCTATCCTTTAGCCCCAAACTATCCCTTACCTAGCTATGAACCTCCTCTACATTAGTTTGGAACTCAAATTCTTGCCCAATGAATATTTCCATGGTAGGACTTGCCATATGGCTGGCAGATTTTCTGTTGAAAATTGGCTAAAGTTTCCAGATACCTAACGCTAATGCAACTACATGTAAAAGATACAAAGGCGTAGCTAGAATGGAAACACTAGAAAGAATAAACAAAGAATAGTTTGATGCTATTAATATTGGTAGGAATAGACAAGTATTTTGACACTCTCAAGATTAATACCATCCTAACAAGGTAGTATTTCACACACACAAGGAAAAACACAATCAATTATGCATCCACATGAAGAAGGATGGGGCTTTTGTCCCCTCATTTTGGTGGGCATTCTTGATGTTGGATATAATATGAGGCTCCACATTAAAGCCATTAAGAGAAGTGTTAGCTAACATTCTAACTACTAAAGGAAAAAGGCTCCAAAAAAAATTAATTAATGCCCTAGAGGCGAATAGAGATTCTAACCTTCACCAATTATTAGCATTAAATAGGAAGGATAGACACTGAGCAAGCTATTTCACGGGACCATATAAAGACTCATGCCTCATAAGATCTAGTGCTACTACAACCCTTATCGATCTAAAGGGTAAAGCCTAGGTTAGGGTGTGTGCGTTAGTGTTCTTAAATACGCTAGATACCTCAACTTTCCAAGGGAAGATATCAACTGATTCGCATTTATTATTTCAAGATAGAGTAATCATGGATACTAAAAAGAATTCACAATAAACATACAATGCACATACAATAAGACTTTTTATTCATGAAAGCAACCAATGAAGAAGCAAGCGGAAACTAGGAACACAACAAAGAATAAATGAATGATTTCTTACAATCACAACAAGGCAATGAATGAAAAGAGCAATTTTGTAGAAACACAATTTCGTCCAAGATGAAATTTCTAAATTCATGGAAGATTAAGAGATATTAATTGTCCATGTGAAATTTAACTGAGGTCTCTTTATCTTTCTCTAGGACATTTTGTGTGCCATTTAATATTAGGACGCCCAATTTCACTTTTTGAGAGTTTAATTGCTCTAATTGTGTGAAACAAGGGCTTATCCTTAATTGGGTTAAGTTTTCTTCCCTAGGATAAAAGAAAACATGTTTCCAAATAGGCTTATAGGAAAATGAAGGGGTTTATCCCTTATTTTGAAAGGGAATTTTTTGAAATTGGGGATTAGGAAACATCCTCTACTTCCCTTTTTTTTTCCTATAAAAAGGAAGCAAGAGGGAGACACAAGGGAAGAAACATATTCAAATTGGGGGAGATACAAGTTAGTTAAGGAGGCTCAAGAGAGGGTGGCTATACACACAAGTTCAATTCAAGAGGTCATGTTGTCTTGGAGTTCTTATGGAAGATTCCATTGAGAAGGTCCAAGATTCGAAAAGAGGACTCGAGCTTAATGATTCTTGATAGGTTCTTTATGATTATTAGGGCTTGGTATTTAAACCTCCAAGAGGAAAATAAGGTATATCTCACTCTCACATGTATTACTAGGGCATGCTTTTATGAATGTTTTCTTGGTTTGATGGCACGTTATAAATGAATCCTTCAAAATTTCTATGATTTTATGCAAAAGTTGAAATCTTTCTTTTATGTATGTTCTAAAAAATCAATTTTGTTTTATGTGTTTATGAAAAAATCTCAAACTTGGTGGAGATACATTTTTAGTTAAGGAGGCTCAAGAGAATGTGGCTACACACACAATTTCAATTCAAGAGGCCATGTTGTCTTGGAGTTCTTGTGGAAGATTCCATTGAGAAGGTCCAAGCTTGAAGAAGAGGAGTCAGGATTAATAATTCTTGCTAGGTTCTTTATGATTGTTGGGGCTTGGTATTTGTACCTCCAAGAAGAAAATAAGGTATAGCTCACTCTCATATGCACTACTAGTGCATGATTTTATGAATGTTTTCTTGATTTGATGGCACGTTATGAATGAATCCTTCAAAATTTCTTTGATTTTATCCAAAAGATGAAATGTTTTTTCTATGCGCTACAAACTCAATTTTTTTATGTGTTTTTTATAAACTCCCAAACTTTATTGCAAAAAAGTCATGACCTTTATGCTATGGCCATCGTAAAGCTACAATCCCACATTTATATGGGTATAAAGTTGTGATTGATCTATTATAGAAAAGTGTCAATTTTCATTCATGCTTGGGCTAGGTTTGAGATTGTGTTTTAGCAACACCATGCTGGATGTGGTGGTCTTGGGATAATCTACGAAGATTACAGTGACAAGAGAAAAACAAAAGATATTATTAGAGAAATATCTACACTTTCCATTTTTCAATGATTGTATAATTATTATAGAATAGATATTTAGGAGTAATTTGGGATTTGTTCCTTGACTCATGTATATATATACACCCTTGTAATGTGAATAATAATATAGAAAAATGTTTTTCCCAAAATTTAACATGGTATCAGAGCCTAACTACACCGTTGCCGTAACCCTAATCTCTTGTAACCGTAATTCTCTTGCCCGCCATTGTCTTCATCATCAACGACCCTAAACCATATTCCTCCCATGGCCTCTATTCCCATCACTGATCTCTCTACTTCCCGATGGCCATCACCACCCTCAAACTCCATTCCCATTGGTTCTCGTCACCCAACTCTGACGACATCTTCGATGCCATTCTCCTCAACATTGTCACCACTCTCTCTGTCTCTCACCCTTCTCTCAATCTTCCTCTGTTTTCTAAATCTTGTTTATCTGTTTTTTTTATTCTTGCTTCACAGTTATTGCTCAGTATTTCTTGATTTTTGCTAGTGTAGTCTCTCTCTATCTGATTATCATTTTTGAGTGATTCTTGATCGTGCTCAGTTTCCCTCCAACGTGAGCTCTCTCTGTTCTCCCTCTCAGTTATCGTTGTTTCCGATGATCCACCTTCACCTCAATTTCGGTCTGTCTGTAGCATTGTCCTTGGCATGTTTCAAACTCGCATGCACGTGGTCCTCTCTTGGCAGCATTTCTATTTTTTGGCATCTTTCAATAGTTCTCTCTCTGCTCTCTTGCACAACAGTCGCTGTGTCGTCGCTACGATTATCTCTTCCAAGCGTCTTAGTTCATCTCAGTCTCCAGTGACTTCTGGGTAGCCTTTGGCTAGACCTGCCTTCTTCAGCCTCATCTCAGTGCACTGTTCAATCTCCGGCATCATCTCAGTAGGTTCTTGATTTTTTGACGGCATTTTCTTTCTCTCTCTCCTTCTGATCGTCGTCTTCGCAGTGTTCGTCATCTCTATCTTCTCTGGTAGGTCTTGAACCTCGGATCTCAGTCATCTTTATTCTCCAACGTCGTATATGTTCTCCTACATTCTTAGATTAAGCAATCGCTGAATTTGCCTTTCAGTTCTTATGGCAATATTATCAAATGGAAGGTTTATATTTTTTTGGCCATTGCAGAGATCGGATCTGACCCAATTCAACGGTTTGATTCATCCGAACTGATCTGACATTATGTTCAACATCACATCTAGTTCTTCAATAGTTGCAAATACAGTCACAGGTTCTTCAGCATCTTCAGAGATTGCTATCCCTGGTCTCACCAGTGAATAATACCATCAACTCTTAGATCTTTTATCGCCCTCGAACACCAGCTCTGCCAATTTTTCTAGTATCCTTGCTTCTTTTCATTTTGCTTCCTTTCCTAATACTGAATGGATTGTTGATTTAGGTGCCTCCGATCATATGACTTCAAATTTTTCTTCGCTTGATGTTATTCAAATTCTTAATTAGCCATGCCCCATTAAGCTTCCAAATGGTGACATTGTTCCAATAACTCATACCAGCACTATGCGTTTTTCTCCTAATTTCTCCCTTTCTAATGCTCTTTATATGCCTTCATTTAAATTTAATTTATTGTCCATCAACAAACTTACTGTTAGTTTTACTGTAATCCCAAGATAGGGGTGAATTGGTATTTTAAAGATTAATCCCCTAGGTCAATCAAGTAACAACAGTATTACACAATCCTAAGGTCAATCTAGTGTGGATAAAATAAATCAATGTATGTTTAACGGAAATTAAAATGCACAAGTAATCTAATTAAGCATGCACAATAAAGTAGTAAGAAGAGATAACACCAGATATGTTATCGAGGTTCGGGTGCCTACGTCCCCGTTTTGGCTCACAAGCACAAGGATTACACTAAGGCTCACTTAACGGGTGGAGTGACACTTAAATAGAATCAGGTCAATTAGCACAGGTCAGACCTCAACCTTTACAGCCAATCCTTTCGGGCTGGATTAACGCCCCCTCAGGCCATGCCTAGAATACAACAAAATTACAATACAATTTGTGTACAAATATTATGCTTCTCAATCAAGCAGATTTGCACCAGTAATAATCAAAGCATACCAGGAATATAAGAACAATAAGCTCAATGGTGTACATGTGCAATCAACACTCAGGAAATGACTATCTCAAAAAATAGTGTGTTAACAAGCTAATCTTTGAAACTATGTATGAATAAAAATCTTAATCATAATTTAGGGTTTCAAATATTTGTACCAAGAGTAGTTGAAATATCTCAAAAATATTTTCTCAATATCAAAGCACAAAGAGATATTCAAATCGCTTTGTAGGCCTTACAAGGCTTATAATCTTGTTTTGATGATAACAAATCAAAGGAACTTAACATACATGGTTAAGTGATGATGTGACAGGACTCAAGAAAAATAATACAAGGTCAAGTGCTCACAATGATCAATGAAAGCTTATACTCCAAAGAAAGACGATCAAATGAAGCTTAAAAGGCATAGATTTAAAGATGATAAGCTTATACTCCAAAAAAAGAAAATCAAATGAAGCTTAAAAGGCATGGATTCAAATATGATCTATTAAAGCTCGAAAATTATGAGAGCATAAAAGAGAACTTGCTAAGAGCTTGAAGACAAGATGGAGTAAAAGAAATAACAAGCATGAAGACTTAAGTGCTTAGAATGTCAAAAGTCCTAAGAAGTCTTTATGTAAGTACTTCATGTTTAAATATCTTATGGTAATATGTTGAAAGCTCTTTTAGGGGTAATTATGGACTTAGAGATCTTATTCAAAATCCTAGAAAATGTTTTATAACAAATCAAAGCAAGAGAGCAAAAGGGATTTTTGAAAACTAAAATAAAAAATCTAAATTTGGTCTGCCCAGACGATAGAGGAGCACCCTTAGAAGATTGAAGATGTACTTCAGAAGACCAAAGTTTTACTTCAGTCTGCTGAAGAATTCCTTTAGAAGACTGAAGAATTAGTTCACTCTACTGAATATTTTTTTGAAGGAATATAGAAGAGGCAGTATACCCTCAAAAGACTGAACCCTTAGTTCAGTCGTCTGATTTGGGATTTTAGAAGTCTGAACCCTTAGTTTAGTTGTCTAACCCTGTGTCCAGTTCAAATTTTTCAGTGTTTTAAGGAATATCAGAAGACTAAGCCTGATACTTCTGTCGTCTGAACACTGTTAACAAGTAGAAATTTTAAATGTTTTAAAATCCAAATAAAGGTTTCTTGTGCCCCAAATTTTCTAAAAAATTGGAAGATACTCCAACTAATCTTGGGCAACACAAAATCACTTTTAGAAGCCTATAAATACATGGTTTTGCAAATCAAATCATACCAAGAATTGAAAAATCTGCCGAAAATCATCTTCCTATCAAAGCTCTCTCTTGCTCACTTATTGGAAAATCTAAATTGCTAAATTTCTAAAGTGTTGATCATCATACTACTGAATTTTGAGTTGCTAATTCTCATCTAGAAGGAACTAGGTGATAAATTCTTTTGAGGTTCAATCTTATTTCTAATTGATATTTAAATATTGAAGTATCTAGTGTTTGAAAATTTTCAAATCTGCTCTATGTGAGAGTATTTTTGTACGCAGAGATTATCTATTGTTTCTTGTAGTTCTTTAACATACCAAGTTGTTGGATCGTTGGACCGACTGTGGGGCATCACTTGGAGAGATGTTACTCTAGCCTATTAAAGGAGTGACCGAGTATGGGGTATTATTGAAGGAGTATCTAAGCGTGGGGTATCACTTGCAACGGTTTGTTCCACCTGGAAATGAACGATATAGTGGAATCCTTTGTTGGTATTGACCAAAGGCGAGGACGTAGACTGGGGATAAGCCGAACTTCGTAAAAATGTGGCATCACTCTATTTCCTCATTCTCTTTACTTTTCAGCATATATACTTTGTTGTTTGTGAATGCAAAGTGTAGGTAGCTGAAGTTAAGAACAAAGAATAACAAGAAGACTCTTAATAAAAGAAAGTACATTTTGATTAAACGTTTTCAGAAACCTAAAAAGGGAGTATGTTGTTTAATCGTTTGCAGAAATCTTTATTAAGAGAAGTACAAACAATTTCATTTAATACAAGGCTTGAAACAAACTCATACATTCATAGGGTTGCAAAAGATGAAAGTGCTAAAGAGTTGCATACTTTATCTTAATTTGGTATCTTTGATTGTTTACTTTAAAGTTGTTGATTGGTTGTTGGTTGATTGTTTAAGTTTCGAACCTCTAAGGTTTGGTCGACCGGGCTAAGTTTTGTTGACCGAATTTGAATGTTCGGTCAACTAGGCCATTTTACAACTAGAAGTTTGATCGACTAGAGCGTTGGGAATTCCCCACGTGCCAGTTCAGTTGACCAGAGCATTGGAGTTTTCTTTAAGATGGTCGACCAAATGGTCAACATTTGACCCTGGTGAGGTTCGGTCGACCGAAGCTACTATGTAGTTTCGGGTTCAGTCGATCGAGTAGTCAAAATGTTGACTCTGAAAAGTTTGGTTGACCGAAGCTTTTATATAGCTTCAAGTTCAGTCAATCGAGGCCATTCAAATTGTGCATTTAAGTCTGGATTTCTGTCTAAAGTCACCCCTCTCACATAATTCTTATTTCTAAGTTACAGGGGACTTTTCATGTGAAAAATTGGGACCTAAATTCAGTTTATGGTCTTTGAGCTAACCCTAAAAATCCGGCGATGCCCTACGATCATTTGGTTCCCTATGGTTAATCTATGGTCATGTTGAGCTTATCATTCATATCATGCATGTCATGCATTATTACAGACCAAATATAAAAAAAAAAAAAAAACAACATTACAAATTAAATACATAAGTCTTCTTCTTCATCTTTGCTCTACTGTCTTCTTGGAATATGCCAGATGATGTGAGCTTTTAAGTTCTATTCTGGCTTCCTTTTTTCCTTTCCTTATGTGTGTTGAAATTTAAGTCTATTCACATACTAAATACACATATAAGATACTGGTGTTTTGTCAGCATGAAAACATATATCGGACTCAAAAAACCAACAATCTTTTCAAGGTGCATAAAATTCTAGTCAATGTGACTAAACGATACACATCATTAAAAAAAAAAAAAAGAATGAAGGAGTAATGAAAGAGTTGGAATCTTTAAGACTTGTTAAAAGAGAAAAGGATTTAAAAATCAATAAAAATAAGAAAGCAAGAATAAAAAGGTAACAAAAGAACTAGAAGTTCTAAAGTCCAAAACTTCTGTGGATGATGAAAAAGACTTATATATTTCTGAACTAGAAAATAGAATTACCAAGATGTCTCAAAACCAAGAAAAACTACAAGAAAAAGGAAAATATATACAAAATTCAAAAATCTATGATCTTAAGAGAAAAATTGAAGATCAAGCTAAAATAATCTACAACTTCACTAAAGGAAAAGAAAATTTTGATAATATGATTGGTGCACAAAGAATGTCTTTGAATAAAGAATGCATAGGGTACAATGGAGTTGAAAATACAAGGAAAAAGAAGGTACATAGGGTACTTTACAAAAGCCTCCAAAGATTATGCTAACACCTCTCCTATGGCTTACACTCACACCACATGCTTCCTATGTAAAAAGAAGGAATATATAAAGTTTGAATGTCCATTAAAGATAAAGGGTGTGAAAACTAAACAAGTTTGGAAAGAAAAAGAAAGATCTCTTATAAAACCATCCGGACCCAAGAAAGTATGGGTACCAAGATAAAAGACTAGCTCATAAACCATAGATTTTAGGTATAAGTATTCTCTAATTAAGAGTTAAGAAAACTAAAATTATGCTAAAATGAAATAGATTAGTAATGACTCAACAGCCTATAGAATTTAAGTTAACCAATCCTAAAAGAAATAAAGTGATAATTATAAATGTGTTCTGATAATAGACATGCTTAACTCATAAAATATAAATAGATATGTCTAACTTAAAGATTTTATGCATAATCTGAAAGTCTATATTAACTATGCATATCATGGTGAATATTTCAACTATAACTAAAGGGATGAAAAAGCATAACCTTACATGAACAGTTATAAGTACTTAAGGTAAAAAAAATTTAAAGCATAACATATAATATTATTTGCACATACTTGAGATTTGGAAAATCAAACGCTAACAAAGCTCATAAGTGAAAAAAATATGAAATATAGCTGATTAAAGTATTGTAGGTGCATTGAACTTGTTTTATGCTCATAGCATAGGGGTGACTCAAGAAGAAAATTCTCCTTGATCAAATCTATGGAAAATAATTTCATAATAGAAGGATATTAGAAATGTTGAAATAGGGGATAAGGATGAGTTTCCGATCTTATTGATACTTATCATATTGAAACAAAATAATGTTGTTGGCCACAATCAATGGATGAATTGTCCAAGGCTTATTTGTCTTGGGTTGCACCTTACATTAGACTACATATGCTTATTGATAACCTTTTTTATAAATGTCAAAAAAGGGGGAAAAATAGTTGAATTAAAAAAAAAAAATGGTATCTATGAACATAAATTGTTATCCAAAAGCAGCTCATGATATGATATTACTATTGGTATCCATGAGAATGTTAATTGAGACTTGAGCATGACAACATATTTATATTCATAATCATGTTATGATATTGATGATATTGTTATGATATTAGTATTATTCTTGAAATAGGTATCCATGAGCACTTACATGAAATAAATTAATATTTGATGCATGGCATGATAAATTTAAAAGCACAATTGGTATCTTCATAGTCTAAACCTATTGAATATAAAATACATTTCATTCGGGGGGAGTTAGACTTGATAAATAATGATATCATGATTTATGGAACTCATTGAAAATTATGATATACAATCTTTAGTATTTTTTTTTTATGCTACTTTGGAAACTTTTGTCTTTCTTTTAATGCATGATAAATGCAAAACTTCTGTTTTGAGCCTTCATAAGATCTATACTTTTGCTTATGATTGCTCAATGTCTTAGTATTTATACGTTTTTCTTGATATCTTACTCTTTTTGATTGATGTCAAAAGGAGGAGACATATTGGGCAAAAAATGAGCATGATACTGCATACTAAAGTTGATATATTAGTATTTGATCTTGATGAATGATGTAATTTTTATATATGAGAATGATATTGAAATTAATATTGAACTTGATCTTGATATTGCAAATATTGTTAAGTTGGTGCTTATTGTAAGGGGGAGTTCTTTTAAGGCATACTCAATTTTTTACTCCTTGTTTGTCATCATCAAAAAGGGGGAGATTGTTGGTCTTATAAGGCTTAGAATCTTGTTTTGATCATAACAAATCAGAGGAACTTAACATATTTGGTTAAATGATGATGTGACGGGACTCAAGAAAGAGAATACAAGGTCAAGTGCTCACAAAGATCAATGAAAGCTTATACTCCAAAGAAAGATGATCAAATGAAGCTTAAAAGGCAGGGATTCAAAGATGATCTATTAAAGTTTGAAGATCATGAGAGCATGAAAGAGAACTTGCTAAAAGCTTGAAGACAAGATGGAGCCAAAGAAAGAACAAGCATGAAGAATTAAGCGCTTAGAATGTCAAAAGTCCTATGAAGTCTTTTTGTAAGTACTTCATGTTTAAATATCTTATGAAAATATGTTGAAAGCTCTTTTAGGGGTAATTATGGATTTTGAGACCTTATTTAAAACCCTAGAAAATGTTTTATAAGAAATCAAAGCAAGAGAGCGAAACGGATTTTTGAAAACTAATATAAAAAATCTAAATTTGATCTTCCCAGACGACTGAGGTGCACCCTTAGAAGACTGAAGATGACTTCAAAAGACTGAAGTTTTAATTTATTCTACTAAATAATTTCTTCAAAAGATTGAAGAATTAGTTCAGTCTACAAAATATTTTTCTGAAGAAAAATACAAGAGGCAGTATATCCTCAAAAGACAGAACCCTTAGTTCAGTTGTCTAATCTGGGGCTTCAGACCCTGTGTCAAGTTCAAATTTTTCAGTGTGTTAAGGAACATCAGAAGATTGAACTCGATACTTCAGTCGTCTGAAAACTATTAATGGCTAGAAATTTTAAATGTTTTAAAATTCAAATAAAGGTTTCTTGTGTCCCAAATTTTCTAAAAACTTGGAAAATACTCCAAGTAATCTCGGGCAACGTGAAATTACTTTTAGAAGCCTATAAATACACGGCTTTGCAAATAAAATCATACCAAGAATTGAAAAATCTTCTGAAAGCCATCTTGCTTTCAAAGCTCTTTCTTGCTCACTCATTGGAAAATCTGAATTGCTGCATTTCCGAAGTGCTGATTAGTGTACTACTGAATTCTGAGTTGCTAATTCTCATCTAGAAGGAACTTGGTGATAAATTCTCTTGAGCTTCAATCTTATTTTTATTTTATATTTCAATATTGAAGTATGTAGTGTTTGAAATTGTACTAATATGCTCTATGTGAGAGTGTTTTTGTACGCAGAGATTATCTATTGTTTCTTGTAGTTCTTTGATGATTCCAGGTTGCTAGATCGTTGGACCGAGTGTGGGGTATCCCTTGGAGATCGTGGCATTACTCTAGCCTATTGAAGGAGTGTCTAAGTGTGGGGTATCGTTTGTAATGGTTTGTTCCATGCGGAAAGGAACGACATAGTGGAATCCTTTGGTGGTATTGCTCAAAGGTGAGGACGTAGGCTTGGGATAAGCTGAACCTCATAAAAAAGGGTGGTGTCACTCACTTTCCTTATTCTCTTTACTTTTCATCATATATACTTTATTGTGTGTGAATGCAAAGTGCAGGTAGCTGAAGTTAAGAACTGAGAATAACAACAAGACTCTTAATAAAATAAAGTACGTTTTGATTAAACGTTTGTGAAAACCTAAAAAAAAAGTACGTTGTTTAATCGTTTGTGGAAATCTTTATTAAGAAAAGTGTAAACAATTTCATTTAATACAGGGCTTGAAACAATCTCATACATTCACAGGGTTGCAAAAGCTAAAAGTGCTAAAGAGTTGCATAGTTTATCTTAATTTGGTATCTTTGATTGTTTACTATAAACTTGTTGATTGGTTGTTGCTTGATTATTTATTATTTGATTGCTTGTGTTGAGCATTGGCTTATGGATTGATTAAGTGATTAAAAAACCCTATGTTGTGTGATTGTTAAATTAACAAAAAGGTTTAAGAAATTGTTAAAAGAATTAAAAGAAAATTTTAAAACCCAATTCACCCTTCTTCTTGCGACTGCACCTTAACTTTCAAGCTTGTAAAATGATTTTTGCACACACAAAAATATGAGCTAAGGTGTCTTGCAATATGAATGCTAAGACCCACAAGCTCTAAGTTTACCCACACAAAAGATTTATTAAATTAAATCTGGGCCGGGGGGGGGGGGGGGGGAGGGGGAACTAAGCTCAACCATCAATCCAAAAAATCAAATATACAATAAACTAGAGAGGGTTTTAGCAACAACCAACAATGAATAAAACACTCACAAAGCTTGATTTCTCAAAGGAATGGTAGTATATGAGTGTATAGGGTTTGTGTAAAGAAATAGGGCTTAAGAAATTTCAGAGAGTTTTTGTTTAATCAATTTTGTTGACTCTACGAGTCCAATCTAGTTTTGATAATGACAAATCACATAGTATTTTATATGTGCATTGAGTCTGTGAACAAGAACTATATTAAGCATGCATGGAAGGATAACGAGTCATGGAAGCCATAAAGTAAAGCACACATATCTTCGCCAGATCCATGGAACTCAAAGAGTATGAGAATCAAGATGCAAACAGCAGAGTCAAAGAACATCTTAGGAATGGGTACTTAGAACTCATGTATTTACACTTTCTTATGATTTAATTTGAGGCTCAACATATACCCTAGAATGACTTTAGGACTCATGCATTTCATGAACATCATTACAGGACTTTAATGGACTTAAAAATATTCTTAAAACCTTGGAAAGTATTTTTATAAAGGACCCAAGAATGAGAGCAAAGCAGAATTTTAAATTAGGAAATAAAAATCAGGAAATGGCCACTTCGGTAGCCTGAACTCAACCTCAGTCGCCTGAATAATTTCTTCAGGAGTGTGGAGATTAAGTTCGGTAGCCTGAAGAATTAATGGGAAACACAGAAACTATCCGAGGCACTTCGGTCGCCTGAACTTGGAACTTTAGGCGCCTGAACTCGCCGCTTCAGGAGCCTGAACCATACTTCAGTCACCTAACCTTGTATTGTAGTTGATTTTTCGAAGCACTAAAGGAACTTTGGTCGCCTGGGCTTCGACCTCAGTCACCTAAACTTGAGGGAAAACTTAAAAATCTGATTTTTACTAAAAGAACTCGCGAGATATTTCTTTGATCCAATGGTTGAGATCAATTCAAAGGGTAAGACACTATATATACTGAATATCTAAACCCTAGTACAAAATTCAAGATCGACAAGAAGAAAAGTGAACATTTTTTGAAAGCAAATTGAGAACGTTGAGCACTTTGCTATACGATTGCCTGCACTTTAACTTATACTTATCAAGCTTTTGCAAATCAACTCAAAAAAACAAATGGATCTTATATACACTTCTTGATTTCATTCTGGTATTGAGGTTTGTTAGAATCAATCTTCTAGTTAAGAGTTATTCTTATAGAGTTTCATTTTTTAAACAAATTTGTTGATTGATATTCATTTTTCAAAGAGCTTGGTATTACAAAATCTATTTTTGATTAAGTATTAGGAGGTTGATTTTGAGTGTGTGTGTGTGTGTGTGTGTATTAAATCACTTTGATAAGATTACAACTTGAAAAGAGCTTTAGCTATTGATTAAATACTTTAGGTTCAAGTGAGTTTTTCCATTCGAAGACTTGATCTTTTTAATATTACAAATCCACTTGATTAGATATCCTTGAAGTTCATAAATAAATATATATATATATATATATATATATATATATATATATTGTTGAAGGATATTTTATGAAATAGATTACATTATTTTTTTTTATCTTTGGAATACAAATCATATATATATACTTGCATATTACAAAATTCTTGTTGTGATTGAATATCTGCAGAAAATATTTTTGATTTTGATTAATTAAATATTCAAGATAAATATTTTGATAAGTTCACATTAGATATATTTGTGCATTTTTACAAAGTGAACTAGAACCTTAATATACTCCAAATCGTTTTAAATCTATCTTTACTTGGGAGTTTTTGATAAAAAGGGATTTGTGTGTTGAAGCATATCATACATAAACGATTGTATCGTTTCATACATTCTGAGCTTCAAGTTTAATCATATGTTAATGTATTAGGAATTTTAATTGTACTCACAAGCTTTTATTGGAAGCCAATTTTGAGTGTTGTACAAATTTGATTGTAATCACGATTCGGCGTGTGAACTGGGTTTGAAAGGAGAGTTGTATCTCTTGTAAGTAGAGGATTAGGAGGAACCTGTACCTCTTATAAGCAGTGGATTGTAAGAGAAGCTCCATCCCAATTTAAGGAGCAGGGATTATAGTGAAATCCTTGAGTGGGTTGCTCAAGGCGAGGACGTAGGCCGAGTTGGTTGAACCTTGTAAAAATTGTGTTTGTCTTCTCTTTTCCCTTAACTCTTTACTTTCCGCACTGCCGTTTATTATTCATATTGCATGCGTATGTTGAATAACTCTACACACATTTAATTGGGTAAAAAGAACTTATTGATAAAATCAATTTAAGTTAGTCATAAATCCTAGCAATTGATATAGTAAATACAAATAGTGATTATGTGATAAATAGGTTCAAAGAATTTTAAAATACCCAATTCACCCCCCTCTTGGGATTACACCTTAATCAACATTTGGTATCTAAGTGGGTTTACATATACTTAATAGTTTATTTGTAAAAAGATCACATGACACACATCGGTGTAACTCCATTCGATAAGGGACGATCTTATCTTAGTCTACCAATATTTTGCAGTGAAAATTTTTCGGCTTGGAAGCTAAAAATGAGTGTTTTCATAAAATCAATAGACTAAAAGGCCTAGCAGGTAATAGTTAAAGGAATTTGTGTGTCTACGAATGAATTTGATACTAGTTTAATACATGCAAATTCAAATGCCATGGATATGCTATATTGTGCTTTAGATTCTAATATTTTTTTTATGAATTTATGGCATGTACATGTGCAAGAGATATTTGAGAAGAACTTGATAGGAAGTATGGAGAACCCCAGGAGAAAGAAACCACCACTCTAGAAATGTCAAGTTCAAATGATCAAGAGGTGGAAAATTGTAAACAAAATAAGTTAGTCGAGGAGGAGGTATATGTATCTCAGCCTAGTTCATATAAAGATTCACTTATTGACTCATATGATGATTTTTGTGATAAATCTTGCGATAAATCTTATGAAAAATCATGTGATGAATCCTGCATTATATTATGCAAAGAATCATGTGTTAAATCATATGTAGATAATTCTAATAATGATTCATGCACTGTCCCTTGTGACAATGTTGCAATTGATGCATGCAATAATTCAAATGATGGATATTATGAAAATTCTTATAATGAAACATGTGTGGAGTCATCTATTGATAATTATGTTAATAAAGTGTATAATGATTCATATGATGTTTATTGTGATAAACTTTGTGTTGAATCGCATGTTGAATTGTGTAATGAAAGCATGCCTTCATATAGAGATCGAGTAAAAGCTTTAGTTAAATGCATAAGTGTCTAGCTAGGATATCTGAGGAGTAAATGTGTTTGAAAAATGAAAATGAAAGGATAGCTAAACTGTTAGAGAAATTAAGATATTATTATGCTATTCTAGAAAAGAAGAAAATCATGCAGATTTTGAAGATCACTTGTTTGGATAGAAAAATAAATGAACGTGCTGAAATAATTTCCAGGGTTACAAGTGAAGATAGTTCAAATAAACCCTTAGAAGATAAAATAAATTATACTACCAAAAAAGGGTTCGAATGTATCTCAAAAACTCCATAGTTGTACCTCATTAAGTAAGAAGAAAAGAAATAAACATGCTTTCCCACGAATATACAAAGCTTGCTTGTTTTGTAAAATGAAAAGGCATGCCCGATATAAGTGTCCACTTAGATGTGTTCGAGACAAAGACAAGAAAATGACTTGGATAATCAAGAAAGGTTCAAATTGGAATCACATGATCATTTAATTCATTCCCTGTTCTTAGGACTAGTTATAGGGTTGTGATGACTAATAGGCTTGGGATTAGTATATGCTTAGAATGTAAATCTTAGTATGTGTGTCTCCTACACTATCATTATACTAAGAATCGTATGAGAAAGTTAATTTAATATGTTTCTTTAAGCAATATATCCAATCTAACTACCTAATGCTTTTATATCGTAATGATTGGGTAAAATGTTAAAACATTGAATAGCGGGCAAATCTTGATGTATTCAAAGTGAAAGTTGAGAGATTAACTATTAAAATATCAAGAATCTAATATCCTTCAATTGAGTAACAAAAATCACAATATTGAAGAATAAATCCACCTCCAAATGAATTAAAGCATTGTTGTTCAATGTATAATTCTTATTGCTTAACCCATGCTTAAATATTAAAATCCTAAGTTAAGTAGATCATGTCCAATGCCTTAGATAGTAAAGCCTATAGAGTATATAACAAACGAACATTGACCATTATAGAATCTATTCATGTAGTGTTCAATGAGTCAAATCCCTTCTCCAAAAGAACTGATGAAGATGAAATTGAGATAAACAAGTAACTTGAGAAATTATCCATTGAAAATGACTCACAAAAGAAAAAATGAAATTAAGGAACCATCCATTGAATCTAATCAAATTGAAAATGAGGTTAATGAACCACCTAGAGAATGAAAGTACATTAAGAATCATCCCATTGATCAAATAATAGGTGATACATTACGTGGAGTAGCCACTCGATCCTCTCTTAGGAATATGATCGGCCATTTTGCATTTTTATCTCAAGAAGAACCTAAGAATGTGAGTGAAACTATAGAGGATGAATCATGCGTGTTGTCCATGCAAGAAGAGCTAAACTAGTTTGAGAGAAACAAAGTGTGGACATTAGTTCCTAGACCTAAGGAAAAGTCAATCATTAGAACAAAATGGATATGTAAGAATGAAAAGGATGAACATGGAATAGTTGTGAGAAATAAGGCTAGACTAGTAGCTCAAGGATATAAGCAGGAAGAAGGTATAGATTTTGAAGAAACCTTTGCACCTGTAGCTAGAATGGAAGTCATTCGAATGCTTTTATCGTATGCTGCTTTTAAGGATTTCAAGCTATATCAAATGGACGTCAAGAGCTCATTTTTAAATGGCTACATAAATGAAGAAGTGTATGTAGAACAACCCCCAGGTTTTGAAAACCATAAGAATTCAGATCACGTGTATAGACTGACAAAAGCCTTGTATGGTTTAAAGCAAGCTCCTAGAGCTTGGTATGAAAGGCTAAGCGGTTTTCTATTAGAAAATGGATTTATCAGAGGAAAGATAGATACAACTCTGTTCATAAAACTAAAGAAGATGACATCCTCCTAGTCCAAGTATATGTAGATGATATTATATTTGGAGCTACAAATAAAGAGTTGTGTAATGAATTTGCTAATACTATGCAAAATGAATTTGAGATGAGCATGACGGGTGAACTAAATTTCTTCCTAGAACTTCAGATCAAACAAGAAAAACATGGAATATTCATAAATCAAACGAAGTATATTAGAGACCTACTCAAAAAGTTGAATATTGAAGATGGAAAAATACTAAGTACACCTATGAGCGCTTCATTGAAATTAGACAAAGATGAACAAAGTATACCAGTAGATGTCAAGCTATATCTTGGAATGATAGGTAGCTTATTATATCTGACTACCAGTAGACCTGTTATAATGTTTAGCATATGTTTGTACACAAGATTTCAGTCTGGATCAAAAGAGTCACATTTGTTAGCAGTTAAACAAATTCTTAGATACCTAATAGGAACCGTGGAAATTGGATTTTGGTATCCTAAGTACACATCTTTTGAGATTATCAGCATTCAGATGCTGATTTTGTGGGTAGCAAAGTGGATAAGAAGAGCACTAGTAGTACTTGTCATTTCTTAGGACAATCATTAGTTTCTTGGTTTTCCAAGAAGCAAAATTCAGTTGTTGTTTCCACAACTTAGGCTAAATACATAGTAGCAGGTAGTTGTTGTGCTCAAATGCTATACATGAAGCAACAACTAAAGGATTTTAGATTAATTTATGAAACAAACCCTATTAGATGCGATAATACGAGTGCGATTAATATTTCAAAGAATCTCATATTACATTCACGAACTAAGCATATAGAGATGCGATATCACTTTCTTTGTGATCATGGACAAAAAGGGGATGTGACACTTGAGTTTGTATGCACAGATGAACAATAGGCATATATATTCATGAAACAACTTGCAGAGGATAGGTTTATCCAAATTAAGCATGAATTAAGCCTAATGCATAGTCGAGAGGTTACTTAGAATTATATTAGATAACATAATTATAGGGGAGCAACGTCACTTAAAGATGTAATCACTTGGTATCAAATCAATCAATCAGCATTTGTGCACATTCGATATAACATTAGTTCACATTTGGTATCACATCAATCAATATTTGGTATCCTCACATAATTGTTGAAACTTATGCATTAGCAAGGGGGATGGTTGATGTAAAAAGAGGAGAAGTAAAATTTTTCCAAATCTAATGGTTAAACAAGATTAAAACTTTAAAATTTCAAAGGGGACAAGAACATAAGGTTATGTCCACTCATGTCTTTTTATTATACACTTTTTTGTTGATGTCAAAAGGGGGAGAAGAATGAGCAAAAATTGTTATTGATGCTATGAAAAAGGGAGAGATATGCAAGGGGAGAAGGATAACAGCAAAGTAAAAACTATTTAAACATTATGAGCATATTTCATTTGGAATCAGGCTGAACACCTAATGTATGAACATGAGCATATTTTCATTTATTGAATATTTGAGGCATTATTTGAGGGGGAGCCTTATTAGGCGTAACCCATTAAATATATTTTTTGCTCGTGTAATTGTCATCATCAAAAAGGGCGAGACTGTTGACTCTACGAGTCCAATTTGGTTTTGATAATGACAAATCACTTGGTATTTGATCTGTGCATTGAGTGTGTGAACAGGAACTATATTAAGCATGCATGGAAGGAGAACGAGTCATGGAAGCCATAAAGTAAAGCATACATATCTTCGCAAGATCCGTCAAACTCAAAGAGTACGAGAATCAAGATGCAAGCGACAAAGTTCAAGAACATCTTGGGAATGGGTACTTAGAACTCATGTATTTACATTTTCATATGATTTAATTTTAGGCTCAACATATACACCTTAGAATGACTTTAGGACTCATGCATTTCATGAACATCATTAGGGGACTTTCATGGACTTAAAAATATTCTTAAAACCCTAGAAAGTATTTTTATAACAGACCTAAGAATGAGAGCAAAGCAGAATTTTAAATTAGGAAATAAAAATTCAGGAAATGGCCACTTCGGTAGCCTGAACGCAACCTCAGTCACTTGAAGAATTTCTTTAGGAGCCTAAAGATTAACTTCGGTAGTCTGAAGAATTAATGGGAAACACAAAAACTGGCTAAGGCACTTCGGTCACCTGAACTTGGAACTTCAGGTGCCTGAACTCGCCACTTCAGGAGCCTGAACCATACTTCAGTCGCCTGACCCTGTATTCCAATTGATTTTTCGAACCACTACTGGAACTTCAGTCACCTAGGCTTCGACATCAGTCGCCTGAACTTGAAGGAAAACTTAAAAATATGATTTTTATTAAAAGAACTTGCAAGATATTTCTTTGATCCAACGGTTGAGATCAATTCTAAGGGTAAGACACTATATATACTGAATATCTAAACCCTAGTACAAAAGCCAAGATCAATGAGAAGAAAAGTGAACACTTTTTGAAAGCGAATTGAGAACGTTGAGCACTTTGCTATACGATTGCCTGCACTTCCACTTATACTTATCAAGCTTGGGCAAATCAACTCAAAAAAACAATGGGATCTCATATACACTTCTTGATTTCATTCTAGTATTGAGGTTCGGTAAATCAATCTTCTAATTAAGAGTTATTCTCATAGAGTTTCATTCTTTAAATAGATTTGTTGATTGATATTCATTTTTCAAAGAGCTTGGTATTGCAAAATATATTTTTGAATAAGTATTAAGAGGTTGATCTTGAGCGTGTATATATATTAAATCACTTTGTTAAGATTACCACTTGAAAAGAGCTTCAGTTACTAATTAAATACTTTAAGTTCAAGTGTGATTTTCCATTCAAAGACTTGATATTTTTAATATTACAAATCCACTTGATTATATATCCTTGAAGTTCGTAAATATATATATATATATATATATATATATATATTGTTGAAGGATATTTTCTGAAATAGATTACATTAGTTTTTGATCTTTGGAATACATATCATATATATATATACTTGCATATTACAAAAATCTTGTGTTGATTGAATATCTGAAGGAAAGCTTTTTGATTTTGATTAATTAAATAATCAAGATAAAGCTTCTAATAAGTTCACATTAGATATATTTGTGCATTTTTACAAAGTGAACTAGAACCCTAACATACTCCAAAGCATTTTAAATCTATCTTTACTTGGGAGTTTTTGATAAAAAGGGATTTGTGTGTTGAAGCATATCATACATAAACGATTGTATCTTTTCATACATTATGAGCTTCAAGTTTAATCATATGTTAATGTATTAGGAATTTGAATTGTACTCACTAGCTTTTATTGGAAGAAAATTTTGAGTGTTTTACAGATTTGATTGTAATCACTGTTCGGCGTGTGAACTAGATTTGAGGAGAGAGTTGTATCTCTTGTAAGCATCGGATTAGGAGAGAGTTGTACCTCTTGTAAGCACCGGATTGGGAAGCTCCGTCTAAATTTAAGGAGCATGGATTATAGTGAAATCCTTGAGTGGGTTACTCAAGGTGAGGACGTAGGCCGAGTTGGCTGAACCTCGTAAAAATTGCATTTATCTTCTTTCTTCCCTTAACTCTTTACTTTCCGCATTACCGTTTATTATTTGTATTGCATGTGTATGTTGAATAACTCTACACACATTTAATTGGGTAAAAAGAACTTATTGATAAAATCAATTTAAGTTAGTCATAAATCCCAGCAATTGATTTGGTAAATATATAAATAAGGATTAAGTGGTAAATAGGTTCAAAGAATTTAAAATACTCAATTCACACCCCCTCCTCTTAGGATTACACCTTAATCAACAAATTTGGTAATTACTTGCTAATCAGAGCAAATGAGCCCCTATATATAGACTTGCCCTATTTTATAACCATTGGGGATACATAGGGTATTATTAAATTTCTTTTAAAAATGTTTAGGAAAATTAACCTTATTTAACCCCTCTTAACCACAGTAAAAAATTGTGCAACCCGAGAGTTTCTAGCGCTTGACCTGTGGTTCAATCGCCCGAATAGACACAACAAAAAAAGGTGAATTTGAAGTTCAGGTACCTAAATGGGGGTTCAGTTTACTGATTGAGACCAGTTTCCATTCTGTCCGAGGTTCGGACACCTGAACTCAAGTTCGGTTCGCCGAACTTGAACATTCGGTCACCCGGGGGTAATTTGAATGTGTGGCTCAAGCACCTGAGTAGTTGGAAAAGTCAAGCGTGCAAATTCGATCACCCGTGGATGCTACGATTATTTGAGTTTGGTCGCCCGAAGTAAGGTCAACTATTTGACCGATCCACAGTTGGGTCGACCGAGGCAATTTGACTTGCCTGGTTCGGTCGCCCGAAGTCCTTATGAATTTAGCCTAAGGTCCATTACTTGATTTTAATTTTACCCCTGATGACATGTGAACTATAAAGGGGTCTTGTGCACTAAGTGTGGGAACCTAAGGTAACTCTAAAGCAACCTATGTAACGAACTACGTATTTTTACTATATACATATATTCATATTTAGTTATGTTTTTCTTTCTACATAACAACATTCATAATAACTCTAATATCCTGCTCAACTAATACAGTCCTGATCAACCCGAAGTTATGCGTACTAGGAATGTACCTATCATACAACTTTGATACCTAAGCAGCGGAAAACATAAATTACATACATGTCATACAACATCGGGCACAATACCAAAATTCTACTAAATCTGTCATATATATATACAAACATCCATGTTAGAATTGGTGTATTCCCAAAAGGGGGTGAATTGGAATTTTAAACTTTTCTCCTAGGTTAAGTCAGAAGTCAATATGATTTCGTAACCTAGGGTCTTTCTATACAATTCCAAATGTGTCGTTAAATAAAATATACGAAAATTTAAATCATGCACATCATCCATACCATAACATACATGTGCGGTAAATATAAAGTGCAAAAATATAAACAAGGCACACGATATGTTATCAGGGTTCGACCAACTGTGCCTACGTCCCTGTCTCTAGCTCGAAAGCCTGAGGATTCCACTAATAGCTCACTTAATGGGTGGAGCGGCACCTAATACAACCAGGTCAATTACCACAGGACTGACCTGAACCTTTACAACCATGTCAATTAGCGAGGCTGACCTCAACCTACACCTTAACAAGATGGTGCACCTAACTTTCCTAACTGAGTTTAAGCCAATCCGGGACTATTTCAAAGGGCTAGTCTCCCTCTTCAGGGCCTTGCTTGGTAATACAACAGATTTGTTCACAATGAAATGGTACGGTGATTATATTTTTATGTAAAGAAGATGTGTACCCAGTTACGTGCAATCACATACACCACCTGTTGGCCTAACAAGGTTTCCAATTCTTATTTTGATCATAGCAAATCACGATAAGTTTGATATGGTTTGTTTCAAGTGAAATTTTTTCAGGAAGAAGGCAAAGCTTAAAGAAATTCCAAGCTCAAAAGGATGATAAAGCTCATGATGAACATACTATACAAAAGGTTCAAGAAAGAAAGATGATCAAAAACTCAAAGATGATATGTGATCATGGAAGAACAAGGACTTACTTGAAGATCAAAATAATAGAGTTTTAAGGATGTCGCTATGTAAGTACTTCATGTAAACTTCAATATAAACTAAATTGAAGCTCTTATAAATCAAAAGAAACTAAGAAATACATTTTTAGAAAAACACTAAATATGTTTCCAAATCAAATTAAAAAAGGAATTAAAAGAAGAAAGGTTTTTCAAATAAGTATAAGTGAAAACTGAGAGTCATGCGACTACCCATATAGGCAGTAGACTTTTAGATTTTAGAAGGAATAAACGTGGGAGGCAGTAGGGTGCTAGGTGACTGCTTGAGCACTGACAGGCACATGGGTGGTTAAGCCAGGCAACTGCTTGTGTTATGGCAGGTGACTGCCAGCCTCTTGGGTTGTTCAATTTTCTCTATGGCAGGCGACTGCTAAGTCGTGACAGGCGACTGCCACTCAACACAATTTTTAAAATTCTTAATGGGAAGATTTTTTAAATAGATTTCTTGGGCACTACTCTTTTGGAAAACTTGAGGATTACTTCAAGTAAACTTGGGGGGCAAGGAATTACCTTTTAAACGTCTACAAATAGCCCTAAACTTTAAATATTTTAATACCTAAGAAATTTTCCAGCAATTAAAGTTCTCTAAAAGCTCTCAATCTCTCTTGTGTTCATCCTACTTCCACTGCTGAATTGGTGCTGATACAAATTCCAAAGTAGAGCCTTCAAAGTCTAAATCTTTCAATACTTGGAAGATATATTTGGTGATCTAAATTCAATTGAGTTTCATTTTCTTTATATTGATTTACTTTGAAGTATATTTGTGCTAAATCTTGTACTAATCAACTCTGTTGTGAGAGTGTCTCTTGTACACAAATATTTCTCTATTTGTTTCTTGTTTATAGACGATACAAGGTTGTATAATCGTTGGATCGAACGAGGGTATATCATTTGGAGAGGCGGGCTCTAGCCTAAACGAAGGAGTGTTGTAAACGATATTGTTCCACCCGTTAACAAAATTGAACTAGTGAATCTTTTGGTGGTTTGCCAGAGGCGAGGATGTAGGCTGGGTATAAGCCGAACCTCATAAAACCTTATGTCTCTCTTTATTCTTTATTCTTCATTTTTCAGCAAAATTTACAACTTGCGTGGATGCTTATAAATTGATAAATTCTGAGTGTATGGTTGTTAAATAGACTGGATGATAATTTGTTTTGACTTGATCAGCATTGATTGCGGAAACCGAAAGAGACTACATTGGTTGATCATCCTAAACTTATTAAACTGAAAGTTTATTTAAAAACTGAACACTAGGAAGAAGTGTGATTGTGAATTAACACAGGGCTTGTATAAATCTAGTGAGCTTTTTACTTTGCTACAGGGCTATTGATACAAGAATCAAGATATTAATTATCTTGTTTTTAGGTTGTGGTTGATTTGATTTAATTTTGTGATTGTGTTAGAAGTGTGCTTATTGTTATAACATATATGCATTAAAAAGAAAATAAATTTTTAAAACCCAATTCACTCCCCCCCCCCCTTTTGGGAAGCTATCCTAATTTCACCACCAAATGATATAAGTAAGTTCAATGAGGTCTATTATATCAACTCTCAAATATATTTGCAATCGATGTAATCAGTGCGTGAGAGTGCAAACTAGTATGATCTCTGTATCACAAGATGTTCAATCTAAATGCTCAAACAAAGATACCAATCAAATCTCCAATATTTCAACCAATAGGTTATCTCAATCGTGTAAAGCTCAAGTGTTGTATATGCTAGGTTTGAAAAAGGAGTTTTAATCTTTATATTTAGCAAATAATAAGTAAGCTAATGGATATTGCAACAAAGATTAATATCACATAAACAAATATCTTTTAAAAGGTATATCAGAATAAATCACTTAAGATATTTGAGAATGTTTTGAAAAGGTTATTGCAATTCAAAAACAAATACAAACTTCATAAGATATTGCAACGAATATGCAATACTCAGAAGTTTAATACAAGTCTTCTTAGGAGAGACTTATTAACAAAGTCCCCTAAGAACACTTAGGTTTGGCTCTCAAGAAAAATTATTTCAAACAACCACCAACCAAGTGAGAGCAAACCTTTGAACAAACAATCATTAAAAGCAACTTACAAAGAGTTTAGGCAATAGAAGAGGGCAAGTATGAGTGAATGGAGCTTAGAAATGAGTATTATGGATTTTGGGAATTTCAGAGAATTTCTCCTAATTAAGATTTCTAATCCCACACTAATTATTCCAAATGAGGGGGTATAAACTTCCCCAGAAATATAATCATTAAGGACATGGTTGGAATAATTAGAAAAGTTGTATTATTATTTAATTAATTTAACCCTGTTTAACCGAGTTAACCACGATAAAAAAGTAAGTCCAACACAAGAGCTTCGGTCGACTAGGACAAGTTTGGTCGACCCAAGTTCTTGGGGTTCGGTTGACTGAGCCAAAAATGAACTGCCCGTTCGTTCGATCAAACATGTATGTCCGAGGGTAATTTTTTCATATTAGCGAGGTACGGTCGACCAAGGTCAATTTGAACTGAACTGGTCGGTCGACCAGACCATTGGGTTCCCACACGTGGGAACTCGGTCGACCAGGTTGGTGGAATAAAAAAATTTCTAGGCCGACCAAGAGGTCAAAATGTTGACTTCCTAGGAGGTTCGGTCGACCGAGGCCAATTGAACTACAGGAGTTTGGTCGATCGGGCTGTGGTTAACCAATTGACCCGGACCAAGTTTGGTTGACCAGGGTCAAAATGAACGTGAGGTGCCGGTCAGTGTGCACATTTTGTGCATTTCGGTTCTATTTCATTCAACAAACACCATATTTCAAATAATCAAATATGTGTATGCATGAGTGAGTGTCCTAGGGTCATTTACACCAAAAAAATCCGGTGTCGATCGACCAAAGGGTGTTCTTTAAGGTCCAACTACGGTCTTGAGCATATCCTTTTTAGTTTAAGTTTGGTTTGAGCTTACTTATTAGATCATTCATGTGATGTATGTGTGCTTATTACAAACCAAAAGCCCTAATTACTATTACAGACCCTATACGTAAATGAAATATATTGCAACATAAAAAATTGGGTCTTCACTCTTCACTTTCTTCTATGTGCATGAAGATATGTCAATTTTAGTTCCTGTACATAACCTCAAACACCCATTAGATATAATGTGTACTTGTCATTATCAAAACCGGGCTTGACTTATAAGGTCAACAATCCACAATAAGACCAAAAAGTACCCTAAGGTCATAACCCAAAACCAATCTGACCCTATCTCAACTACTTACCTTTCTCACAGGTTAGTTCGATCAACCTCTACTTCTGCGGAGTTCTATCCACCCTTCTATTTGGATTTCCTGAAATGTTTATAATGCTGGGGTGAGACACCTCTCAGTAAGGGAGATAAACTAATATCAGTGTGTGGGAACATGAGTATTATGGTGCTTTAACATTAACTGTACATAATATATATATATATATAGCTGATAAATATGGCTGTATAAATTCTAAGTAAAACATGATTCATCATATCATAATAAATAACATACTAAATTCTAAAATCATGCAAACATCTTCTATAACTCTACAATACTGAAATAATACACAAGATGGATAGCTAGATGATGTCATGTCTTACCCCCCACACGACTAGGTTGTGCGGCCCGTAGGCGGGACCTAACAATGGTTGGCCAACCACGCTAAGTCAACCATACATCTGTAAGTACGATAGGCTTGCCCCACCTGGTCCAAACTTCCAGGGGGACACCTGCACTACACTGAAGCCACATCGCCTACCATCTCTCACACTCTATTTGAGATGTGTGGTAGCACTAACACAAACTTATACTTGAACTTGATCTTATCATATAGCTATGGTACCGTGCTCTAAAATCTAGACTAAGTCATTTGGGTTTTGATAACATATAGTACTTTTCATACTACTAATACATAGTTGTTTCATATTTCAAAGTAATATCTGACATGATAATATTTTCCTGATTTCTGACATAACATGCATAATTACGGCATCTGCGCCGGCTATATCATAACATATAAATCACGGAATCTATGTCGATCATATCATAACATATAAATCACGGCATCTGCGCCAGCCATACCATAACATACTGAACATAAAATTTATGCACTGTTTAACATAATATTTTTAACCATAGTTCATGTACTATTTTTATGGTTTTTCTGAAAACTGTCGTAACTTGCTTATTCTGGAAAAATCATAGTATTCTGATATAACATAATTTTCATGGAAATATATACTCATGCCGCACAAATGTCAGTAATTCCGTAAATGTAAAATCTAATCTGAAATCATATTTTTTGATAAAATGTATTAAATATATTTTCTTGTTCAATAGTAGACCTCTCACACACTATACTATAACATACGTAATTTCTGAAAATATATGATGTATATTAATAAATAATTTCATGAAAAATGCTGACTTAATTTATCCCTTTACCTGGCTTACTGAGAAGCCCACAAATCTAACCAAACCTACTCCTGTGTGTTCCCATCTCAACCCTTGAAATTTACATTTCCCTAACAAATCAATAAACACCAGTATAATACTTTCGAACACATTCCCTTCAATCCAAAAATACCCAATAACTTTAAAACTTAAAATAACAAACTTACCCAGATTTTCATATGGAAATCTTGCGAAAAATTAGAGAGATGGATTTGAGAAAAAGAGAGAGAGAGAGAGAGAGAGAGAGAGAGAGAGAGAGAGAGAGAGAGAGAGAGAGAGAGAGAGAGAGAGAGAGAGAGAGAGAGCGAGAGAGAGAGAGAGATAGGGTTTTGCAAGCTAATTTCTCACTGAAAACCTGATTTTGGCCTATAATATAGAGTGTTGTCCACGTGGCCTCGTCAACAAGCCACCTCACCTCATCGATGAGTCCAAGGAGGGAGTTCGTCGACAAAGGTTATGGATTTGTTGACGAGCTCGCTTGTCCTTAAACCTACTCTCGGTTTCTTTTCGTTGGTGAGACACGTGTCCTCGTCGACGTTCCCTAGAAGGCCACTCGTCAATGAATATTCTGCTTTCGTCTACGAGACCTTACTGAGCCCCCTTGGAAAAATCATTTTTCTCTCTTTTCCTTTATTATTTAATTGATATAATTCTACAGATATCTACATTCTCCATTCTTTATAAAAATTTCGTCCTCAAAATTTGTTATCTTTGTTATACACCATCCGCTGAGGAAAAATTGGCTACTTATTTTATTACTTACCCTCACTTATGGCGGAGGAATACCGTGGTTACCGTTCTCCCATAACCAACCAAAATAGAAACTAATACATGTATTGATTAACCTACAAAAGAAACGTTACTTACCAGATTTTTCTGATTACCGCTGGTCCCCACTAAAAAGGTGCGGGTATTTCTATCATATTTACTCCTCGAGCTCCCATGAAGCTTCTTCCACTACGTGATTCCTCCATAGGACTTTTACTAATGGAATTTTCTTACTACGCAATCCCTATTCTTTCCTATCCAGAATCTGCACTGGTGTTTCCTCAAATGCCAAAGTATTACTGAGTTCTATCCCTACATAGCTGATCACATGGGAGGGATCTTGGACGTATTTCCTTAACATGGAAACATGAAAAATGTTGTGTATTCTAAATAAATCTGGTGGTAAAGTTAGCCGATAGGCAACCGACCCCACTCTCTCAAGTATCTCAAATAGGCCAATAAACCTAGGGCTCAACTTACTCTTCCTCCCAAACCTCAAAGCTCTTTTCAACGGTGATATTTTCAAGAACATATTATCTTTTGTATCAAATTCCAATTTTTGGCAGCGAGAATCAGTGTAACTTTTCTGCCGACTCTGAGTTGCACCGATTCTGTCTCTGATAAGTCGGACTTTATCGTACACCTATTGCACTAACCGATTCTGTCTCTGATAAGTCGGACTTTATCGTACACCTACTGTACTAACTCTAGTCCCAAAACTCGCCTCTCACCCATCTCATACCAATACAGCGAAGAACGGCAACTCCTACCATATAACGCCTCATAAGGTGCCATGCCGATAGCTGTTATTATTCACAAACTCAACCCGCAGCATATACTAGGTCCAACTACCCCGAAGTCCAACACACACGCTCGTAGCATATCCTCAAGGATCTGGATTGTCCTCTCCGTCAGCCCATCAGTCTGAGGATGAAATGTCATGCTGAATGATAACTGAGACCCTGGAGCCTCCTGCAAGCTCTTCCAAAATCGTGACGTGAAACATGGGTCTCGGTCCAATACAATAGACACTAGCACACTATGTGATCATACTATCACTTGAATATATAATTCTACCAACCTTTCCATGGAGTAATTGAATTTGATAGGGATAAAGTGAGCATTCTTCATCAGTCTATCTACAACCACCCAAATAGCGTTCTACCCACGCAATGCCAGCAGTAAACCTATAATAAAATCCATAGAGAAATGGTCCCACTTCCACTTAGGGATATGAAGTTGATGCAACTATCGCACCGGTCTCTGGTGCTTAGCCTTCACCTGCTAGCACGTCAAATAATGCTCCAAAAATTAGGCTATCTCCCTCTTTATGTCACTCCACTAGAATGATACCCGAAGATCCTGATACATTTTATTGCTACAAGGATGCATTGTGCATAAGGATCTGTGAGCCTCCTCTAGGATTGTCCTTCTAATATCCACATCTATAGGCACACATAGCCTGGTATGAAACCTCAGAGCTCCGTCATTTGAAATACTAAATTCCTCTCCCTGTCTATCCTGCACTTTAGCTATCAGCTCCAATAATTCTACGTCATCCCTCCAAGCAGCTTTAATCCTCTCCTATAGAGTAGGTTGTACCACCAAGTTGGCAATAAATGCCTGAGGATCACTCTCTACTAGCTCCACACCAAGCCTCTCTAAGTCCATCTAGATCAAGTGCTGAATTAGTGCTGCTAATTGTGCCGCTCCCCTTGATTTCCAACTTAGAGCATCAGCCACCACATTCGCCTTCCCTGGGTGGTAATTGATGGTGCAATCGTAATCCTTAATAAGTTGCAACCACCTCCTCTACCTCATATTCAACTCCTTCTGCGTGAGGAAGTACTTTAGACTTTTATGATATGAAAATATTTCACATCTCTCTTTGTACAGATAATGCCTCCAAATTTTCAATGCATGAACCACTACAGCCAATTTTAGATCATGGGTAGGATAATTATTTTCATATTCTTTCAATTGTCTGGAGGCATATGCTATAACTCTGCCCTGCTACATCAACACACATCCGAGCCCTTTCAAATATGTGTCACTATAGATCATATAACCATCACCTTCTGATGGAATGGTCAAAACAGGTGCAGTGACAGACCTCTACTTCAATTCCTGAAAGCTTTGCTCGCAATCGTCATTCCATTCAAACCTGACATTCTTCCTAGTTAGTCACGTCAAAGGCCCTGACAATCCTAAGAATCCCTCTACAAATCGATGGTAATATCCCACCAGTCCCAAGAAACTTTTGATTTGCTGAACATTCCTCGGCCCATGCCTAATTCACCACTGCCTCTATCTTGTTGGGATCTACTTAGATTCCATCTCCTGATATAACATGTCCCAAAAATGCAAATTTCTCTAACCAGAATTCACTTTTGCTAAGCTTGGAAAATAATTCCTTTTCCCTGAGCATCTGAAGTACTAACCTTAAGTGCATCTCATGCTCCTCAAAACTTCTCGAGTAGACTAGTATGTCATCAATGAAAACCACAACGAACTAATGTAAATACCGATGAAATACTCTGTTCATCAAATTCATAAATACAACAGGAGCATTCGTCGGTCTGAATGGCATGCCAAAAATTCATAATGGTCATACCAAGTTCGAAACCTTGTCTTAGAGATGTCCTCTGCCCTAAGTTTTACCTGATGGTACCCAGAGCGTAGATCAATTTTTGAATAAACCCGTGTCCTTGAAGCTAATCAAATAAATCATCTATATGAGGTAGATGATACCTATTCTTACCTTTTACTTTGTCTATTTTCCTGTAATCTATGCACATTCTTACAGTCCCGTCTTTCTTTTTCACAAATAAAACTAGAGCTCCCTACAGCAATACACTAGGTTTAATAAACCCTTTATTCAATAAATCCTGTAGTTGATCCTTTAAATCTCCTAATTATGCTGGAGCCATTCGATAAGAAGCTTTAAATATCGGTGTCGTCCTTGGAATCAAATCGATAGCAAAATCTACCTTACGGTCGGGAGGCAACCCTGGTAACTCCTCTGGAAGCACATCTGGAAACTCCTTTATCACTGGTATGTTGACAAGCTTCAATTCATTTTCTATCACCTCCTTTACATAGGCCATAAACCCTTGACATCCATCCAGGAGTAGTCTTCTCGCCTATATGGCTAACACAAACTAAGGCGGGGAATGCACCCGCAACCTCACAAATCTGAATTCTTGCTTTCCCAGTGGTTTGAATATCACCTCTTTCATATGACAATTGATACTAGCATAGTTAGATGCCAACCAATCCATACCCAATATTACATCAAATTCATACATGTCTAGCACAATTAGGTCAACTGGTAATACTCTCCCTTGAATATCTACTGGATAGCCTCTGAGCACCTTACGACACCTCACCACTAACCCTGTCGGTGTAGCTACTAGATTTTAAACATCTAATAACTCTATCTCGTCTCTAGACAATTTAACACATCCTACAAACATAAAGGAATGGGTGGCACCCGAATCAAATAAAATAATAGCTTGATATGACAAAGTAGTAAGGGTACCTATCACGACGTCGCCTGTGATCTCATCGTCTCACGATGTCAATGCATAAACCCTCATCGGGGCTTTATTCATCTGTTAGCCTCCACAGGGCACCTAATAACCTCCTCAATAAAGTCTAGGAGCATGAGCGGTACCAAATGGTGTAGGGCAATCTCGTACTAAATGTTCTGGTCCTCAATAGCAATAGCAGAAACCTCTTCCCACTTGACAATCCCCCAAGTGTCTCTTCCCACATGTCAGACAGATAGGGTAAATCTGCATACCCCAAATCTTATAGCCCCTCATCTCCTGTCTCCATCCCCTACCATAATTACCTCCCCTCCACGAGCTCCGACTAGATTCCTGCTGAAAACCTGAAGGTGTGGACCTCTTCTTCTGTCCCTACTCCTTTGCACCCATCCGCTCACTTGCCTCTGCCACAGCTGCTCTGTCTACTAACTCAACAAAGTCCTGCACTTTCAACACCACTACTTGTTTATATATTTCCCACTTCAAACCTCTTTCAAACTATCTCACCTTCTTTGCCTCATCAGAAATGATATACGAGGTGAAGCGGGACAACTCTATGAACCTCGCCATGTACTGCTGGACTGTTTGTTGTCCCTAATTCAAATTCAGGAATTTCTCTACTTTGGCCTCTTTGGTAGTGGCCAAGAAGTATATTTCAAAAAACAAATCTCTAAACTGACACCAAGTCATAGCTATAGGTATTGACCTCTGTTCCTCCAATAGTTTTACAGCAGTCCACCATCTCTTAGCCTCTCCTGTTAGCTTATAAATGGCAAATAAGACCCTCTGCTCCTCCATGCACTACAGCATCGCTAATACTTTCTTAATTTCTTACATCCAATTTTTGCCGACTGCAGGATCAACTCCTCCTGAAAATGCTGAAGGATTCATCTTATCTAATTTCTCTATCGTACACTCATGGCCTACAGATGGGTCTCTTTGTTCCCTGGAGTTCTGTGCAATGCATGACCTATTGAGCTACACTGTGTAATACCGCATCTGAATCACCTCCTCCTGCAGCCGAGGGCCCTACACCCTCACTATCGCTTGCATGAGCACTACCACCACCAGGGTCCATCCTGAAAGGACAATAAACATGGCTTAGGGACCCTATCCCTAAAATTTACATATCTAACCACTATTTTGACATCCTTATCTTAAATCAAGATTCGGTCCTACACTTTAGAAACACAACCCGACGATAGTTTACTATGGCTTTCTTGAAATCATCACCCCAGGAAAGACACAGAAACCACCATGGAAGTCCTGCCTCCACACTGTAGAACAAAACCTCAAATCAATTTTCATATACTCTAGTATTGTTTTCGCTATACTCTAAAGTCTACAGAACCTAACAACCTAGGCTCTAATACCAAACTATAATGACCTACCTATTTTTACTATATACATATATTCATATTTAGTTTTTTTTTTTTTTTTCAACATAACAACATTCATAATAACTCTGATATCCTGATCAACTGATATAGTCATAATCAACTCGGACTCATGGGTACCGGGAATATACCTGTCATATAACTCTGATACCTAAGAAACAAAAAACATAAATTACATACATGCCATACAACATCGGGCACAATACCATAATTCTACTGAATCTATCATATATATACAAACATCCACAATAGTACCAAAAAGTACCCTAGGATCATAACCCAAAACCAATCTGACCCTATCTCAACTACTTACACTTCTCACAAGGTAGTTCGGTCAACCTTTACTGTTGCAGAGCTCTATCCGCCCTTCTATCTGGATTTCCTAAAATGTTTATAATGCTTGGGTGAGACACCTCTTAGTAAGGGAGATAAACTAATATCAGTGTGTGGCAACATGAGTATTATAGTGCCTTAACATGAATTGTACATTATATATATACATATATATATTGATAAATTTGGTTGTATAAATTTTAATTAAAACATGATTCATCATATCATAATAAATAACATACTAACTTCTATAATCATGTAAACATCTTTTATAACTGTACAATACTGAAATAATACCCAAGATGGATAGTTAACTAATGTCATGTCTTACCCCCATACGACTGGGTTGTGCGGCCCATAGGTGGGACCTAGCAATGGCTGGCCGGCCACGCTAAGTCAAACATATGTTTGTAAGTACGATGGGCTTGCCCCACCTGGTCTTAATTGCTAGAGGGACTTAATTGCCAGGGGGACACCTACACTACACTGAAGCCACATCGCCTGCCATCTCCCACACTCTATCTGAGATGTGTGGTAGTACTAACATAAACTTATACTTGAACTTGATCTTATCATATAGCTACGGTACCGTGCTCTGAAATCTAGACTAAGTCATCTGGGTTCTGATAACATATAGTACATTTCATATTACTAATACATAGTTGTTTCATATTTTAAAGTAATACCTAACATGATAATATTTTCATGATTTCTAACATAACATGCATAATTACGGCATCTGCACCAGCTATATCATAACATATAAATCACGGCATCTGCGCCGACCATATCATAACATATAAATCACGGCATCTGCGCCGACCATATCATAACATACTGAACATGAAATTTCGGCACTATTTAACATAATATTCTTAAGCATAGTTCATGTACTGTTTTTATGGTTTTTCTGAAAACTGTCGTAACTTGCTTATTTTGGAAAAATCATAGTATTCTGATATTACATAATTTTCATGGAAATCTATACTCATGCCACACAAATGTGAGTAATACCCTAAACATAACATCTGATCTAAAATCATGTTTTCTGATAAAATGTATTAAATATATTTTCTTGTACAACAACAGTATTCTCTAACATTATACTATAATATATGTAATTTATGAAAATAAATAATTTCATGAAAAATGCTGACTTATTTTATCCCCTTACTTGGCTTACTGAGAAGCTCACAAATCTAACCAAACCTACTCCTGTGTGTTCAGAGCTCAACACCCTGAAATTTACATTTCCCCAACAAATTAACAAACACCAATATAATACCTTCCAACACATTCCCCTCAGTCTAGAAAATACCCAATGACTTATAAAATTTAAAATAACCAACTTACCCAGATTTTGGGATGGTGCACGTATACTCCAAATCAAAATTTTGATCCATCAATATTGTAGAGAATCTTCCTAGAAGTAACGTGGTGGCTTCCAATCGTCAAACTTGCGAGAATCGAAGCTAGAAATATAGAGAGAAGTTAGAGAAACAGATTTTAAAGAGAGAGAGAGAGAGAGAGAGAGAGAGAGAGAGAGAGAGAGTTTTGCATGCAAATTTCATACTAAAAACTTGAATTTTGGCCTATATATAAAGTGTTGTCCACGTGGCCTCATTGACAACCCACGTCACCTTATCGACGAGTCCAAGGAAGGAGTTCGTCAACGAAGGCTATGGGTTCGTTGACGAGCCCGCATGTCCTTAAACCTGCTCTCAGTTTCTCTTCATCAGCGAGACATATGTCCTCGTTTACGTTCCTAAGAAGGCCACTCGTCGAAAAATATTTTGCATTCGTCAACAATACCCTACTGGGCCCCTTTGGAAAAATATTTTTTCTCTCTTTTGCTTTATTATTTAATTGCTATAATTCTCTGGGTCTCTACAACTTGAGCATACAGTCCTATCATGTATGATACAATTATTATAGACCATATAGTGTTGCAATCCAACATGAAGAATATACAAATTACAATTACAAATAAAGCCTAATATTCTTCAATCTTCCTTGAGGTCACCATTCGCCATCATGATGTAACGTTCTTTTTTAATCCATGCGTAAAGTGAACCCTGATGCAAGCTCAGGACAAACATTAGTACCAAGTGTATTTGTCATTATCAAAATGGGATATAACCAACTAGGTGAACAATCTCCCCATTTTTAATGATGACAAATACTCTAAGCAAAAGTGGGTATAGCCGAGAAAGGCCCCCCCTTACTATATGCATAAAGATAATTAAAAGCTCAATTATAATTAATGTACCCAATTTTGCCTCTTCTCCTCCTTTTGGGAACAGCAAAAAGGCTACTGTAAATATAAGGCATGTAAGCAAGGCATTAAGTACGAATCATTTATATACAAGATACGATTGGGAAAAATTTTAGAAATTTCGGTAGCATGTTATTTGAAAATGAAGCATTTTCCCAAAAATACCTATATAGAAATGACCTGATTGTGTTTTAAATTAAAAATTTATCCACAACTACCAACTCAAATAGTTCAGTATTATTAAGACGAAAAACATAAATATAACTATCAATACACAAGAGATATAATAGCCATGCATTTACAAAACACATACAAACTCATAAAGTATAAAGCAATGATAAATTTAAAGTTCAGAGTCGTATGTTTTCTATGTTAAGAAGCTCCCCCTATGTTCGTCCATTTTATCAAATTTTTAGGAGGCATCTATACTATGCATTAGAATGAAATGATGTATAATCTTTATATGTTTAGTTCGTGAGTGTGAGATAGGATTTTTAGATATGTTGATTACATTAGTATTATCACATTTAATCAGAACTATATCATAGTGCAATTCAAAATCCATAAGTTGTTGTTTCACATAGAGAGTTTGAGCACAACAGCTTCTAGCCGCAATATATTATGCTTCGGCTATGGATAAGGCAACTGAGTTCTATTTTTTGGAGAACCAAGAAACCATAGATTGTCCTAAATAGTGACAAGTGCCTCTAGTACTCTTCCTATCAACCTTACTACCAGCAAAGTCAGCATCAGTATAACTAATAATCTCAAATTTCATATGCTTAGGATAGCATAAGCTTAACTCTATAGTTCCAACTAGGTACCAAAGTATTCTTTTCACGGCTAACAGATGAGACTCCTTATAAGCAGCCTAAAACCTAGCACACTCACACACACTAAACATGATATCAAGTCAACTAGCTGTAAGGTATAGGAGGCTACCAATCATGCCACAATATAATTTCACATCAATAGGGATTCCTTGCTCATCTTTATCAAGTTTGGTGGAAGAACTCTTAGGAGTCCTAAGAATTTTACCATCTTCCATATTAAATTTCTGGAGCAAGTCCCTAACATATTTAGATTGGCATATAAAAGTCCCATATTTAGCCTGTTTGATTTGAAGTCCTAAGAAGAAACTCAGTTCACCCATCTTGCTTATTTCAAATTCACTTTGCATGCATTGGGCAAACTCATTACACAGATCATCGTTAGTTGTTCCAAAAATAATATCATCAACATAAATTTGAACAATGAGCATATCATCATTTTTAGATTTGATAAAAAGTGTAGTGTCAATTTTAACCCTAGTGAAACCATTTTCTAATAGAAAACCACTAAGCCTCTCATACCAAGCTCTAGGATCTTGTTTCAATCTGTACAAGGCTTTTGACAACCAGTATACATAATCAGGATACTTATGATTTTCAAAACCAGGAGGTTGTTCTACATACACTTCTTCATTTATATAGCCATTTAAGAAGACGCTTTTAACATCCATTTGATACAATTTAAAGTTCTTAAAAGCGGCATAAGCAAGCAACATACGAATGGCTTCCATTCTAGCTATAGGAGCATAGGTTTCTTCAAAATCTATCCCTTCTTCCTGATTATATCCCTAGGCAACTAGTCCAACTTTATTTCTAATTACTACCTCATTCTCTATCTTCTTATTTCTATATACCCATTTAATTCCAATAATTGTATGATCATTAGGCCTAGGAACTAGGGTCCACACTTTGCTTCTTTCAAATTGGTTAAGCTCTTCCAGCATAGACATAACCCAAGACTCATCATCTATAGCTTCCTTAATGTTTTTGGGATCTTCCTGAGACAAAAATGCAAAATGACTAACAAAATTCCTTAAGGAAGATCGGGTGGCTACATCACGTGAAGGTTCACCTATAACTTGATCTAAAGGGTGGTTGCTAATGAATTTCCAATCTTTAGGCAGCTCTTGAACCTCACTTTCAACTTTATCATTTTTAATTGATTTATCATTTGCTTTTGAATTGATATCCACATTATTTTTAATAGATAACTTATCTAAACCTTTTCTAATATCAATATCATCTTCATCATCTCTTTTAGATAATGGATTAGATTCATCAAACACAATATGAATAGATTCAATAACAGTTAACGTTCACTTATTAAATATTCTATTTGCTTTAGTATTAAAAGAATAACCTAGCAAAATACCTTCATCAGATTTAGAGTCAAATTTCCCTAAGTTCTCATTATCTCTAGGTACAAAACACTTACAACTAAAAACATGAAAATAGGAAATATTAGGTCTATGGTTGTTCCACAATTCATATGGAGTCTTATTAAGTAAAGGCCTGATGAACACCCTATTCATGACATAACATGCAGTATTCACAGCTTCTGTCCAGAAATATTTGGGTAGTTTATGTTCATTTAGCATTGTCCTACCCATTTCTTGCAAGGACCTATTGTTTCTTTTTACAACTCCATTTTGTTGTGGGGTTCTAGGTGTAGAAAAATTACTTGAAATTCCCTCCAGGTCACAATAGTTTTCTATGCAATTATTTTTGAATTCATTTCCCCTATCACTTCTTAGTTTAGTGAATTGGTCACATGATTCATCTTTGTGAGAGAGAAACAGCACCCATGTGAACCTAGAATTATCATCCAAAATAGCAAAGGCATACAATTTTTCACCTAGACTTTGAACTTGATTAGGACCATATAAATCTAAGTGTAGCATTTCAAGTAGTCTAGTGGTGGATATGAATTTTTTTTTCTTAATACTTGATTTAGTTTGCTTACCCATTTGACATGCATCACAAATTTTATCTTTCACAAAATGCATTCTTGGCAAGCCTTTGACTAAATCCTTTTTTCACAAGTTTTGATAACAAATCCATGCTTACATGTCCTAAACATCTATGTCATAACCAACTAGCTTCATTTATTGCAAAAAAACTTGTAACTTGTTAAGAAGCTAAATTATCAAAACTGGTGGTGTATACATTTTCATGACGTTCAGCAGTAAAAAACACTTTATTATCAGATTTACTTTCAACAGTGCATTTATCATTTTTAAAAGATACTTTATATCTTTTATCACACAATTGGTTGATACTCAACAAATTATGTTTCAAACCATCAACAAGCAGTACATTATCAATAACTAGGGAAGGTTCTTTACCAACCGTACACCAATGATTCGGCCCTTGGCATTTTCCCTAAATGTCACATATCTTGAATCCCTAAAAGTGATGGATGCAAATTTAGCCTTGTCGCCGGTCATATGCCATGAGCACCCGCTATCCAAGTACCACTTGTCCTTGGAAGAGGACGATCTCAAGCACACCTGCAAGAAAATCTAAGTAACTGACGCTGATCCCCAAATTATGTTGGGTCCATAGGGGTTAGTGTTTGGATCACCTTTGACTCTCCACACCCTTTTAACTTTTACATGTCTATTTCTAAGTGGATAGTCAAACTGAATATGACCAATTTGTTTACATTTAAAACATATCACTCGACACTGAGGATCTTTAGGTGGAATTTGGGATTTTGATTCTCGAGTACAATGTCCCAAATAAAGATTAGGTCGTCTCACATTTTCAATACCATTAAATCCAAGACATTCTTTACTAAGAGAGTTTCTTTGCACCCAAAGGAGTTTTTCAAAATTTCGTTAGCCCTCAATAAATTTAAAAACAATTTGGAGCTATCCTCCAATTTTCTCTCAAGTTCGGCAATTTTAAAGTCTTTTTCTTTAAGAATTGAGACATGAGAATTTTTTGCAATTTCAAACAGTTTTGACAAATTCTCACATTTCTTTTTCAAAACATCATTCTCCTTGGTCATTTTGTTCAACAATTTAGACACACGAATATATTCATATTGAAATTCCTTAAAAGTAGGCATGCTATTAGAATCACAATCATCATCAGAATAATATGAAGATAAGGAACAAGAAGACAATACCTCATCATCTCGTGCCATCAAGCACAAGTTTGCAATTTCAAAGTTGCTACATTCTGAACTTGAATCACTGCAGTTTTGTTTATCCCATGAGGTACCTGCTTTCATGGCTTTCTTCTTTTTCCTAGACTTTTTTTTAGCAACGGGCAATTAGGTTTGATATGCTCAACTTTGTTGCAATTATAGCACGTGAGAGCGTTTGATTTTTCTTTTCTTCTACTAGGCTCTCCCTTCTCAGATACTGAATCCCTAAACTTTTTGCATGGCCTATTGTTCTTCCTGAAGAACCTGCTGAATTTCCTAGTAAGCATAGCCATGTCATCTCCAGATTTAGGTTCACTGCACTCACTAGAAGTATTAGTAAACATTTTTAAGGCATTCACTTTCTTCATTCTATTGTGCTCATTTAGTCTCTCATTAATAGCTAACTCAAAGGTGATAAGTGAACTTATCAATTCATCTTGTGACATAGCCTTAAGGTCTCTACCCTCAAATATGGTCATAGCCTTTGCTTCCCAAACAAGAGGCAAATCCCTAAGGACTTTCCTAATCATCTCATACACAGGATAGGTCTTACCTAATGAATGCAATGAATTAATGATGTGTGTGAATCTAGTGTACATGCTCTGTATGGACTCACCAGTGCTCATACTGAATGCTTCATACTCACTGGTCAACATACCAATCCTACTATCCATCACATATTTAGTACCCTCATAGGTAACCTTTAACTTACCACATATTTCTTCAGCAGAAGAACATGTCATAACTCTATCAAATTCATTAACATAAAGTCCATAGTAAAGATTATTCATGGTAGTAGCATTTAAACTAACAGCTTTCATATCCTTATCAGTATACTCATCTTCAGTTTTAGGAACTTTAGTTTCACCTACAGTTTTCATGGGAACATAGTTTCCCTTAGAGACAACTCTCCACACCTTCCAGTCAATATTATGAAGATAAATACGCATCCTCTGTTTCCAGAAGGTGTAATTGACATCACTGAAAATCGGAGGTCGTGTGAAAGAGGGTCCCTCAGGGAAAGGGGTTACAGTGTTATAAGCTATTTAGATATTTTGCAAAATAACTATTAAGTTTAAGCTACTAGGCTCTGATACCAATTGTTAACTTTACTGTAATCCCAAGAGGGAGGTGGCATTTTAAAAATTAATCCCCTAGGTCAATCAACTAGCAGCAGTATTACATAATCCTAAGGTCAATCTAGTTTGGATAAAATAAATCAATGTATGTTGAGTAGAAATTAAACTGAACAAGTAATCTAATTAAGCATGCACAATAAAGCAGTAAGGAAAGATAACACTAGATATGTTATCGAGGTTCGGCAACAATGCCTATGTCCCTGCCTTAGCTGACAAGCACAAGGATTACACTAAGGCTCACTTAATGGGTGGAGCCGCACCTAAATACAACCAAGTCAATTAGCACAGGGCTGACCTCAACCTTTACAACCAATCTCACTACAAAAAATCAAGATATTAGTGACACATCAAATTCATCACTAATACTCATAAATTCGTCACTAATACTATTAGTGACAAATTTATGAGTATTAGTGACGGTTTTAAAATAGTTGGTGTATGTGTCATTACTACTAACTTTTAGTGACAAATTCAAAATTTCGTCACTAATAATGGAGTATTAGTGATGGATTATAACCGTCACAAAAATTCTAATACCGTCACTATATAGTCTAGAACGGCTCAACTCAAATTCGTCACTAATAGTAGAGTATTAGTGATGAATTAGAAATTCGTCACTACTAGTAGGGTATTAGTGGCGAATTTATAATTCGTCACTAAAATTATGGTATTTGTGAAGGATTGAAATTCGTCACTAATACTCTGGCATTAGTGAAGGATTCAAATTCGTCACTAATACCCTACTATTAGTGACGAGTTAGATATTCGTCACTATTACCATGGCATTAGTGAAGGAGTCAAATTCGTCACTAATAGTAGGGTATTAGTGATGAATTTGAATCCTTCACTAATAATTAGAAAAATAAAAAAACCTTTAATACTATTTTTTTTTTTAATCATCAATTCTTGTATAAAAATCTGTAATTACATTTTCGAATACATAAACTAAAACCATAATTACTACAAAATTCGTAAATCATTCAAAATTTTGAATTTAAATACAAATTCAATTAAAATAAAGAAATAACATATATTCAGATAACAAAAATTATTTAAAAATATTCAAAATTCAAATACAAATACTAGTACAAATCCAAATTAAAATACAAAAACTCTATTTGTTCAAAAAACAATTAAAATTATAAAGAAATAGTCAAAAGTTACATCTGACGATTGTAGTGCATGCCTGCATGGCCTCGTGCTGATGTTATGACAGCCGCGAATCCGACAAATTAAGAGTCATTAAAAAAAATTTAGCATACAAATGGAGGAGAGCTGAGTTCAGTATAATCAGGAAAAATAATTATATGATATAACAAATTCGCAAAGATTTCATAATCGTGCATATTACATAATTTGTACAGTAGTAATATCAATAATGAAAAATGTAACGTTGCGTTCGAGAGCATAGATTTCAAACATTTTGAATACATTTGGACAAATTTTAATACAATTTGATATTACGTGTTATTTAAATTTAATGTAAATTCAAGTCCAAAATGTCTCCAAACACGAGGAGCATAAAATTATATTGAAATTTATTAAAGTCTATTTAAATCTAAATTTAAGATCTAAAATGCATGTTCTAGAACGCAGCATGAGATTAGTTTATGGGGGATTTGCACAATGACTGAATGAGGTATTAGCATTGCGTGGGGAAGGGGATGCAGCGAATAAATCCAGCCAGGGACACGTGTCCATTAGCATGCTTTACTGTTTCATAGACAAGCATTATTGCTCTACTTGAAATAAAACTCTAAACAGTGATTGTGGGACTTGCATAGGAGGGAAATGGGAAGATTCATGGAGAAAAAGGTCATGAACTGGCATGAGCAAGTGTGTATCTTTTCAAGTCTTAATGAGAAAATATTAGAGATAAGTAAAATATGCTAGTCAAATGGACATGAAATTGGTCATTTGTTTGGTAGCTGAGAAAATCATGGAAAATAAAATATGCCTTAGGCGCTTTCATCGATGATCTCATGTATGGACCTTTTTTTTCACTTTTTTTTGTTCTTTTCTACAGTAACATTGCAACCCATATGTCCAGACGAATCCCTAATTTGTGTCACATCTTGGCATTCCTACGAATTTTCAAAACTTTAAATTTGAAGCATAAATGGAGGGAGGGTGAATATGGCTACGTGGGCAATATTTACATTTACCTATCCACTTGTTAGACAAATCCAACTTAGAATTTGACCTCATCTGCACAATATTTTAATTAGGACTGATGGAGATGTCAATCCAATCGTTATTACTTTAACATTCATTTTATCATAATTATTGATGTTCATGGTTCTTTTTTTTTTGGGAAAATTTTAATGAAAATTTGGCAGCATGCCATCTGTAAATTGGACATTTTTCCATAAAACCTGCACCTTATAAGTTCAAATAGATCATTTATACGAAGTTCAAGGCACACAAAAACCTATATCCACTACCAGCATGCAATACACATCAACTACATCCGTCATGCATGAGGCATTCTATACTAGCATGCAATCATGTAGCAATCAACAATTCACAACAGTAATACATGTATCCATTAAATTTAGAATATAAATAGTAGGGAACAATGGATAGTATTGAGTTCAGTGTAGTATTGTAATTCATCTAGGCATTTGGACATTAACGTTATGAGATGATAAGAGCATTTAATTTAAATAATTATGAAAATGATGCTCCCTATGAGTTATGTATATATTCAACTTATGCATTTTTCAAATTTTCAAATCCTTAGCCAAGTGTTTATAATATTTTCAATGATTTCGGCTCGGCAATGAATGCTTTGGGCTTACCGGACCAAAAACATATAAATGAATGCTTCTTTAAATGAACTAAACTTATATTGCCTCATTTCTTATGATTCCTAATTTTCACTCATCCTTTCAAAAATATTTTAACATTGAAGCTTATCATAATTATCAGTGTACATGGTTTTCTTTTTTTTTTTGAAAAAATTTTAACAAAATTTCGGCAGCATGTTGTCTGTAAATTGGACATTTTGCCATAAAATTTGTACCTGATAGGTTCAAATAAGTCATTTATAAGAAGTTCAAGGCACACGAGAACCTACATCCACCGCCAGCATGCAATACACATCAACTGCATCCGCCATGCAGAAGGCATTCTAGACTAGCATGCAATCATGTAGCAATAAATAATTCACAACAGTAATACATATATCCATTAAATTCAGAATATAAATAGCAGAGAATAGTGGATAGTATTGAGTTCAGTGTAGTATTGTTATTCATCTAGAAATTTGGACATTAACGTTATGAGATGATGAGAGCATTTAATTTAAATAATTATGAAAATGATGCTCCCTCTGAGTTATGTATATATTCAACTTATGCCTTTTTCAAATTTTCAAATCCTTAGTCAGGTGTTTATAATATTTTCAATGATTTCGGCTCGGCAATGAATGCTTTAGGCTTATCAGAACAAAAACATATAAATGAATGCTTCTTTAAATGAACTAAGCCTATATTGCCTCATTTCTTATGATTCCTAACTTTCACTCATCCTTTCAAAAATATTTTAGCATTGAAGTTTATCATAATTATCAGTGTACATGGTTTTCTTTTTTTTTTTTTGGGAAAATTTTAACGAAATGTCGGCAGCGTATCGTCTATAAATTGGACATTTTCCCATAAAACTTGGACCTGATAGGTTCAAATAAGTCATTTATAAGAAGTTCAAGGCACACAAGAACCTATATCCACTATCAGCATGTAATACACATCAACTGCATCCACCATGTAGCAGGCATTCTAGACTAGCATGCAATCATGTACCAATAAACAATTCATGACAGTAGTACATGTATCCATTAAATTCAAAATATTCAACAAGTAAAGCTATCATCCGTATAATATGAATAGCTATCATATGAAAATTTCCCAACTAAATAAGATATACAACTATAATAACAATTAAAAAAAAAAAATATGTACGCATTATGCAACCATATCAAGTAATTAGAAATGACAACATCCAAAAGCAGGATGGATCCATAAGGAGGATGCATTTAGAAGGAGCACATATCCAAAACGACGGTCTGTTCAAAAGGAAGCCACGTTAAAAATGAAGATGCATCCACAAAGAGGATGCATCCAAAAGGAGGTTGAATCCGCAGAGAGGATGCATAAGCACATCCACAAGGATGATGCATCCAAAAAGTGCAACACTGATGGAACTTTCTGAAACAAGAAAGATTAAAAAATAATATTATTCTCAAGTCATATCTGTTTGTAATATTAGTTTTTTGCATTATTTATGCAAACTATCTATAACTACATAATATAAAAATTGCCCCAAATATGAGACTTCAGTTCTTCCCTGAATTTGTACTTTTCCTATAGAATACATGTAATGCTTTCCCCCCCCCCCCCCCCCCCCACACCCTGGCAAAAAAAAAAAGTTGGACCCCATTACTGTCACCCCCTAACACTCAGCTTAATGGTTTTTAGTGTCCAAGTTAGAATAATTTAGAAAGCTCTTCAAAGGAGCTAGTATGAGTATTCGTTAATCATTGAAAATTTCGCTATATTATAACACAAACAAAATCATAAAATACTTTTACACAAGTACTATGTTAAGCTATAAGTACCATACATACCTTCAAATCAGAGGAGCCACCCGCATCATCTAGTCGAGATTGGCGTATAATTTCCTCGAATAGCGTTTGCCTATCCATCATGGTTTGCATTTGGGCTTGAAAGCTGGAGATTTTGTCTCTCAATTGCGCGTTCTTCATTTCCATCATCTGCATCCATCTAGCCATCTCCTACTTATCATACTTGGCCTCTCAACGCCCTCATTCCATATTTACACGAGCCGCCGCACCTATGGATGATGATGCCGTTGGGGCGATGTATCCACTTCGAAGACGTTTCACCCAACCCCCCACTCATTGCCCAAGCACCTGGGAAGTGATCTCGAAATCTGTCATGTGTTGACTCCCCCCTGAAACAGGTGCATCCATTAGCTCGACCATCCGTGCCTAATTTCAGTCACAAAAATAATAAAAATGAATAAGACTAAAACTTTGATGTTTTGAATAAAGTAATAAACTAAATCTTTTGTTTCACTTACATGTCTGTCCTGTGCACCCTCGTACCACTCCCCCGATTGTCATTGGTGTGTTCTCTAATAAAGATCCAGCAGCGGCTCCTCTGCGCCAGCCTCGGGATCATGCTACATTATCATATAAGACATCATTAGTATTATGTCATGTAATGGTCAGATAATTTTATATATAATAATTACCTAGCGATGATTTATGAATAGCCTCGATCCACCGCAATGCGTCGTAGGGAGTTTGGTGCGGTTCGCAGCATTTGTTTCACATATGGCCTACAAGCAAGATGTAATGATGGTTTATTGGCAACATCATTGTGAAAAATTTTTGATTATAATACAAACACATCACCTGATAGCGTAGGTCACGGAAATGGTGACACACCACCTCCCAATCCTGTTGGGATATCTTATCGTATGGCCGCGCTTTTGCTTCATCTCCCATCACTCGAAAATAGGAGTGCATTTTTTAGCGATAGCTCTTAAATTTATTACACAATTGGACATCGACCGCCCTCCTCACATGGTCATCCTCGAGGATGTCCATATCAAACTCCTCCTGCATATATAGGTAATACAACTACAATGTTAGAAAGTTGTTAATTGGCTAGTATATTAAAAGTAAAAAAAAACATTTAAATTAAAAACAACTTTATAGGGTTTGGGAACTTACCAAAATGCGCATGTAAAGAACCATGCGCTGCTCCTGAGTCACCTGCAGTTAGCTGAATGCGGTGAATGGAGCATACTATCGGCATATAATGTCGAGCTCCCTCGTCCACACGGTGCACCAATCGTTTAATAGGCCGGTGTATCCTAGAGGAGTGTCGATCCGAATCCGCTATTTTTTTCCTATCCAAGTGCTTCTTCAACAACATGTTCTTCGCTGCACCACGCCCTGACCTGACCGTGGATGTAGATGCTGAAAGTAGAGTTAATTTAAGAACAACATTATAATCATACACGTGAATAACTATCATCAACAATTGACATGTAAATAAATTAATCATATCCATACCAACACTGCTCATCACAGTTGGAAACTCACCCTTCGTATCAGTCATATAAGTGGTATCCATGTCTAGTCGAGGTGCCGATGGTTCAGACAATGGTTCCGCAGCATCAGGACCGATGGGCTCCGCCGGTCTCGAGGATGTTGGATGATGTACTCGTGTGCCTAAAAGGAAGTCTCCAATGTCAATCTCCTAGTGCCCTATCTGCAAATTAGTAGACGAGTAAATATAAGAAGTACGAATATTAGATGGATGCATCATACATATATTTTAAGTTATTTACACATATCAGATACATAGTGACAAAAATAACATGCTTACCCCCCTATACATCCTCAATATCGGTATCATCCTCACTTTCTAAAGTGTCTTCCTCTTCACTACAGTACTCGACCCCTATTTCATCTTCCCCATCAATTTCCTTATCGTTGATGAAGTGAACTCTACAGAAGGTTCAATTGTAATGTCATCAATTCCTACGTGTTCTTTCGTGGCACCATCCCTATGCAATGGTATAGGATCGATGCCTTCTTCGATGACATTTTTAGAAGATTGTGCTGCTACATTGACAGATGACTCATCCTCTTGGAATGCAGTCTCACTGGAACTCATCTTACCATCTGCAACTTCTGCAATAGCGTACAAACTTCGGGAAGGAATCTTTTTGGCCAAATGCCATTCACCCTTCAATTTGGTGTCTTTAAGGTAGAACACTTGTTTTGCCTGCATCACAAGCACGAAAGGGTCATTTTGATATCAGGTCTTGCTAAAATTGACACTGGTAAAGTAGGCATCGGTGTTCATCCCAGTCTTTTTATTGCCGATGTCCCACCAGGTACACTTGAACAAGTGGACGAGTCTGTTTGCTCCATAGCTAAGCTTTATAATGTCATTCAACACACCAAAGTAGTCAATTTCTTCATCTCCTTCTATGCCTAGCACCGCAACCCCACAATTTTGGGTTATTCTATGCAGTTCGAGGAACTTTGTATGAAATCGTAACCCGTTGACAATGCAACTACTATAGCGGTTAACTCGTTGATCGGGGCCACATGCCAACGTGTACAAATCTTTACTTGCCCTTGGTTCCTTATTGTAATACAAGAATTTTATTTATTCAATAAATAGGAGTTTAGAAGAATAAACCATTAATAGTGAAAACATATATTGCTTCTCGCTTAAGCAGTATTTGTTACTTACACGACTCCCAAACCAATTAATAAATTTCTTCTTATGTCTTTCGTCAATATTTCGTTCATTTTAAGTCAGGAGTTTAGCTTTATGTTTGCTATATGCAATAGTAGTACATGTTAATGTCAACTAAGTATATAATTATGCATATATAAATACAAGGCAAAGTAAGGAGTTTGGAACCACGTACTCGATATATGGAACAATTTCATCACAATTCTTGAGGACGTAAAAATGAGCCTTTTGTAGGTCGTCCATATTAATGAAATCGTAAACTTGTGCACCGAGAGGCCAAACATTTTCTCGAAATATAAAGCTCCTGGGTTCTTTATCTTCAGTATTAATAGCATAAACGTCTGCATTTCGCTCCTCATGGGTGAACATTGTGTCAATATCATGTAGATACATTGAGCAAAATACAAGACATTCATTGTCAATGTATGCCTCAATGATTGAACCTTCTAGTCATGCCTTATTGCGTACGTACCCCTTCAAAGTAGACAAGAACCTGTGCATTTTACGTAGCATTATAGACTTGTAGACACAATAAATAAAAAAAATAAAAACAAGGAAATCACGTGACCATTATACAAGGACTTTATAATTTACCTCTCAATAGGATACATCCACCAATATTGAACCGGTCCTCCAATTATGGCCTCCCTTGGTAAATGGACGGCTAGGTAGACCATTACATCGAAGAATGCTGGAAAAAATATTTTCTTCAGCTTGCATAGTATGATCACGATGCCATCCTCTAACCGTTGAAGTACGTTTATGCTCAATTTTTTGGAGCACAACTGTCGAAAAAAGATTCCCAACTTAATCAGCACTGAGCAAACATCTTCAGTCAAGTGTCCACGAAGGAAAATGGGTAGAACCCGTTGTAGAAGGACGTGAAAGTAATGACTTTTCATTACTAGCATCTTCCCTTCATTCGTGTTTATGCATCGAGCTATGTTCAATGCATATCCATCAGGGAACTTCACTGATTTCAACTATTCTAAGAATTTATTCTTCTCATCTTTTGAAAATGTGTAACAAGCTGATGGCATGAGAATTTTTTCCCCATCATGAAACAGGTGCAACTCAAGTCATATTCCCATATCTTCCATATCCTGGTGAGCATTGCGGTGTCCTTTGTCTTCCCATTTATATCAAGCAATGTACCAATGAGATTCTCACAAATGTTCTTTTTGACGTGCATGACATCCAAGTTGTGGCATAGTAGAAGATCTTTCCAGTATGGCAACTTGAAGAAGATGCTTCTCTTTGTCCAATTCAACTCCCACATAGCGCATTTTATTTTTCTACTAGTCGATGGTTTCCCAAATTTCACATCTCTGATCAACGTTAGCTGGTTTAATATCTCTTCCCAACTTATTCGCTTTGGCGGTGACCTTCGTTCAGGTTTTCCATTGAAGCTTCTGATGCCACGAGTCCTCCAAGGATGTCCAGTTTATAGAAAACGATGATGACACATAAAGCATAACTTGCAGCCATGCTTCAAGGATAAAGACCCAGCATCTTTATTACATACTGGGCATGCTAAGTAACCTTTTGTGCTCCAACCTGACTGGTTGTCGTATGTGAGGAAATCATTAATTGTCCACAAGACTATAGCACGCATCCGAAATGTTGTCCCGGTTTCCACATCGAATGTCTCCACTCCTTTTTCCCATAATTCTTTCAACTCATCAATTAACGGACGCAGGTAAACATCAATATCATTACTAGTTGCTCTCGGTCTAGGAATGAGCAGAGATATATAAATGAAAGGTTCTTTCATACATCGCCATGGTGGCATATTGTATGGCATCATCATAACTAGCCGCATGCTATATGGGTTGTTCATGTTACCGAAAGGATTGAACCCATCTGAAGCAAGGTCAAGTCTGATGTTGCGGGGATCACTAGCAAACCACAGATGCATTTTATCAAAATCAGCCCAAGCTTCAGAGTCCGCTGGATGGTTAAGGGTGTTTCCATCTTGAAGACGTTTCTCTTGATGTCATCTCATATCTGTAGCAGTCTTTTTGCATATATACAATCATTGCAGCCGTGGGATTAATGGACAATATCGCAAAAATTTTTTGGGGATCTTTTTACTCTTCTTTTGATTAGTTGTATACCTCAGTTTGCGACATTCTGGGCACTCATTCACATTTTCATGTTCACCATAAAAGAGTGCACAATCATACCTATACGCATGTATTAGAGTGTAACCGAGACCTAATTCACGCATGTATGTCTTCGCCTCATAAAAAGACTTGGGAAGTGTTTCACCATTAGGCAGTGCTACCTTAATGAGGCTTAAATGCATGTTGAATGCGCTCTGAGATAACCCATGCATTGTCCTTGCATGAAGTAACTTTATCAGAAACTCTAATTTTGAGAACTTTTTATAGTTTGGATATGGGCACCCATGCATCCCTCATGAGATTAGCAAATGGTTTACCGAGTCGATTCAACATACTAGCATTGCAAGGTACGGTACCTATTAAAGTAGATTCATCACCAGTATGTGACACAAGCACATTGCTCATGTCCATTGCAATCCCCCTTTGCAAGTCACCTAACATTTCAATTACCCCTTCCGAACAGGTATCACCACCTGCTATATTTGCCCCCTCATCTTCATCGTTATCATTATCGCTCTGAACTGCGTAATCTTCACCATGGAACACCCATGTTGTGTACCTTTTCTACATTCCAAAGTCTAATAAATGTGAATGGACCAAATCAATTTGTTTAAATGTTATGTTCTGGCATTTCTTGCAAAGACACCTTATTCTACTAACTTTGTCTACACGAGGATGCGCGAACTCTATGAAATCATGTACCCTTTTCATGTATTTTGGAAAAAACCTACCTGAAGCATTCATCTAACTCTTATCCATGCTCATTAATTATCCTATAATATGTTCAAGTAAATGGTGTTATTATTCTGGTTCTCATAATGTTTATAAAGCATGCATCATGAATCCTATAATCAACCATCATACTCTAAAGGGTACGGATCCTATCCCATTCAAAAATGTTGCATTTACATTGCAATCAATCGCTCAAATTCCTTCATCGTAGTCGTTATAAATTGTGGCAGCATCTCCCCATGTCTCTCCAAGTACACGAGATGGGCGAAGTAAACATGTTTCTAGTTTTCCATCACTAACGAATTTTCATGACACCCCACTATGCACTTAGAGAACACAAGTAGAGACGCACTCGAAATATATAATGACAATTGACAAAGCGTGAACGATGACAACAATGTAAATACAACTTCCTGAACTGTCAACATTGGACAATCCAAGAATGGTTGAAATGCAAACATTACTAATCATAAGTGAAACAAATAATTAACATGTTCAAGTGATTATTAGTTAACATAGTATGACTAATAATCAATTGAAATATAACAATTGATTTGTCTCACGTGTATGATTAGGTATGAATGTATAGTAACCGTTCTTGGACTGGTCTAAGCTTCAATGAATACATGAAATGGCAGTAATTAATTTGGCATTTTACTTCATATTCCATTTAGTTCTTGACCTTTCACTATACACTTACGATTGTTGTTCTTAGCCAAGTCTTTTTTATTTTCAATTATAAGCCTATGATCGTCTCTTTTCTTATGAATTTCAACACGTGAGAGATGCGAGTTAGAATGACTTTAAGTTTTAACTGATCATGTATATATTTCTTTGTACATAGTTTTATTATGGACAAACTTTAACGAAATTTTGGTAGCATGCCATCTGTAAATAGGACATTTCCCAAAAAATTTATGCACTAAAACTTTATAGATTCAAGCAAACAAATCACAATAATACGCATCATGTAGATACTAGTGAGTTTGAGTATGCGAGAACCTAATTCCACTACCAGCATGCAATTTACAATGTACTGCATCAGCCATGCAGTTGGCGTTCAACACGAGCATGTATTTCAGTAGTTCAATTTGGAAAATAAAGATCCATCCAAACTATTTTTAAATAATTTTAATTAAAATAAAATTAAACTCGAAATGAACTCCAACAATCTCTTCGAAACTCATATATTAGCCTCATTTTCTTCCTAATTTTATAGATTATATAAACCAATCTACTATATTAATTATCTAATTTGATTTGATTTTTTTTTTTGTTTTATTGTCATTTAACTACTTTTAACTTGAATAAGGCCTTGATTTCATATATACAATGCATTGCCTTCACTCTAATGCATACCATAATATATGTATATTCATATTCACATTTAAAGTGAGTTTGTCTTCTTTAGCAGCTTTCACTTAATTGGGCAAATGTGTATTTTTTTTATAAAAAAATTAATAAATTTGGGGTGGATGCATTACATTTTAATTTTGTGACACTATTTTCCCTCTTAATAGAGAAATTCGATGTGTTAAGTGCCAACATTAGTAAAATAAAAAATATATAAAATCTCATATTTAACAGAATTATCAAAAAATTTTAGTGTACTATTTTCTAAAAATATTTCATTTTTAATGGAGGAGGGGGCATCGCTAGTCTTTAAATCTTTTATTTTTTCGGACTTTGTTCCTAATTTTGGTTCTCGCTTTCATAATTTTTGACAATAATACTAAAAGGCCTCTAAAATAATAGTTGTGAGCTTTGCAAGCTTCCAAGATAACATAGCTTGACTGCGAATTGATGTCTTAGACAAATTAAAATTATATGGTACCCACCTTTACTACATCATTTAAGTTTTAAATTAGTATTGTGCACACACAACCACTGAAAAAAAAATTACTAAAATTAGAGTTGTGATAATCATATTTATTGATTGGAAAGCGACATGTATGTCATTTATTATAAAATTAGGGATAATAAAATAGTAATTACAGTAAGTTATTAACATATCTATTATATATATTAAAAAATATATATATACTCTAAACTAGGTGTAACATACCAATAAATTGGTAGACTCACCCATCCAATATTTTTGAGATTAATTAATTGGGCTTCCCCTTCACAAAGGGGAACCCTAATCCCCATCTCTAAACTTCTTCCAAAGATTAAAACTTGAGATCGTAAAGACATTTTCACTTCTAATTCAAGATTAATTCATTTTCCTGTTTTGAATAACATAAGTTTGTTATGACCTTTAAGGACATATCTAAAAATATATTTACCTTGAATTTGAGAGAGTAAAATCGGAATTTTAAACTTAGATTTGTATGAATCTAGGCAAAACGTAATATATACTTATATTTATTTTTATAACTAATGTTTTGGTATTCTAACTTACTTGATTTTAAATGTTTACGAAACTCGTTGGCAAATGAATGGGTCACCTGAGCCTAGTGTCGACAGCATGCATGCTCTCTTCTACAACTAGAGTTCTCTCTCTTAAAAACTTGATAAATTTGCTAGTGAGAGCATATCCGACAAAGATACCTTCGTCCAATTTAGGATCAAATTTATATTTGCTATCCTTTTTAATAAAAATAAAGCATTTACATCTTAATAAATGAAAATATCTAATTGAAAGTTTTCTACTAAATAACAGTTCATATAATGTTTTATACAAAAGAGGTCAAATAAGCTCAATGTTCAAGAATAGCAAGCAATATTTTCAGACTTAGCTCAAAAATACTTAGGCATGTAATGTTCTATTTTTGAATTCAACATTAGCTTTATTTTTTTGTAGAGTTTTTGGTACATAAAATTTGTGGCAAAAGCCAATATGTGTACAAAAGTGGTCAAAGTCATGATTTTCAAATTCCTTTCCATGATCACTACATAAACAAATCATATGCAAGTTTAGTTTATTTCATATCTTTTATAAAAATAGGAAAACTTAGAAAAAGTGTCATCTTTAGATTTTAAGAAAATAATCCATGGAAAATGAGTAGAATCATCAACAATTGCTAGCGTAAAAATTTACCACCCAGACTAGTGGTTTGCAGAGGTGAAAAAAGATCTAAATGCAAAAACTAAAGAGGTTTGGTTGTGAAAATCATATTTTTAGATTTAAAAGAACTTCTAGTTTGTTATGCTCCATTAGTATGTGCCTAATAATGAATCAAGTATACAGGAAAAAAATGAAGAAATTCCACATATTAATTTGATATTGTCAAAGTGCAATGTGCGTTAAGGAAAAAAAAAAAAACATCATTATTCTCAATGACCCAATTCTCTGTGGGTTTCACAATGGATGAAGGCAGCTCAATTTACTATTTCATAACACTAGGAATGGGCTAATGTTATTATTAACAACACTCAAAACAAGGGCATTTCCAAGTTCATGGTAATAATAATAATAATGCTCCAATATCGTGCATATATCTTCCAAAGCTTCCGACAATAGATATTTCAGACCTAAAATTTACTATTTTTCAATAAAATTTTCCCCAGAAATTTTTTTTTCCCCTTTTAAATAAACAGAATCAAGTTGATCATGGCGGTGGCACCATAGGAGAAAATTCCAGGTTCTTGCGTCAAAATGCTTTCTTGAAACCCTTGTGCGAAGATAATAGATCAAAATTGATCAGTAATTAAAAGAACCCTAGACACAGTTGAACCAAAAAGAGAAAAAGGCCAAACAAAGCGAAAGCAAGGAAAGGAGATGAAAGAGAAAACGACGCACCAGAACTTAAACTCCGGGAGGAGGCGAACGAAGGGGTGAAACTCGTCGGATCCTTGGGTGGGTCCATCGGAGAGGTCTTGGATCTCGTGGTTGACCTAGGGTAAAAGGAAAGCAATGAGGAGGTTAAGGATGTAGATGTCTAGCAAACAGGGCATACCAGGCGAGAGCAGCGGGAGACTAGGAGGCCGAGAGAGGTTCACGGGAGCAGGAGGGGAAGAGGACGAGCTAGTTGGGAAGCAGGAGGAGAAAGTGTGGGAAGATATCCCACAGAAAGGAATAAGGGTTTTTGGGCATTAGTGACGATTTCAAAACCGTCACTACTACTCTCCGTTTAATTTTTTTTACATAACATTGCATTAGTGACGGTCCACAATTTGTCACTAATAATGGCCTATTAGTGACAAATTTAGAAATTCGACACTAATAAGGGACCAATGGTAACGAACTTATAAATTCGTCACTAATATTCTGAACTTAAAATTTTTTTCTTTTTAAAAAAAAATAAATATTAGTGATGCATCTAAAACTTCGTCACTATTGGTCCTTTATTAATGACAAATTTACAACGTCGTCACTAATACTCTGAAAATAAATTTTTTTTATTTATTTTTAAAAAAAGGAAGTATTAGTGACGGCTCTCAAATTCATCACTCATAAGTGACCAATAGTGACGAATTTATAAATTCGCTACCAATACTCTGAACTTAAAATTTTTATTTTTTTTAAATAGGAAGTATTAGTGACGGTTCTCGAATCTGTCACTAATAAAGGTCCAATAGTGACAAATTTACAAATTCATCACTAATACTCTGAACTTAAATTTTTTTAGTTTTTTTTTAAAAAGGAAGTATTAGTGACGGTTGTCAAATTCGTCACTAATAAGGGACCAATAGTGACGAACCTACAAATTCGTCACTGATACTTTGAACTTAAAATTTGTTATTTTTTTAAAAAAAATAGTACTGACGATTATTTAATCGTCACTAATGTTTATCTTTTAGTGACGGATTGAATTCGTCACTAATACCACAAAGATCGTGTCTAATATTTTCTCAGGTTAATTTATGCGCAAAAAATATTTTCACGCGTTTTTTTTTTTTTTGGTTTTTAGTGATGAACATATTAGTGACGAATTCAATTTCGTCTTTAATAGTACCGTATTAGTAACGATTAGTAAAAATGTCACTAATACGGCATTATTAGTGACGAAATTGAATTCGTCACTAATATGTTCGTCACTAATAACCTGATTTTTTGTAGTGCCTTCTAGGCTGGATTAACGCCCCCTTAAGCCACACCTAAAATACAACAAAATCACAATACAATTTGTGTACAAATATTATGCTTCTCAATCAAGCATATTTGCACCAATAATAATCAAAGCACACCAGTAATGTAAGAACAATAAGCTCAATGGTGTGTATGTGCAATCAACACTCAGGAAATGACTATCTCAAATTAAGCACAAGAGTGTATTAACAAGCTAATCTTTGAAACTATGTATGAATAAAAATCTGAATCACAGTTTAGGGTTTCAAAGATTTGTACCAAGAGTAGTTGAAATATCTCAAAAATATTTTCTTAATATCAAAGCACAAAAATATATTCAAATATGAGCTTGTAAAAAGATTTTTGCACACACAAAAATATGAGCTAAGGTGTCTTGCAATATGAATGCTAAGACCCACAAGCTCTAAGTTTTCCCACACAAAAGATTTATTAAATTAAATCTGAGGGGAAAACTAAGCTCAACCCTCAATCCAAAAAATCAAATATACAATAAACTAGAGAGGGTTTTGGCAACAACCAACAATGAATAAAGCACTCACAAAACTTGATTTCTCAAAGGAATGGTAGTATATGAGTGTATATGGTTTGTATAAAGAAATAGGGCTTAGGAAAGTTCAGAGAGTTTTTGCTTAATCAATTTGCTAATTACTTGCTAATCAAACCAAATGAGCCCTTATATACAGACTTGCCCTATTTTATAACCGTGAGGGATATATAGGATATTATTAAAAAATAAATAAATATTTAGGAAAATTAACCTTATTTAACCTCTCTTAACCACGATAAAAAAAATTATGCAACCCGAGAGTTTCAAGCGCCTGACTTGTGGTTCGGTCGCCTGAACAAACACAACAGGAAAAGGTGAATTTGAAGTTCAGGTGCCTGAATGGGGGTTCAATTTGCTGACCAAGGCAATTTTCCATTTTGTCCGAGGTTCAGTTGCCTAAACTCAAGTTCGGTCTACTGAACTTGAATATTTCGTCGCCCGAGGGTAATTTGAACGTATGGCTCGGGCATCCGAGTAGTTGGAAAAGTCAAGCGTGTGAATTCGGTCGCCCGTGGATGCTATGGTCATTTAAGTTAGGTTGCCAATAGTCAAGTCAACTATTTGACCAGTCCACGGTTCGGTCGACCGAAGCAATTTGACTTGCCTGGTTCAGTCGACGAAGTTCTTATGAATTTAGCCTAAGGTCCATTACTTGATTTTATCTTTACCCCTGATGACATGTGAACTATAGTGGGGTCTTGTGCACTAAGTTTGGGAACCTAAGGTCAATCTAAAGCAACTTGAGCATAAAGTTCTATCATGTATAATGCGGTTATTACAGACCATATAGCGTTATAGTCCAACATGAAGAATATACAAATTACAATTACAAATAAAGCATACTATTCATCAATCTTTATTGAGGTCACCATATTCTATCATGATGTAACGTTCTTTTCAAATCCGTGCGTAAGGTGAACCTGCATGCAAGCTCAGGACAAACATCAGTATCAAGTGTATTTGTCATTATCAAAATGGGATATGACCAATTGGGTCAACACTTACCACTGATTTCAATTGTGTTGCTATATTCTTTTCCTACTTTTTGTGTTTTTCAAGACCTATTAATGAGGAGGTTAATTGGAATGGATGAACTACGGGATGGACTTCACCACTATAAACCTCCCACCGCCTCAGTTTTCCACTCTCAACGTGTTTCTGACACTACTCTTTGGCATCAACATCTTGGTCACCCTTCTATTTCATGTATTCTGAAAACTTTAAATATTTCTTGTTCTCATTTGCCTTGTGATGTTTGTGCTAGAGCAAAGCACACTTGTTTACATTATTCTTTGAATGCAAATAAGAGAACATTTTGTTTTAATCGGATTTATTGTGATATATGGGATGGTTATCCTCCAACTTCACTTTCTCATGCACATTATTTTTTTACAATCGTGGATGACTACTCACGTGCTACATGGGTCTATCTTATGCACATGAAATATGATACTTTCACTTGCCTTAAAAATTTTTGCGCCATGATTAAAAATCAATTCAATTGCACTATTAAGCACGTGCGCACTGATAATGGTAGATAATTTTTATCCATTCCACTTCAAATATTTTTCCACGATCAAGGAATTTTTCATGAGCGCACATGTGTGAATACTGTTGGCCTTATAAGGCTTAACATCTTGTTTTGATGCTAACAAACTAGTAGAACTTAACGTTTTTCTGTTAAGTGGTGTATCTTCAGGACTCAATGATGAATGCAAGGATAAATTATTCATGAAAGCTTGTACTTCAAAGAAGGATGATTATATCAAGCTTGAAGCATGGATTTAAAGATAAAGCCTGAAGATCATGAGAGCATGAGGATTAAAGAGAACTTGATGAAAGCTCAAAGAAAGATGAAGCAAGCATAAAGACCTCAAGGAATTCAAGAATTGAAAATTTGAAAAAGTCTATAGGAAATTTCATGTAAGTACTTCAAATAATTTCAATATGGATACATGAAGCTCTTAGGTTAATTTATTGGACCTAAATACCTTTTAACATACTTGGAAAATATTTTTATAAGGTCAAAAATTATTTCAAAAAGGTTAGAATTATTTTTGGAATGAAAAGTATCAAAAAGAGGATTTTCCAAATGCTATTAATTTTTATACATCCGCATTGAGGTGCATTTTTCTCTATCAAAAACTCTTTATTTTAAAAAGTGTTAAAGATAAAAGTTGTAGGATTTTTTCTTAGCTTTCATTTGACACCAAGATCATAAACTTTGGAGTTAAAAAAGTTATGACTGAAATAATGAAGGGTGCTTGAAGCTGACAATAGCATTGTGTTCCGCTAGTAGACTGCCTGAACCATGACAGGTGCCTGGGTGGTCAAGCTAGGCAACTGGCTGTATCCTGGCAGGTGACTGCCACCCCACTGCCCCTACTTCCCCTTTAAAAATAACATGGCAGGCGACTGCCAGATTGTTGCAGGCGACTGCCACGAACAGAATTTTAAAAAAACCTCAACGGAAACATTTTTTAAATGGTTTGCTTAGGGCTCAAACTTTGTGAAAACTTGGGGAATACTCCAAGTCACTTGGAGACCAAGTTACATACCTTTTAAAGTCTATAAATAAGACTCAAAGATCATTGAATCAACGCACCAAGAATTCAAATTCAGTAAAAATTCAAAATCTTTCTCAATTGCTCTCAACACTCAAAGGTTCTTTGACTCTCATCTTGTCTACGAAATTTGTTAAGTTTTATTTGAGAGCTCCCCCTGAACTTATGCACACTATGAAACATTTAATCCTAAGAAGCTTCTCTACTATGCATTAGCCCTAATTCACATCTAATTTGTATGAACCTATCCTCGAATAGTGGTTTAGTAAATATATTTGCTCACTGTTCATTGGTGCATACAAACTCAAGTGCAACGTCTCCTTTCTACACATGATCATGAAGAAAATGATGTCTAATATCAATGTGTTTGGTTTTTGAATGTGAGATAGAATTTTTAGAGATGTTGATAACACTTGTATTATCAAATTTAATTGGTATCGTGTCATAGTGCAATCCATAATCCATAAGTTGTTGTTTCATATAAAGAGTTTGGGCACAACAACTTCCATCTGCAATATATTTAGCTTCGGCGGTGGATAAGGCAGCTGAGTTTTGTTTCTTGGAGAACCAAGAAACAAGAGATTGTCCTAAGTAGTGACAAGTGCCGCTAGTGCTTTTTCTATCAACCTCACTACCGGCAAAGTCAGCATCAGTGTAGCTCACAATCTCAAAGGTAGTATTCTTAGGGTACCACAAGCCTAACTTTATAGTCCCAACTAGATACCTAAGGATTCGTTTGACAGATTTTAGGTGAGATTCCTTAGGGGTAGCCTGAAACCTAACACACATGAATACACTAAACATAATGTCAAGCCTACTTACAGTGAGATATAGGAGACTCCCAATCATACCACGATATAATTTTACATCATCAGGGATTCCTTGCTCATCTTTATCAAGCTTAATGGAAGAGTTCAAAGGTGTACCAAGAATTTTGCAATCTTCTATATTAAATTTCTCTAGCAAGTCCCTAATATATTTAGATTGGCATATGAAAGTTCCATGTTTAGCTTGTTTGATTTGCAGTCCTAAGAAGAAACTAAGTTCACCCATCATGCTCATTTCAAATTCACTTTGCATACATTTGGCGAACTCATTACACAACTCATCATTAGTTGCTCCAAAAATAATATCATCCACATAAATTTGAACAAGAAGCATATAATCATTTTTGGATTTGATGAAGAGTGTAGTGTCAATCTTGCCATGGGTAAACCCATTTTCTAGTAGAAAACCACTGAGCCTCTCATACCAAGCTCTAAGAGCTTGTTTCAATCCATATAAGGCTTTAGACAATTGGTACACATGATCGGGATATTTATGATTTTCAAAACCGAGTGGTTGTTCGACGTATACCTCTTTATTAATGTAATCATTTAGAAAGGCACTTTTAACATCCATTTGAAACAATTTAAAGTTTTTAAAAGTGGCAAAGGCAAGTAGCATACAAGTGACTTCTAACCTAGTAATAGGAATATATGTTTCATCAAAATCAATCCCTTCCTGCTGGTTGTATCCTTGGGCAATTAGTCTAACTTTATTCCTAGTTACTACCTTATTCTCATGTTTCTTATTTCTATACACTCATTTTGTTCCAATAATTGATTGATCATTAGGCCTAGGAACTAGAGTCCACACCTTGCTTCTCTCAAATTGATTAAATTCTTCTTGCATGCACATGACCCAAGATTTATCTTCTATAGCTTCTTTAATATTTTTACGTTCTTCTTGGGACAAGAAAGCAGAGTGATTCACTATATCTCTCAAGAAGGATCTTGTGGCTACTCCACAATTTGGTTCGCCTATGATTTGATCTATAGGATGACTTCTAATGAATTTCCAATCTCTAGGCAACTCCTGATGTTCATTATCTTTAGATGATTTTTCATTTCCTTCTCTATTTTTACTTGCATTATTTTCAATAGATAGTTTGTCTAAGCATTTTCTAATATCAATATCATCTTCATCATCTTTCTTAGAAAATGGATTAGCTCCATCAAACACAACATGAATATATTCAATCACAGTCAATGTTCTTTTGTTGAAAACCCTATATGCTTTGCTATTTGGTGCATATCCTAGGAAAATACCTTCATCAGATTTAAAGTCAAATTTTCCTAGATGCTCATTATCTCTAAGCACAAAGCATTTACAACCAAACACATGAAAGTAGGAGATATTAGGCTTATGGTTGTTCCATAATTCATAAGGGGTTTTATTAATCGAAGGTCTAATCAACACCTGATTCATAACATAGCATGCAGTATTAATAGCCTCAGCCCAAAAATATTTAGGTAAGTTATACTCATTTAACATAGTTCTACCCATTTCTGCAGTGATCTATTCTTTCTTTCTACTATACCATTTTGTTGAGGTGTCCTAGGTGCAGAGAAGTTATGTGATATGCCCTCTAAGTCACAATATTTTTCTATGCCTTCACTTTTGAATTCCATGCCTCTATCACTTCTTATGTGAGTTATTTTATATCCCTTTTCTTTCTGGATTCTCCTACAAAGTTTGGCGAACTGTTCACATGATTCATTTTTATGTGCAAGAAACAACACCCATGTGAATCTAGAAAAGTCATCCACAATTACAAAAGCATAAGATTTACCACCAAGACTTTGCACAGAATTGGGTCCAAACAAATCTAGGTGGAGCATCGCTAAAGGTCTAGTAGTAGATATGAATTTCTTTTTCTTAAAACTAGATTTTGTTTGCTTACCCATTTGACATGCATCACAGATTTTATCCTTTACAAAAGACATCTTAGACAAGCCTTTAACTAATTCTTTTCTAACAAGTTTAGACAATAAATCCATGCTAGCATGTCCTAGACGCCTATGCCATAACTAACTAGCTTTATTTATAGCAGAAAAACATGTTACTTGTTGCGAAGCTAAATTATCAAGAGAGATAGTATAAACATTTTCATGTCTATCAACAGTAAAAAACACTTTGTGATCTGTTTTATTTTCTACCATGTATTTGTCATTTTCAAAAGATACTTTATATCCTATGTCACACAACTGACTTATGCTAAGTAGATTATGCTTCAGTCTATTAACCAACAAAACATTATCAATAGTAAGAGAGGAATCCTTACCAACCTTACCTACGCCGATGATGCATCATTTGGCGTTGTTGCTAAATGTCATGTAGCCTCCATCCTTGGGAACAATTGAAGTGAACTTTCCCTTATCCTTGGTCATGTGCCATGAGCACCAGCTATCCAAGTACAACCTGTCCTTGGAGGAGGACGACCTTAGGCATACTTGCAAAATAAGCTAAGTGACTGATGCTGGTTCCCAAATTTTGTTGGGTCCATGGGGGTTAGCAGCAGGATCTCCCTTAACTACCCATACCTTCCTAATTCTAGCATGCTTATTCCTAAGTGGACAATCAAATTGAATGTGATTAATTTGTTTATATTTAAAACATTTTAATCTACACTTAGGATCTCTAGGAGGAATATGAGATTTTGACTCATGTGTGAAGTGACCTAGGTAAAGATTGGGTCGTATAACATTTTCAACACCATTAAAGCTAAGACCCTCTTTACTTAAGGAGTTTCTTTGGGCACCAAGTAGTTTTTCAAAATTTCGCTTGCCCTTGGTGAATTTAAAAATAATTTTGGAGCTATCCTCCAATTTCCTCTCAAACTCAACAATAGTAACATCTTTTTCTATTAAAATAGAAGCATAAGAGGTTTTTGCCATATTAAAACTTTGACCAATTTTCACATTTCTTTTTCAAATCATTATTTTCTTTGGTCATTTTACCTAACAATTTGGAAACACGAATATATTCAACATGTAACTCTCTAAATGTAGGCATGCAATCAAAATCATAATCAGCAGATGAACAGTGTGAAGACAATGAACTAGAAAACAATACCTCATCCTCATGTGCCATCAAGCACAGATTAGTGATTTCCAAGTCCATATGATCTGATTCTGAGTCGCTGCTACTGAGTTTGTCCCATGAAGTCACCGCCTTCATGGCTTTCTTCTTTTTCTTAGCCTCTTTTTTCAGTAGTGGGTAGTCAAGATTGATGTGCCCCACCTTGTTACAGTTATAGCACGTAGGAGCATTTGATTTTTCTTTTCTTTTGCTAGACTCTCCCTTCTCATTAGTAGACTCTCCATATTTTTTATAAGGCTTCTTGTTTTTCCTAAAAAATCTGCTGAATTTTCTGGTTAGCATGGCCATTTCATCATCAGTGTCAGATTCACTACACTCACTAGATGTGTTATTAGATGCTTTCAGTGCAGTCACTTTCTTAGCCCTATTATGCTCATTAAGCCTTTCATTTATGGAAAATTCATATGTAATCAAGGAACCTATCAATTCATCTAGAATTATGGTCTTAAGGTCTCTACACTCGACAATGGTCGTGGCCTTGGCTTCCCGAACAGTAGGTAAACCTCTAAGGATCTTCCTAATCATCTCATAAATGCATGCAGTGAGTTTATGATGTGTGTGAACCTAGTGTACATGCTCTAAATGGACTCACCTACATTCATTCTAAATGTCTCATACTCACTGCTCAACATATCTATCCTACTGTCCTTCACATCCCTAGTACCCTCATATGTGACCTCTAACTTATCCCATATTTCTTTTGCAGTAGAATTTGTCATAATTCTGTTAAATTCATTCACATCAAGACTACAGTATATAATATTCATGGCAGTGGCATTAAGACTAACGACTTTCATATCATCATCATCATACTCATCCTCAATCTTAGGAACCCTAGCTGCACCCTTAATTTTCATAGGGACATAGTTTCCCCTAAAGACAATGCTCCACACCTTCCACTCAGTATTCTGAAGGTAGATGCACATCTTCTGTTTCTAGAAGGTGTAATTAACACTGCTGAAAATAGGAGGTCGTGTGGAAGATGGTCCCTCGGGGAAAGGGGTCACAGAGCTATGAGCCATATGTGATCTTTTTGCAAAATAACAACTAGTCTATGCAACGTGGCTCTGATACCAATTGTTAGTTTTTCCGTGATCCCAAGAGTGGGGGTGAATTGGTATTTTTAAAATTCAAGCCCTAGGTTAATCTCCTAACACCAGTATATTCACAACCCTATGGACAATCTAGTGCAAGCAATGTAAACGTATACCAGAAAGTAAATAAATCAATTTAATCAATCACACATGCACTAGAAAGCAGTAAAGTAAAAGTGACACGCAAGAATGTTATCGACGTTCGGCCAATTGCCTATGTCCCCGCGCTGGCTAACAAGCATAAGGATTACCACTATAACTTGCTCACTTAAACGGGTGGAGCGGCACCTATACAAACTAGGTAAATTAAAGGGGCTGACCTCAAGCGTTACATACAATCCTTACCGGGCTGGATTACCGCCCCCTCGGGCCACGCCTAGAAACACTCAGATTTTATAATCAGATGGTATAGAAATTGTGCTTTCACGTAAAGCAGATTTGTACCCAAATATGCACAATCACATACACATCAATAGTATAGATATAGTGTAAGCTCATTGATGCAAGATTTTTTCTATCAATACTCAACACAGTATAGTCAATATGAAGCTCAAGAGTATTCAACACAATACGATCAGTATGATGCTCAAGAATAATCAATACAAGCAATGACTTGGAATCTAAACAAGATATTTCAACAGCACATCAATATTCCAAGTATATTAAGCAAATAATCAAACTAGTTTCAGAACGGTTTTCTTCAATGAAATAAGCACAATGCTAGTTTGAAAAGATCACTTGCTTGTTTGAAAAATCTTTGCACACCAAAAGCAAAGCTCTTGGACACTTGCAATGGAATGCAAATATCCTAAGCTTTCTTGGCTTAATCCCACACGAGATTTATAAAGGAGAAATCTGTGGGATAAACCTAAGCTAAGCTCCCAAAAAGTTAATCTCAAGCACACACACACCAGTGGGAGTATTAGCATAGAACAATAATCACATAAGCACAAAAGTAACTCTCACACTCTCAGATTTTATCAAATGGATGCAAGATATGAGAGTATTTGGACAAAGGGTAATTTTTCAGTAGAGAGGATTTTTGCTTAATCACTTTTTGCTAATATCTTTCTAATCATGCAAATGAAGGCATATTTATATCCAGGTGAAAAATTATAACCGTTCAAGACAAAATGGGTATTATTAAAAAGTCCCCAAATAATTGAAATCCAATTAGCCTCATTTAACCTAGTTTTATCGAGGTTAATTTGATTTTAACCAGCTTAGGTTCGGGTGGCTGAACTAGGTTCGGTCGCTTGAATGGACATATAAAAAAAAGTTTTTCAAATAAGTTCGGTCACCCAAATAGAGGTTCGGTAGCCTAAATCAAAGTTAGTAGCTAAGCTATGTAACTTCAGGTGCCCATTTGAATTCTTGGTGGCCCGAACACAAGTGTTCAGTTGCCCGGGGGTCTTTTTGAACTAAAATCATCAGTCGCCCAAGTTGGTGAATAGTCCCTTTTGAGGGGTTCAGGCACCCGGGGGAAGATGTGTACATTTATAGTTTGGTCACCTGAGGGCTGGTCAATATTTTGACTTTCAAAGGTTCGGTCGCCTGAGCCCTCTTAACTTGCTTAGTTTTTTTTCAATTTTTGAGCACAATTATAACACACTCATATATTTTATGTTGTGTGTGTGAGTGTTGAAGTCTAGGGTCTTGCTATGGTCTAGTTGAGCTTACGCTATATCCTATCTGCATGATGTGCAGGTGATAAGCATACAACCACAGCCTAAGTTACTATTACAGACCTATATAAATTATTTTAGACCGATATGAGTTACAATTTCAAATTACAGATCTTCACGGTCTTCTTGTTTCCTCAAGTGTCCTTCCTTGGGATATTTATTTGAGCCTATACGAGCACTTGACAATCATCAAATATCAGTATTTGTCATTATCAAAACCAGGTGCGACCTATGAGGTCAACACCAAGCAATACACTCAGCATTCAAGCATTCATATTGAAAACTCTTCTAAAGGCCTCTCTTGCTAAAACTCTTGCCGAAGAATACTACTGATATTCTGCTAATTAAAAGCCTACGGTTCTTGATTTGCTACTGCGTTTCTCAACTCTAAGAAAGAACCTCCAGTGATATTCATTCTTGAGCTCCATATTGTCTATTTGATAGTTGATTTGAAGTGTATTAGTACTCTAACTTGTACTAATCAGCTCTTTTTTGAGAGTGTATTTGTATACCAAGAATTTTTTCTTGTTCTTGTAGTTCTTTGATGGTTCAAGGTTGGTTGGATCGTTGCACCAAGTGTGGAGTATCGCTTGGAGAGGGGGCTCTACCCTTAAGGAGATTGTAAATGGTTTGTTTCGCCCAGAAAGGAACAATATACAGGAATCCTTGGGTGGTCTTACCTAAGGCGAGGATGTAGGCTGGGTATAAACTGAACCTTATAAAAATCTCGATCTCACTCTCTACCTTTTCTCTTTAAATTTCTGCATATATAAATTGTGTTGTGTGTATTTGAGTGCAGGAAGCTAAAAGTTGATATTGAGAAGACTTTTCCTTAAGGGGAGTACGTTGATTAATCTTTTGCAGAAACCTTAAAGGGAGTACGTTGATTAATCGTTTGTGGAAACCTTAGTTAAAAGGAGGCAAACAAAATTTTAAACAGTGCTTTAATTAGAATCAATACAGGGCTTTCATTTAAACTCTACTTTGAGTTTTTGCAAACGCAGAATATTGCAAAGTGTTGTAGCTTATACATTGGTATTTTGATTGGTTGATTAGTTGATTGTTTAATTGGTTGAATGTCATTGAATTGTGTTGACATTGAATTTTGGGCAACTCTTGTGTGTTTGCTGAATTTACTAAAGGTCATGAATTTGTAAAAAAAAATACTTAAAAGAAACTTTTAAAAACCCAATTCACCCCCCCCCCCCTCCTCTTGGGACTACACTTTAGTTTTCAATTGGCATAAGAGCCGTATTATAACAAATCTTAAAAATAAGTTATATAAAGATCTAAATGGCACACGTAGGAGTAACTCCCTTTGGAGAGGGTTAATCATCAACCAGACCACCAAACTTCTATGGACTCGACTATACATTTTGGAAACAACATGAGAATTTATCTTCAAACCATGGATTAGAAAGCTTGGAAGGTTGTCACACATGGTGACTTAATTCCTACAAAACTAGTTGATGGAAAAGAAGTTCCTAAGGAAGAAAAAGATATGACTGAAATTGACTATAAAATGTTACAAGTCAACTCTAGTGCTATAAATGTTTTATATTGTGCTCTTGATATAAATGAATTTAATAGGTTCATTGCTTGCAAAACGACAAAGGAAATATGGGATAAACTTGATTCAACCTATGAAGGTACCGTTGATGTTAGAGACAATAGAATTGATATGTTGACTAGTGATATGAAGCCTTTAGGATGAATCCGGACGAATCCATCACAAACATGTATACTAGGTTTACGCATATCAAAAACTCCTTAAACACTTTAGGGAAAAATTATTCCACTTATGAGATGATACGTAAAATGCTTAGAGGATTTCCACTCATTTGGGAACCAAAAGCCACTGCCATAACAGAAGGAAGAAATCTTAAAAATATCTCACTAGATGAACTAATTGGATCCCTTCTCAACTATGAGATGGCTATGAATGAGAGGAATGCTGAAAACAAAAAGAAAAAATCTATTGCTCTTAAAGCATCTAAAGAAAGCTCAAGTGAAGAAGATGATGACACAAGTGAATTAGATGATGAAAAACTTGCATTTATCACTAAAAGACTTGGAAAATTCTTTAAAAGAAACAAGAAGTTCACTAGAATGTATAGAGGTGCAAAAACGGATAAAGGAGAAACAAGTAAAAAGGAAAACAATAATAAAAATGATCCTCCTACTTGTTATCATTGTAAAAAGGTTGGACATATTAAGTTTGGCTCTCCATAGCTTAAGAAAGAAAAGAAGAAGAAGAAGAAGAAGAAGAAGAAGAAGAAGAAGAAGAAGACCGCCATGAAAGCTACATGGGATGATACAAGCTCAAGTGAGTCGGAGAACGAATCAAGTGAACAAGAGATGGCCAGCATGTGCTTCATGGCACACAATGCTGAGGTAAATTCTTATTATAGTTCTTCGGAAGAATCTAGTGGAGAATCTAGCAATAGTTCATGTGAAAGTATGCCTTCTTACAAAGAAATTCAAGCTGAACTATTCAACTTACACAATAGGTTCATCAAAGTATCTAAGAGAGACATAGCCTTAAAAGAACAAAATGAGAATCTTAAGAATCAACTAGAAAGTTCTAAATTTTCTGAAAAAGATAAGGATTCTCATATTGATGATCTAATGAAAAAAATTAACAATATGTCTCAAGAATTAATAAAACTACAAGTGAATGATGACAGCAAGAAAAATCTAGAGATAAGTGATCTCAAAAGTAAAATTGAAGATAAAGAAAAGATCATTTACAACTTTACTAAATGAAAAGAGAATTTTGAGAAAATGGTTGGACAACAAAGGATGGCTAGTAATAAATAAGGAAAAGGTTACAATGGAATTGCAAACAAAAGAAAGAACTTATTCATGGGATACTTTGTAAAAGAAGAAAAACACTCTGCAAGTACATCCTCCACAAATATACATGAACATACTACTTGCTACTAGTGTAGGAATAAGGGACACATAATGTTTAATTGTCCACTTAAGAATAAATATGTCAAAGTTAAGAATGAGTGGAAAGTAAACACTAAAACTAGACAAGATTTAAAAAGAATTAAGAAGGTTTGGATTCCAAAATGTAACACCATAAATCCTTCCTTGTAGGTATGCTTTAGGACTACTTCATCAAAAGAAAAATGGTACTTGGACAATGGGTGTTCAAGACATATGACGAGAGATAGAACAAAGTTCACTTCCCTAGTTCAAAAAGATGGAGGATATGTGACTTTCGGTGACAATGTCAAAGGTAAAATTGACGGTATAGGTAAAATTGGTAAATAACCCTCACTTACTATCGACAATGTTTTGTTAGTTGTTGGACCAAAGCATAATTTTTTAAGTATAAGTCAACTTAGTGACAAAGGTCATGACATAATCTTTAATAAAGATAAGTGTATAGTTCAAGATCCTAGAAATCATGAAATTATATTCACAGCCTATAGAGTAAACAATGTGTGTTGTATAAACCTTGAAAATGTAGTCTCTCAAGATGTAACATGTTTGGCTTTCATAAATGAAGCTAGTTGTGTTGATCGGATATGTGAGATTTGGGAAACCACCAAATAGTAGAAAAAGGAAACGTGTTGGGTGGGAGTTGAATTAAACAAAGAGATGCATCTTCTTCGAGTTGCTATACTGGAAAGATCTTCCACTCTGTCATAACTTGGATGTCATGCACATCGTGAAGAACATTTGTGAGAATGTCATTTGTACATTGCTGGATAAAAATGGGAAGACAAAGGACACTGCAAATGCTTGCCGGGATATGGAAGATATGGGAATACGGCCTGAGTTGCATTTAGTTCGTGATGGGGACAAGCTTCTCATGCCATCAGCCTATTACACATTTTCGAAGGATGAGAAGAAGAATTTTTTCGAATGGTTGAAATCAGGGAAGTTCCCTGATGGATATGCATCAAACATATCTTGATGCATAAGCACGAAGGAAAGGAAGATGTTAGGAATAAAAAGTCATGACTGTCATGTCCTTTTACAATAGGCTCAACCCATTTTCTTTTATAGACACTTGATTGAAGATGTTTACTCAGTGCTAATTGTGATGGGGATCTTCTTCCAACAGTTGTGCTCAAAAAAATTGAGCGTAAATGTACTAGAACGGTTAGAGGAGGACATTGTGATCATAGTATGCAAGCTAGAGAAAATATTTCCGCTAGTATTCTTCAATGTGATGGTCCACCTAGCCGTCCATTTACTAAAGGAGGCCATAATTGGAGGACTGGTGCAATATCATTGGATGCATCCTATTGAGAGGTAAATTATAAAGTCCTTCTACAATGTTCACGTGATTTCCTTTTTTTTTTTTTTTTTTTTTTGCGTACAAGTCACTAATGCTATGTAAAATGCACAGGTTCTTGTCCACTTTGAAGGGATATATGCACAATAAGGCACAGTCGGAAGGTTCAATCACTGAGGCATACATTGACAGTAAATGTCTTACATTTTGCTCAATGTATCTACATGATATTGACGCAAGGTTCACTCATGAGGAGCGAAATGCAAACGTTCATGCTATTAATGCTGAAGATGAAGAACTGAGGAGCTCTATATTTCGAGGAAATGCTTGACCATTTGGTACACGAGTTTACAATGTCATTGATATCGACGACCTATGAAAGGCCCATTTTTATGTCTTCAATAATTGTGATGAAATTGTTCCATATATCGAGTACGTGGTTCCAAACTCCCTACTTTGCTGAACATAAAGTTGAACATCTTACCCAAAATGAAAGGAATGTTGATGAATGACATAAGAAAGAATTTTTTAATTGGTTTGGGAGCCGTGTAAGTAACAAATTTTATGTGAGTTCAAAGCAATGTACATTGTCAATATGAACGGTTTATGAAATCTAAACTCCTTTTTAAATAATAGATGAAATTCATGTATTACAATAAAGAACCAATGGCAAGTAAAGATTTGTACACGTTGGCATATGGCCCCAATCAACAAGTTAACCACTACAGCGGTTGCATTGTGAACGACTTACGATTTCATACGAAGTCCCTTGAAGTGCATAGAAGAACCCAAAATTGTTGGGTTATGGTGTAAGGCACAAAAAGAGATGAGGAAATTGACTACTTTGGTGTATTGGATGACATTATAAAGCTTCACTATGGAGCCAACAGACTCGTCCACATGTTCAAGTGTACCTGGTGGGACATTAGCAATAAAAATACTGGGATAAACATGAATGCCTACTTTACCAATTTCCATTTTAGCAAGACATGTTATCAAAATGACCCTTATGTGCTAGCAATGCAAGCAAAACAAGTGTTCTACCTTAAGGACACAAAATTGAATGGTGAATGGCATGTGACCCAAAAAATTCCTCCCTGAAGTTTGTATGCTATTATAGAAGTTGCAGATACAGAGAAGAGTGTAACCGAGGATGTTTTCCATGACGATGAGCCATCTGTCAGTACAGCAACACAATCTGTTGTCAATGTTGTTGAGGAAGGAACCGATCCTATACCATTGAGTAGGGTTGGTGCCACGGCAGAACTCTACGAAATGCTAACATTGGAATTGAACTTGATGAAGACATTGACTTCATCGAAAGTGATGAAACTGATGGGGAAGATGAAACTCTGGTCGAGTACTGTAGTGAAGAGGAAGACATATTAGAAAGTGAGGATGATACCGATATTGAGGACATATAGGGGGTAAGCATGTTATGTTGTCACCATGTATGTGATATGTGTAAATAACTGAAAATATATTTACTATGCATCCATCTAATATCAAATCATGTTATATTTTCTTGTGTATTATTTTTTAGACATGGCACCAGGAGGTCGTCGTCGTCGAGTTACATCTAGGCTCTCGACTTGATCGTCCCCCGAGGATGATCTTGACATCCTCAAGGTTGGCCGAGGACGTCGGTCCTCATACGACACTGTTTGATCCCTCAGGACCCCTGTCCGAGGATGTTAATCCATCAGCAAGGCATCACACCCAAGGTGAGTTGCCCACCATGATGAGCAGCATTGGTAAGGTTACGAGTATTTGATTTAGAATAATATATTTATGGTCGTACACGTTAATGATAATGGTATTGTTCAAAATCAACTCTTCTTGCAGCATCGATGTCGTTGGGGACACATACGACGAGGTCAGGTCGTGGTGCAATAAATAAAATGGTATTGAAAAAACACTTGGAGAGGAATGGGGGGCAGTGGATCCGGAACAATATTCCTTCAAGATTCACGGCCCCGCTAAACTATTGGTGCACAAGTTGGACATGAGAGATTAGCATCATATTCCGACAATATGCTCCAGTCACCTGCTTCAGATGGCCAGATGTGACAGAGGCGCAGCGCTTGGTTTTATACAAGCACATCTTGGTAAGTAATTCTAAACCATTTCTTTCACTTTTAATATACTACACAATTAACTGTCTAACATTCTATATGTATTTCATATGCAAGTAAAGTTTGATATGGACATTTTCAGCGCGAACCATGTCAAAAAGGCAGTGAACTCTCAGCTATGCACTTAGTTCTAGTGTTTTCACACTGAAATGCACAAGCATCTTAGGGCGATGGGAGATCAGGCAAAGGCTCACCCACTCAATACGATCTCCCTAGATAATTAGGAGGTGGTGTGTCACCATTTCCACAACCCGACCTATTAGGTAATGTGTTTATATTGTTATAACTTCTTTTTCGTATTGATGTCACTAATTAATGAAAAGTCAATTTTTTTTTATTTTTCATAGGCTATCTGTAAGAAAAATGCTAAGAACCGCAGCAAACTAGAGATGACACGGTGAGTTGAAGCTGTTCGTCGGGCATCAAAAAGACATTTCTATATTTATATGTCTGATCATTACCTAACAAGTATTATTTATGTTTACACCAAACCTAAATAATATTAAATATGTTGTACATGATAACGTAGCATGATCCTGAGACTAGCGACCTGGAGCCGATTTCGGATCTTTATCAGAGGACACATTAGAGGTTGTCGGGGGAGTAGTGCCCGGGTGCGGAGAGGAAACATGTACATTAAATATATTATTTAGTTCATTATTTTATTCAAAATGTCAAATTTTTATTCTTATTTCTTTATTTTCTATATTTTCATGACTAAAAATAGGCAAGGATGATCTAGCTGAAGAATGCACCTAATCCAGAGGGGATTGAGCCAGTTTTAGATGACGACATCTACAAGCAGGTGCTGAGGGAACGCACGGGGGGCTAGCTAAATGGTCTTGGCAGGGGATACATCGCCCCAACATTGGCATCTATTTCGACTGCGGCGTATCATGCCGAGCTTGACTGAGTGCGTACGGAAGCCGAATTTCAAAGGGAGGATATGGTTCTCCGGGTGCAAATGATGGAAATGGAGAACCAGCAGCTTAAAGAAGAGGTGTCCACTTGGCAAGCAAAGGTGTCCATTGTCCAAGAGGAGATGGAAGCAATGATGAACTAGCAAGCGCAAATGGAACAAATGTTGCGCCAATCTCGTCCAAATGCTGCAGGTGCCTCCTGCTCTCATTAGATAAGGTATACTCAATATGCGGTAGGAAAATTTGTGTTGGGAATTTTGAAATTGAGTTGTTCCAAATTATACAATGTAATTATGCAGTTATATTTTCATATTTTATTATATGTGTTGTGTATGCAATAAATTTATAGAAGATTTTTCCCTACTTAGAAGCAGAGTTAGAATAGAAACAAACTACTTAGTAAACTCAGTTAATTTTAAGCACTCAAGTGTCCAAATTGGGTATACAAGGTCCAAACCGAGCATGGTCATTCTCGACATTTCTACCACATCAAACTGGACATGTCGGATTTGACGGTCCCCATAAACTTCATTCCAATTGAAAATTATATGCTTAGAGGTGCACTTAGTACACTTAGTTCATTTTTAAGCACTCAGGTGTCGAAATCGGGCATACGATGTCCAAACCAAGCATGGTCAGTTTCGACACATTTGTCACATCGAATTACACGTGTTGGATCTGATGATTCCCAAAAACTCCTCCCTGAAAGCATTTTTCCTAATTAGAAGTAAAGTTAGAATAGAAATAAACTACTAAGTAAACTTAGTTCATTTTAAGCACTCTGGTGTCCAAATCGAGCATACGAGGTCCAAATCAAGTATGGTCAATCCCAACACATCCATCACATTGAAAACTTGACATGCTAGATATGACAGTTCCTAAAAAATCCTTCTCAAAAGAAAATTATACGCTTAGAGACGAACTTAGTATACTTAGTTGAATTTACCCACCCATGTGTCCAATTTGGGCATTCGAGGTCCAAACTAAGTTCGATTAGTACTGACACGTTTCTTACATTCAAATTGGACGTGTCGGGTCTAACGGTCCCTGTAAACTCCATGTCAATTAAAAATTATACGTTTAGAGGCGAACTTAGTACACTTAGCTCATTTTTTAGCACTCAAGTGTCTAAATCAGGCATATAAGGTCCAAACTGAGCGTAGTCAATCCTGAAATTTCCATCACATCGAACTAGACATGCCGGATCTAATGGCCCACAAAAAATCCATGCCAATTTAAAATTATACCCTTAGAAGCGAACTTAGTACCTTTAGTTGAATTTAACCACCCATGTATCCAAATTGGGCATTCGAAGCCCAAGCTAAGTTCGGTCAGTCTCGATACGTCCATCACATTGAATTGGACATGTCGAATCTAACAGTCCCCATAAACTCCATTCCAATTGAAAATTATACGCTTAGAGGCGAACTTAGTACACTTAGTTCATTTTTAAGCACTCAGGTGTCCAAATCGGGCATACAAGGTCCAAACCGAGTGTGGTCTGTCCCAACATGTCCATCACATCAAACTAGATGTGTCAAATCTGACGGTCTCCAAAAACTCCTTCCCAAAATATTTTTCCCCACTTAGAAGCAAAGTTAGAATAGAAACAAACTACTTAATAAACTTAGTTAATTTTAACTACTCAGGTGTCCAAATCGGGCATATGAGGTCCAAACCAAGCGTGGTCAGTCCCCAAACGTTTGTCACATCAAACTAGATGTTCTGGATCTGAAGGTCCCCAAAAAATCCATGCCAATTTAAAATTATATGCTTAGAGGCGAACTTAGTGCACTTAGTTGAATTTAACCACCCATGTGTCCAATTTGAGCATTAGGGGTCCAAAATGAGTTTGGTCAGTCCCAACACGTCCGTCACATTGAATTGGACGTGCTAGATCTAATAGTCCCCATAAACTCCATGCCAATGGAAAACTACATGCTTAGAGACAAATTTAGTTCACTTAGTTCATTTTTAAGCACTCAGGTGTGTAAATCTAGCATACAAGGTCCAAATCGAGCGTGGTTAGTCATGACACGTCCGTCACATTGAACTAGATGTGCCGGATCTGATGGTCCCCAAAAACTCCATGCCAATTGAAAATTATACGCTTAGAGGCTAACTTAGTACACTTATTTGAATTTAAGCACCCATATGTCCAAATCGGGGATTCAAGGTCCAAACTGAATTCAGTCAGTCCCAACATGTCTGTCACATCAAACTAGACGTGCCCGATATGAAGGTCCCCATAAGCTCCATGCCAATTGAAAATTATACGTTTAGAGGTGAACTTAGTACACTTAGTTCATTTTTAAGCACTCAGTTGTCCAAATCGAGCATACGAGGTCCAAACCGAGCGTGGTTAGTCCCGACACGTATGTCACATCAAACTGGACGTGCCAGATCTGATGGTCCCCAAAAATTCCTTCCTGAAAACTTTTTCCCCACTTAGAAGTAAATTTAGAATATAAACAAACTACTTAGTAAACTTAGTTCATTTTAAGCACTCAAGTGTCCAAATTGAGCATACGAGGTCCATACGGAGCGTGACCAGCCTCGACACATCCGTCACATCAAAATGGACATGTCGGATCTTACGGTCCCCAAAAACTCCATGTAAATTTAAAATTATACACTTAGAGGCAAATTTAGTACACCTAGTTGAATTTAATCACCCATATGTCCAATTCAGGGCATTCGAGGTCCAAATTGAGTTGAGTCACTCCTGACACGTCTGTCACATTGAACTAGATGTGCCGAATGTGATGGTCCACAAAAACTCCTCTCCGAGAGTTTTTTTCTCCACTTAAAAGTAAAGTTATAATACAAACTAACTACTTAATAAAATTAGCTTACAATTCAGTCGTACGAGGTACGAACCAAGTGGGCTTACTTTCAACTGATCAAATTTAGTTATTTTACAATTGTATCATATTTTTCCACTATGTCTGATTGTCCAATCATTTTGCTATCAAATCACATTTAATTATAGTATATACATATATGTTCAAATATTGCATACTAATTTCTTGTATAATTATGATTTTATAGGGTTTGCGGCTATCATACCACTACGACGATGACAGGCACTACAGTCAAGTCGACGCACCACAACTTTAATTTTGACTTTTCTTATATTCTGGACTTTTTGAACATAATTATTTTTTATTTTTTAATTTGAATTTGTATTTATATACATGTATTTGAATTTTGAATAATTTATGAATGTTTTAGTAATTCTGGTCTAATTTTATGTATGCTAAAATGTAATTACAAGTTTTTACAATAATTTTCAAAAAAAAAAAATTGTTTCAAAGTATTAGTAACGGTTTGGAAAACCATTACTAATAATAGCATGATGAACTTTTAGTGACGGTTTATGAATCGTCACTAAAAGTCTAAAACTGTTACTATAGAATCACCATTTTCTGTGTTCAATTTCGTCACAAAAGGCACAATATTAGTAATGGTTTTATAATCGTTACTAATAGTATATTATTAATGACGGTTCTAGTAACCGTCACTAAAAGCGTAACATTAGTAATGGTTTATTAAGCATCACTAATAGTGTCATATTAGTGACAGTTATTAAATCTGTCACTAATACTTGCGCTTTAGTGACGAATTTGATCCGACCATATGTATGATTTATAGTGACGTTCATAGTCCATTAGTAACGGTTTTTTTCTATCACTAATACTCCTCTATTAATGACAGTTTGAATATATCGTCACTAATAAGTATTAGTATCCGCAGATATGGTGACAAAGCTGGAACCGTCACTAATACCAACAAAACCAACCGTCACTGATAACTTTTTTTCTTGTTGTGCATTATGCTTGATTTTGACCTCTTACCTTGCATGCATAGGATGGATTACCATTATGCAAATAGAAGTATAAATTTTATGCTTTGAGTAGGTGTAAGCATTAATGTAAAGTGGGAGTATGACTCAAACATTTTGATGTTGTTGACCTTATAGGTCACACCCAGTTTTGACAATGACAAATACTCAGGTATTTGATGGCTTTCAAGTTTGTGTGCAGGTTTATATTAGCAAACCAATTGATGGAACATGAAAGCAAAGCATGAAGACCTTGAAGACTTTAATTTGTATTGTCAAATCAATAATTGTAATTTAGGTTTGTAATAGTAATATAGGAACGGTCTGTAATAATTAATGCATGGCATGCATGTAGGAACCAAAGCTCAAAGACCGTAGAGACCTTAGGGATCACCCTTCGGTCGACCGACGCCAGATTTTTTGGCATACTTAAAAAGGCCTTAGAAAGACCCTAGGTCCCAACACTTAGTGCACATTGTCCCCATAATCACATATACTATCTGGGAAATTAATTGAAGTAAAATTGGGAAAAATGACATAATATGAGAGAGGTCGGGCGACCGAACCCCAAGAGTTCAAAACTCCTTGAGTGCCCGAACTGCTGGAAAGTCAGCAATTTGACCAGACTTCGAGCGACCGAACCTGTATTGACCTTATCGCCCTCGGGCGACCGAACATATGTTAGGACACCTTTTCAACAACCCGGGCACCTGAATCCCACGCACAAATATGCCTCGGGTGAATGAATTGGCAAGTTCGGGCTACCGAACTTTGCACCGGGCACCCAAACTGCGCTGCAAAGGCTACTAACTTTTAATCAGCCACCCGAGCATAATTTCAAGCAATCGAACTGTTTTAAAAATGAATTTTTAACTATGTCTATTCGGGCACCCAAACCTCTATCTGGGCACCCGAACCTCGCGGGTTAAAATATTTTTTAGTGATTTTTATATGAGGTAAATTGGGTTAATTTTCTTAATGGCTTTTGAAATAATTTTAATTATACCCACCGTGTCCCCCAATGGTCATAATTTACCCATTCTCTATATATAGGGGTTCATTTGTCAAGATTAAGTGTGGATTAGCAAATAGGATTAGACAAAAAATCTCTCAAATTTCCAAAACCCTATTTGTTCATTCCAAGCCCATACACTCATAATACATCCATTCTTTTGAGAAATATAATTGTGTGAGTGTTTTATTGATTATTTCATCTTGCTAAAAACCCCCACTTGCTCTTGCACTTGTGATCTTCATAGTGAGGGTTTAGCTTGATTTTTTCCCCCGATTTCATTTGACAAATCTTTGGTTGGGAAAAATCATATAGCTAAGTGAGTTTGCATTATCATTGCAATACTCATTTGGGCTTATTCTTTTGTGTGCAAAAATATTTCTCAAAGATAGATTACAAACAACTTTTGTACTAGATACATTGAAGAAAATATTTTTGAGTTTGTTTGAATATTATTGCTAATATCTTTGAAACCCTAATATGAGATTAAGATATAGTGCATATGGTTTTCAAAGAATAGCTTGTTTGATATACACTCTTGTGCTTGATTAGATAAAGTCATTATTCTGAGTGTTGATTGCACAAGTAAAGCATCGAGCTTATAGTTCATACATCATTGAGGTGCATTGATTATATTGTGCATATTGGGTACATATCTGCTTTACTTAAGAAGCATAATCACTGTATCGGTTACATTGTGAACTTACTGTTGTATTTCCAGGTGTTGCCTGAGGGGGTGATAATCCAGCCCGAAAGGATTGTGTAGGTTGAGGTCAGCCTTGTGTTAATTGACCTGATTGTAAAGGTTGAGGTAAGCCCTGTACTAATTGACCTAGTTGTTTAGGTGCCGCTCCACCCATTAAGTGAGCCCATAGTGGTAATCCTTGTGCTTGTTAGCCAAGGCGGGGACGAAGGCAATTTGGCCGAACCTCGATAACATATCTAGTGTTGATTTTATTTTCTGCAACTTACTTTGTGCACCTGTATGTTTATGTTTATCGTTCAAATATTTGATTGGGATTGTGAATACATAGAAAGACCCTAAGTTATGAAATACTGCTTGCTGGATTAGTTGAACCTAGGGGATTAATTTTTTAAATACCCAATTCACCCCTCCCCCCTCTTGGGAATACACCAAAGCTAATAGATGCTTTCTAATGTCAAAGTTAAAATAACTTATAAAGCTTTTTAGGGGAGGGTGAGTATTTATTAGTCTTGTAAAACTCACTATCATTTGTTAAATGTGTTTAGCCTACTTGTCTCCCTTGCTAAACACACGTTGCTAATGTAGGTGTTATTAATGAATTATGTTACTTCAATGTTTACTAATTGCTTACCATTTGCTTCATGAATTGTTTACTGCTTCCGCAAACTTTTCATTCAACTACTGTGAATGTGTTCTTTTGGTAAACTATTGTAATCTTTGGCTGACTAGTTAAATAAGATCGTTTTAACTACTATGACATGGCCCTTCACAAGGTGTGAAGTGTTTGGCCCATGACAACAACACACACCACCTCCTCCTTTGATATAACCTCCTCGTTCCACCTCTTCCTCCATTGTCACCTTCATATAAGCTACCCCTCCCACATTGCCTCCACCGTCACCACCCCTCCTCCTCTAAGATCTAAAATTATTAATTTTTCCAATAATTTATCATATAATTAAATAATAAATATAGTAATTTTTAATAAAAATTCATAATGATAAATTATAAATTTTTTAATTTAATTAATAATATTATTAGCATATAATTACTAATTATGTTTTATTTTATCATGTATTGTGATATAGAAATTAAATTAAGAAGTAATAATATTATTTATATGCTAATTACATTACAAGTTTGCATTGAAAAGTAAAAAAATTTATTAAAAAATATTAAATTAAAATATTATTTATTTAATAATATCATTATTGATGAAACTAGGGGCGAAATAGAGGCTGAGTTAAAATTATGGAGAGAAACTTTGGAATTTAGAAGCTTTAGGATAAGTAGAAATAAAATAGAGTATATGAAATGTAATTTCAGTAATGGTAGGAGGAATATTGGAGACAAAGTTAAACTTGATGATGAATAAATAAATAACACTTGTAGATTTCAATACCTTGTATATATTATGTAAGATAAAGGAGAAATTAAAGAAGATGAATGCATAGAGTTAAAGCGGGTTGGGTAAAATAGAGAAGTGTTTCAAGTGTGTTTTGTAATAGTAGAATACCCTTAAAATTAAAAGAGAAGTTTTATGGGGCAGCTATAAAACCAGCTATGCTATATATATTAAAATGCTAGGCAACGAAGAAACACAATATCCAAAAAGTAAAAGTTGTTAAAATGAGAATGTTTAGATGTATGAGTGGTATGACATTGAAAGATAAATTAAGGAATGAACATATTTGTCGTAAGTTATGTGTAACTCCTATAGAAGATAAGAAAAGGGAGATACGACTCAGATGGTATGGACACTTGCAACGTAGGCCACATAGTGTGCCAGTGAGAAAGATTGAGTTAGATATTGTAGGGGGCAGTAGAAGAAGTAGAGATAGACCTAAAAATAATAGTGAATAAGGATTTAATAGTCCTGAATCTATCAAAAGATGTCACACCCCAATTTTCATACCAATTTTCTTTTATAAAAAAAAAATAATAAATATTCACACATCATCAATAATATTCACAAATTGACCACATCAACAACCCGGTTACCACCTATATGACCCGAACCATATTGGGTACTAGGTAAATAGTCATTTCATTTATAAAACTTAAGAGCGGAAGACAGTATATACATAACAATTAGAATATAATACCCAGAGTATCAACATACATATATATATATATATATATATTTATACATATATATATATATATGTATATTACCATCATATACCCAAAAACAACACAACCCTAGCGGAATTACACCTCCTTAATCCAATAACTCACCCTGTGTATCAGGGTCCTAGCTCCCTACGATCTCGGAGCTCTATCACCTGGCCTATCTTTATTCCTTGAAAAATTTAGATAATTTGGGTGAGATATATCTCAGTAAGAAGGAATAAATTATTTACAGTATGTAGTCATATGAGTTCAGTTATAACACACTTTACTTTTCAAATCATCATTTCATCTGAGAAAATACACTGATATACATATTCTCATAATCATATAGATATACAACATAAGCTTTTATAAGCTTTGAAACCATTTTTCAAGTTCATTCATTTCCAACACATATTTACTCGCGAAGTTCTTGAGAATAGGGAAGATTACCCGTCCATACAGGTAGCTTCCCTCTACCCTTACACGTTATGCAGCCAGGTATGGCCACATCTGATACCTATCAAAGCACTCACCTTACTCAGTAAGCCCTCAGGTGGAGAGTTTCACTTTGCCTCAATTATTTATATTATTAACTCACACAAATCCATTTCTTAATTTTATCATTCTCTATTTCTCATTTTCCATTATATCTTTCATTTCTCATTTTAGCCCATTTTATCATTCTTTCACTTTCCATTCCCATTTCACAATCCAACTCATGAGTATCCTTGGTATCTAGTACCAACATCGCGTCTGTAACTCATGGTTACCCTGAGGATCTTTCTTTCCACGTCATGCTTCCCCCTATGGTTAGGGTTGTGCGGCCCGAAGGCTGGATCTAACCGTAGTTGGCCGACCCAGTTAGATCAAAATATCATATTACATATCTCACATCTATAGTATGACTGACCGGAATATAGCCCTGATCCAGACTCAAGGGGCACAATAGCTTTACTATACAACTCAGTTGACTACCACGCCACATCCTCCAAGAATCCGTGTGGTTGCATTACACCACTAGCAACGGTATCGTGCTCAATATCACAACTCATCATTAAAGTTTCCATAACCATCCATCAGGATTATCATTACCATATACCCATAATCATTATGCGGTATTGGCATTTCATCAATCATATTTCAATGATCTCATTGTAGCTGTCGCACTTTACAATGTTCACATTTCCCCAGTTTTCACAATATACGTTTCATAATTCACGTTTTTATTTTCACGATTCAATATTTTCATATCAATATTCACCATTAATCTCATATCAGTATATCTTAATTCATCTCAATAAAAATGTTTTCATCCTTTTCTGTGCACATTTCATCATCTCATAATAGTATATATTGTGTTTCACGTATTTCAACATTTCTCAGAATACTCATATCAGTAATTTATACAATCTCATTTTTATAGAAATCATTTATATTCACATATAAATACCACATTTCATTATTTTGTACCAATATATCAATAATTCTCATTTCATTATTTTCTCAAAAATTACTCATCATTATATTTCATATTTTTCAATATGTGTTATATGCCACACAGTTTTTATCTAAGATTCATAATATATTCATTTCATAAGGAAAAAAACCATAACTTTATTTTCCATATATTTGTTAAATCAATAATATCAAAATACTGCTATAGATTATTTCCCTTACCTGACTTACTGAGAGTCTCGTTAAAACCCAAATCTTACGCCACTGGCACCCGAAACTCAAATCTTGCAAATAATATATTAATATAATATAATATAATATTATTATATATATATGTATATATAAACCATCCTTCAGGAACAGAACAGCCCCCCCTTTTTCTTGCTTCCTGCGTAGAGCCCCTGTTTGAGTCTCTCTCACTCACCTTCATCTCTCTCCCACTTCTTTCAATTTCTCACCTGATTTTCACTCGATCGAAAATATGAAAATACCACCGGACTCCATTTTCCGCCGCCATCATTTCTACCGGAGCGGATTGGTCATAGGAGTGGCGTAGGCATATCTACTGGGGTAAGCTAAATTTTTACTTTTACCTCAATTTCTTGTAAACCTTAAGCCTAATTGACGATCAGACATCACCACGAGAATCTATGGATAATTCTCTACAAGTCTAGTGGAGCAGATTTCTCGTGGGGTTGTCGTAGGCATAACCCCAAAATTGGGATAAGGGGGTTATTAAGGGGCTAATTATTATTTAATTAATGTAGATTTAGAAATTCTAGAATATTGGGCATTCTGAGTTTGAATTTGAGTTATTGAATCAGGGCTCGAGTAAGCGTCGTGGGTGTAATTTTGGGACCCTACATGCATAATTTAGGAAACCAGGTAAGCGTGTTAAATATTAGTTTAAATGTTAATTTGAAGTATATAGAGCCTAGGAAAGGTTATATGGGTATTATTTTGGGAAATGAGTTAACTGATCTGGGGAATACGTGAATTGCAGGATTTGAGTTTCGGGGGCTAGGGGTAGTGCTAAGGGGAATAAATTATAGTAGTATTTTGACATTATTGATTAAATAAATATGTGAAAAATAATGTTATGGTATTTTTCCTTGTGAAATTAATATATTATGAATATTAGATGAAAACAGTGTGGCATATGACGCATATTGAAAAATGTGAAATATAATGATGAGTAATTTTTTAGAAAATAATGAAATGAGAATTATTGATATGTTGGTGGAAAATAATGAAATGTGGAATTTATATGTGAATAGAAATGATTTCTATGAAAATGAGATTATGTAAATTACTGATATGGGTATTTTGAGAAATGTTGAAATACGTGAAACACGATATATACTATTATGAGGTAATGAAATGTGCACAGAAAATGATGAGAACATTTTTATTGAGATGAATTGAGATATATTGATATGAGATTAATAATGAATATTGATATGAAAATATTGAATCAGGAAAATGAAAATGTGAATTCTGAAACGTATATACTTATTGTAAATACTGGGGAAATGTGAACATTACAAAGTGTGACAGCTACAATGGGATCATTGAAATATAATTGATGAAATGTCAATACCGCATAATGATTGTGGGTATGTGGTAATGATAACCTTGATGGATGGTTATGGAAACCCTAATGATGGGTTGTGATATTGAGCACGACACCGTTACTAGTGGTGTAGTGCAACCACACGGACTCTTGGAGGGTGTGGTGTGGCAGTCAACTGAGTTGTATAGTATAGTTGTTCTGCCCCTTGAGTTTGGATCAGGGCTATATGCCGGCCAGTCATACTATAGACGCGAGATATGTGATATGATATTTTGATCTAACCGAGTCAGCCAGCCACAGTTAGATCCATCCTTCGAGCCGCACAACGCTAGCCATGGGGGGAAGCATGGCGTGGAAAGAAAGAACATCAGGGTAGCCATGAGTTACAGACGCGATGTTGGTACTAGATACCAAGGATACTCATGAGCTGGATAGTGAAATGGAAATGGAAAGTGAAAGAATGATTAAATGGGCTAAAATGAGAAATGAAACAAATAATGGAAAATGAGAAATAGAGAATGATAAAATTGAGAAATGAATTCGTGTGAGTTAATAATATAAATAATTGAGGCGAAGTAAAACTCTCCACCTGAGAGCTTACTGAGTAAGGTGAGTGCTCTGATAGGTATCAGATGTGGCCATACTTGACTGTATAACATGTTAGGGTAGAGGGAAGCTACCTGTATAGGCGGGTAATCTTCCCTATTCTCAAGAACTTCGCGGGTAAATATGTGTTGGAAATGAATTAACTTGAGAAATAGTTTTAAACCTTATAAAAGCTTGTGTTGTATATCTATATGATTATGAGAATATGTATATCAGTATATTTTCTCAGATGAAATGATGATTTGAAAAGTAAAGTATATTATAACTGAACTCATATGGAAACACACTGTAAATAATTTATTCCTTCTTACTGAGACGTGTTTCACCCAAATTATCTAAATTTTTCAAGGAATAGAGATAAGTCAGGTGATAGAGCTCTGAGACCATAGGGAGCTAAGACCCTGATACATAGGGTGAGTTATTGGACTAGGGAGGTGTAATTCCCCTAGGGTTGTGTTGTTTTTAGGTATGTGATGGTAATGTATATATATATATGTATGGTCATACTTTGGGTATTATATTCTGATTGTTATGTATATACTGTCTTCCGCTGTTAGGTTGTATAAATGAAATGACTATTTACCTGGTACCCAATGTAGGTCGGGTCATATGGGTGGTAACCGGGTTGTTGACGTGGCCTATTTGTGAATATTGTTGATGATGTGTGAATATTTATTAGTTTTTTTATATAAAAAAAACTGGTACCAAAATTGGGGCATCACAAAATAAATTGTTCGTGACTGCATAAATTGACGAAAAAAGATTCATATACTCGACCTCACCTAGTGGGACTTAAGACTTGTTTTTTGTTGTTGTGGTAATAATATCATTGTTAACATAATTTAGTTATCAAATTTTGTTAATATTATAATATTTTTATTTAAATGTTGAAATATAATAACATTATTATAATTTATTCATACAATTTTTATAATAAAAATGAATGGTGTACCTATTTATTCTGCATTTATAATCAATTTTACGCACATGCAAACAACACACATGTTTTTTAATACTTTTCAGTTCATACTTATTGTCATCACTTATTAAATTCAACATTTTTTCATAAAAATGCTTCTATGTAGAGACCACGAAAATATAATAATAAAAGAAAGTGGGAAAAAGTGAATTTTGGCTGAAGGAGGAGAAAACTGGTGATGGTTTTCTAGAGAGGATAGAAAATCGGTGACGATTTTCAGAAATTATTGCAGGACGGTAACGGGTAAACAGTAATTTTGGGCCGGTTAATAGAAAACCAGCGACAATTTTCTGAGAGTTAGAGAAAATCGTCGACAGTTTTTGCTAGCAGTGCTGAAGATATAAAGAACCAAGAGCCATTTGTAAATTAAAAACTAAACACTCTCTCTCTTCTCTCTTAAACCCTAAGGTCCTCCACCTTTCCACCTTCGATTCCAGCCTCGTTAAGCTCCATTTTGATGATCAGGAACCACCACAGGGTTCCTAGGAAAATTCTCTACAACGTAGGCAGAGCAGAATTTTAGTTTAGGATCCCAGGGCACCACTCCAAAACTGAGGTAAGGGTGTTAAATATTAGTTTTTATGGTTTATTTGGGATATATAGAGCTTAGGAAATACTGAATGATAAATATTTTAGAGATTGACCTGATTAATTTAGGAAAAATATAATTTCAGGGATTTGAGTTTTGAACGTTGTAGGGGCGTAGATTTAGCACTTTAGCAGATTTCTCAGGAATCAGGTAAGGAAATAGATTAAGTCGGGTATTTACAGAAATTTATTTACGAATTAATGTATTTTTTGGAATACTAGAATTGAACAGAGTATACAGATTTTATAGTATGATATAGCATATTACATAGTAGAACTCACTCGTGTGGCATGAATATAAGTTTATGTAAACATAGTTTGTTAGAATATGTTATTTTTCATAGAGTGAGTATGATTTTACAATAATTCTAGAAAGATGATAATCAGTACAGAAATTAAGACATTTTCAGTATATTATGATATTACAGCCGGCGCAGATGTCGTGATAGTTCAGTTGGCATAGATGTCATGATAATATAGACGGCGCAGATGCCGAGATATGACAGTCGGCACAGATGCTGTGATCAGTATTATTATGATGATATGATTCATTAATTATGAAATGTCAGCTTTTATTCAGAGATATGAAAACTAGATTTTATTTCAGAGATATGAAAATATTTTTTACGAACATAAATATATATATTATGTGAAATGTATTATATAGTAATAGAACCCGGATGGTTACGTATGTTGAGAGCACAGTACCGTAGCTAACTAATCAGAACGGTGTAGTAGGATACCCACTGAGTGCCGACCCCCAAAGGGTGTCGGTGTAGTAAGCTGGGCAGACCACATTGGGTATAGCCGATAGTGCAACCACACTATTCAGGATGTGTGGGTCGGTGGGCGATTAGCGCGGAAGTGTAGGCAGTGTAATTGGATACCCACTGTGTTACTGATCCTTAGAGGTTGTCAGTGTAGTAGGTTGGGCAAGTCAGGTTGGGTGGGCAATCGTGCATAGTTATGTTATGTTTGACTTAATCTGGTAGGTCAACCAGTGTTAAGTCTAGCCTTCACGCCGCACAACCCGGATCATGAGGGGTGGAGTCATGATACACAGATTTATATCCAGGGTATAATTTCAGAAATATACAGATTTAACAGACAATCTAAATGATACGGAAATTCATTATGATATAATATGTTTATAATCAAAAGAACAGATTTTCATGAATGATCAGTTATAGTTTAAGATATATATATACATTATAGTTATACTATTCGCAATCTATGTTAATAATATGATAAAACTTACGTTGTCACACACTGATATTAGTCTATTTCCCTTACTGAGAGGTGTCTCACCCCAGGATTACAAATATTTTAGGAAATCCCAACAGACGAGTAAAGCGAGCTCCGTGATAGAGGAGCTCGTAGGTTTGCAGGGTAAGTAATCGGAACAGACTAATGATGGATTTTTAGAGTATATATGTGTGTATGTAGAAATAGTGAAACTTTGGTATTGTATATATGTAAAGTGTATTTTGGTTCCGCTGCCTAGGTAATATGTATTATAAACAGGTAAATCCTCGGTACTTATAGGTCCGGGTTGGCTTTGACTGTGTATTATGGTATTAGAGTATTATTAGAGTAATAATATTAGTAATATGAAATATATATATATATATATATATATATAGCAAAAATTTGGGGTCGTTACATTTTACATGAGTGATTCAAAATTGCTTATATTATCTTCTAAAAATAATAAATTAAAAAATGTGGGGCACACACCTAGTTTGTGCCTACAATTAGTATTATACTAAGACAATACATGCCAACGTGAGAGTTGTTAAGTTAAATTCTTAAAACGATATAATTTAAATTTAAAAATAAAAATCAATTTATTAAATTAATTATATATTCATAATAGGCAACTATTATAATTATAAAATAACTTAGATGGTCGGTTAAGAACCTTGGTTTCGAGCTCATATTTGAATTTTGAGGATTAATAAAAAAAATAATATAATTTGGTATTATGTTTTGTTGAAATTCATAGATATATTCAAATGAAAACTCTAAATTTCTTTGTGAAAAACTAGGCACTCCTTAATTTATACCGCAAATAAAATTTCAAAAAAAAAAATTCATAACACTTATATAAAATATTTGACATTCATTGTCATTACAACGAACTAACAAATTTTGTTTAATAAAAAAAAAAAAAAAAACTCATGGTACTTATCTTTTACAAAAGAAATTATTCTTATTAAGTCACATTTAATAAGAAATTTTTTCATCAATTCTTTTAGAAAAAATTAAAATAAAATTACCCCGTAGAAATTCATTATCAATAAAAGAGAAATTTCTCAATATTTATTCGGTACTATTTGTTTTTTTTTTTTAAATAAATATTGTCGTACCTACACATTTTTTTAATAATTAAAAATGAAATTTGTAATACAAATTTTAAAAAATTAGAATAAAGGCGTTAAACGGTCCGTCGAGACGGCTAGGGTATCTAGCGGCTACAGTTATCAGTATCAACACGTGGCCAGATCGCAGGGCAAGAGACAGAACGTCGAGAATACTAGAGGATCCAACGGCTGCCATAATTGGAAAAGACGCGTGGCTTGATCGTACGGTTCAAAGACATAACGTCCCTGTCGAAATAGCGCGGCGTGCTTTGCTAAAACGACATGAATTAACCGCTTTGGCAGAAAAAGGATAATACCCGCATTCCCAAAATAGCCCTCGCCATTTCAGTCCAAACACATAAAGGGCAACTCAAGCACTCAATAGTCATCGAGTACGGGCCCCACCACTTTTGTGACCTCACACCATTACTTTAAGTAAATTACGTCAACATCCAAAGTCCTTATGCCAGTAATTTTAGCCCAAAACTATGCCCTTTAGTTCAAAGTATTTACTCTGAAATGACCGTATTGCCCTGCTGCCCCGTCGCTTGTTGATGACATGTTGACCGAGTGAGCACTGGATTTTTAGCCTGTGGAGGGCGTTTTCGTCACACCGAGTCTCAATAAAGCCGATTTGTCAATTATTTTAATCCAATTTTGCCCTTAACTCATGCGACGATCGTGAAGCGGTTGTTGTAGCCACCGTATAGACAGGGCCAACCGGCACGTGCTTCCTGCACAAGGGCGAGGGCTTTTTGGGAATTTAGATCGAGCGGTTCGCATATCCAACATTCCAACCGGCCACGTGGCGAAGTGCGGAGAGGCCGTGGTATGAAGACGCTTCGCACTCCGACACGTACAACCACACAGCGTGAAATCTCCTGCCACGTTGGATGCCAACGTGGAGAAACTTCCTAGTCAGCAAACGACCCCAATAATTTATAAAAGCCCCCGGTTCTCTGGTATCTTCTCTATCCTTCAGAAATGCCCAGACCACACGAAAGAGAGCGGAGCCTTTTCTTATAATTTCAAAAATTTTACTTCAATATCTGTCTCTCTCTCTCTCTCTGACTATGATTCCGTCGACAATCTGGCCCGGAAATTTAACTTAGGCGCCGGAAAATATGGGGATTCTTGACGTCGATCAGTCTAAGAATTTTGGGAGTATCTACGACGTGACGTCCTCGTGCTGTGGCGTATCTCGCGAACTCTAACCGCTTCTGCAAACCCTAAGCGAAAGCGACTTGGCTTAGCGGGGTTTTGAAGTTATTCCATGCTTTCTCGGGCTAATCGGAAGCAAAATACCATATAATAATCAGAGATTAAAGGTACCTTGTTTAGCTTAAGACAGTCGAGGTTCGGTAGATGCATTGATTTTTGGAGGAAGTTAGGTTTTTTGTATGTATTGATTAGGTGATCGAACAGAAATTTGTTAATGGAGAGAACAATGATGCTGCCGCACTAATTGATGGCTTTATGTTGATCAAATGACGGTCTTGATGAATGTATATTCTTCTTTTCTGATTTCTTCCATGTAATCTTGAGATTTTAGGTAATGACGGTTCTTCGTACTAATTCTTTTAAATGAAGGCGAAGAATTGATAGGGATGATTTACAGAAGTTTGGAAATTAGAGTTTAAGTCATTTAGATTAGCTGAAGTCTTGAACTGAAGCTTAATTCCAAACAAGGTTAACAAGCTTTGAAAATGGAGGTGAAAAAATGTTAATCTGTGCTGAAGAGGTGCTATGAGAAGTTTCTAGATTTTGATCATACGATAACCATGCCTTTCCCGATGAAGGTCCAGCCAATTGATTCACACACGCCAGAAGAATCGACTCGTAACGAACCAATAAAACCAGCGGCGAAGTGGCGGTTCAAGCGGCTATTCGAGCGACAGTTCCCTAGTGTACTGAGGATATCAGCTGGTGAGAAGGCCGGTGGCGAGGAGACGCATTGCAACAAAGATGGCTCCGGGGAGTTCGAGCCAAGCTCCGTGTGCTTGGCGAAGATGGTGCAGAACTTCATCGAAGATAGCAACGAGAAGCAGTCGGCGGCTATCAGATGCGGCCGGAACCGATGCAATTGCTTCAACGGCAACAGTAGCGACGGCTCGGGGGACGAATCGGACGCGTTCGACTCGAACCTCTCGTCCTACGGCGAAGCGTGCGAAATTCTCAAGGTGTGGTTTACGGATTTTCCCGACTCTTCAGTGACTCTTTTGAGTCTTGTGGAAGGGCTCAACAATCTGTATTCTGAAAGTTTTTTTCATTGTTTTGTTGAGAAATATTTCCTTTTGTGGATAGAGTTTGGTTCCTTGCGCCAGTGTTGCCGAAAGGAATCTGTTAGCGGACACTGCGAAGATCGTTGAGAAGAACAAGATCTGCAAGCGTAAAGATGATTTTTGCAGAAAGATCGTCACGGATGGCCTCTTAGCCCTCGGATACGACGCTTCTACCTGCAAATCTCGCTGGGAAAAGTCACCCTCCTACCCTGCGGGTAATCTCTCTCTCTCTCTCTCTCGTAAAATGGTTTGTTGTCAGGGAAATTGCCGAAATATCTTCAGTAGTGTCTGTTAAAATTAATAAATTTATATCTCACCTTTCTGTTTCTGTAAAATTGGTGAATTTGTTATGGGAATCGCGGAAATATAGTCAGATTTGCCAGATTTTTTTGTAACTTAAAAAAAAAAAAAAGTACCTAGTTCTATGAATCTGATTATTCTGATTTTTATTTGAATTGTTGTGATGCAGGAGAATATCAATATGTGGATGTGATAGTAGATAATGAACGGCTGTTGATCGACATAGACTTCAGATCAGAATTCGAGATCGCTCGGTCGACCAAGAATTACAAGGTTGTGCTTCAAACTCTTCCGTACATATTTGTGGGCAAGCCTGATCGTCTGCAGAAAATCATCTCTGTAATAACAGAGGCAGCGAAACAGAGCCTGAAGAAGAAAGGTATGCACTTCCCTCCGTGGCGGAAAGCCGACTACGTCAAAGCCAAATGGCTGTCTCCATATACAAGACTGACGCCCACGCCTACCTCTGTTGCCGAAGTAAATTCCCAAGAAACCAAAATCAACCCCGAATCAAACCAATCTTTGGTTCCTGCCGGCAAGTTCCAACTGAAGTTCGGAGAGAAGAGCTGCGTAGATGAAACTGAGGCTGATCTCGGCGAATGTGTTTTCCCTCTGTCCGGAAGCTCCGGTGAAGAGGAGGATAAGACGACGGTGACGAAAAAATGGAAGCCACCGGAGATCAAACCCAAGAATTCGCCGATTGGAGTCAAGATGGTCACTGGTTTAGGTTCAGTTTTTGGAGAAAAACCATAAATTTTGAAATCCCTTTTGTTTTGTTTTTTTTTTTTGTTTTTTTTTTTTGGTTTTTGGCATTAGAGAATGAAGTATGATATATGTTATATAACCTTCTGATCATTCCCTTCTCCTTTTATTGTAAGGGTTCCATCTACTAATATGAATAAGATGCTGAAAAACATAGTTGTAGAAGTATGTTAACGTTTTTTAATTGCCCTTGGTGGTCTGTTGTGTATTTGGGCTCTCTCTCTCTCTCTCCGAGGATCAATATTAAGGGCTGTTAGGAGCTTACAAGCAAGTTCTGTGATTCTTCATAAAAATTCACAGTATCTCTCATGTCCCTCAAATTTATTGTTTGCAGAGAGGGTTCATCATTCATCTGGGTCCAGCGAGCGAGAACAAGGTGATTGTGGGGAGAGATGCACAGCTTGAAATACATACATATAGTTCTTGATATGCATATAATTTTTCTGAAATTACGCCCATTCTTTCAGAGGGCGAGAGGAGCAGAGAATGAGACGACGGTAATGATGAAGAAAAAACAGCATCGTGCCTTCTCGATTGGTGTGGACTGTGAAGAAGAGAATGGAATGGGCTTTGGGGAACAAATCCCCTGTTTCATGGTCAGATTGGTAATCGGCAAACCTCTTTTATTTTCCCAGTAATTACTGCCTCTGCATATGCCGCCTTGACTAATTCTTAGGGCATCCAAGTCACTGTGTTCCTTTTGGGAAGTGAATTTTTTCACTGCTTTTATATATGTTACACGCCCAGTAGGATGAACTATAACTACATTGCACGAGAGAGAGAAGAGACTGTGGAAGAGATGCAAGATAGCATAATTTTTTTTTATGGATAATGAAATTTAACATTTTTTTTTTTTTAAATAATGAATAGCATAACAATGATTACATTGGAAAAAGAGAAGCGAAATGGTGGTGGTTAGATGGGTTGAGAACTGCACCCTTTTTATATTTTAGCGTTGCAGTGGGGTGGAATGAATTATTTGCAGGAAATGGCCATAGGCCTTTGCTTGAAAAGGGGGCATGGAGATGAGTTCCCTAGTGGGAAAGATAGTCTTTAATATTGCGTAGTTCTGTGGCTAATTTAGGTATTCAAAGAATTGATTAATTGGGTATGCACTTAAAATTAAGATTATTTGTCATTGCATTTCCTTTTTTTTTTTTGTTTTTGTTTTTGTTTTAATAATAATAGAAGTTATTCAAGGATGAGTTACATTCAAATTTGAAGGCAATATATGATGAAATAATCTCTCCAACATAAAGATAAGACTGTTCATTCTATTTTTTTGAAACCTCTTATTGTTGACTTTTTGAGTCCGACCTCTGATTTTGATAATAATAAATCATAAGTTTCTTATGTATGTATCCAGTATTTGAGTAGACTTAATATGTTAGCGCACACATAAGGGAAATGATAGTGAAAGCTAGAAGACCTTAAAACTCACATCAACTGGCATTTTCCATGGAAGATAGAAGAGCAAAAGAAGAAGATATTTTGTTTTAATTGTATATGTATTTTTATTTTATTATTTGGTCTGTAATAATTCATGGTCTGTAATATTTGCATCTCATGCATAATAGGTATTTATGCTCAAAATGGTTGTAGATTGACCATACGAAACCAAATGATCTTAGGGTACCCTTAGTCGACCGACGTCGAATTTTTTGGACTATAAGCTCAAAGGTCTTAGTCTGACCATAGGACCCACAACATTGTATGAAAAAAACCCTTATAATCTTTGTGTTGATTATTATGTGAATATGGGTAACTTTAGAAGAAGAAAAAGACCAAAATGCATAAAGTTGGCATGTTCAGTCGATCGAACCCCAACACTCTGAGCACTTCGATCAACCGAACCTCCCAAGGGTCAATGGTTTGACCCTTCGGTCGACTGAACTCAAAATAGGCAGCAATGCCCTAGTCAACCGAACCGACACATGGGAAATTCCTAACGCTCCGATCGACCGAACTCCTAGTTGAAAAATGGCCCAGTCAATCGAACATCCAAGTTCAGTCAACCGAACTCAATCCGATTGACCGAACCTCAGAGGGTTTAGAATTGCCTTTAAACGGTCGACCAAACCTGTAGTTCAAAAATGCCTCGGTCGACCAAACCCAATAATCTGGTTAACCTAGCCTTGAATCTAGTCGACTGGACCTCTCAGGTTGGCAAAATTTTTATCGCAGTAAATCAGGGTTAATTTGCTTTAAACATCATTAAACATTTTTCAAAATACCCAAGGGTCAAAATTTGAGGGATATCTATAAATACCCCTTCATTTGCCTTGATTAGCATGAGATTTACAAAAGTCATTATGTTGACCTTATTGGTCATGTCCGGTTTTGATTATGACAAATACTCATTGTATCTAATGAGTGTTTGAAGTTTTGTGCAGTAACTAAGACTGTTAAGATCAAGATGTGCACAAAGCAAGCAAAGATTGAAGACCCAATTACTTTGTGTTGTAATATGTAATTCATTTGTGTAATTGGTCTGTAATATTAATTAGGGCTATTTGGTTTGTAATAAGCTCACGCACATCATATGTATGATTTATTACGTAAGCTCAAACAAATCATGAATGAGAAAATACCTTAGAAAAATGACCCTAGGACACACACATTTACACATATGTTTGTTAGGCACTTGAATAGGGCTTGTATGTTTTGAAATGAGACCGAAATGCACAAATGGTGCACTTTCGGTCGACCAGCTAAGTCAGTTCATTTTGGCCTGGTCGACCGAAACCTCCCTAGGTCAAAAGTTTGACCATTTGGTCGACCGAACCAGGTAGTTCAAAAAGCCCTGGTCAACCGAAACCTCCCTGGGTCAAAAGTTTGACCACCTGATCGACCGAACCAGGTTGTTCAAAGAGACCTGGTCAACCGAAACCCTCCTTGGTCAACATTTGACCATCTAGTCGACTGCGAACTTTTGTTCTCCAACTACCTGGTCGACCGGAGGGTCCTCGGGAGAATTCCCTACGGTCTTGTCGACTGAACCAGCCAATTCAAAATGGTCTGGTCGACCGAACCTCGAAAAATTGAGAAATCTCCTTCTCCTAGTTGACCGAGACCTCGGTTCAAAAGTCCCCTGGTCGACCGTACCATATGAGACTTGGTCAACCGAACCTATTCTGATCGACCGGATCTCTCGAGTTGCACTGATTTTTAGCACGGTTAAATATTTTTTAAACAGGGTTAAAATGGTTTAAATGTCATTAAACTTTTCCAATAATTCCTAATAGGTCCCCAACGGTCATATTTTCTCCCATGCCTATATATATAAGATCATTTGAGAAAATTAAGGGGGATTAGCCACTTTGATTAGGAGAAACTCTCTGAAATTTCCAAATCTTATAATACTCGTATTTTAGCCTCCTAGTCTCATACTTACCTTCTCATACTGATTAAATCCTTTGTAAGTTGATTGAGTGTAAGTCTAAATAGGTTTGCTCTCCCTCTCTGATTCGATTTTTACGAGAGCTAAACCTAAGTGTTCTTAGGAGGCTTTTGCTAATAAGCCGATCCTAAGAAGACTTGCTTAAACTTCTGAGTATTGCATTTGTGTTGCAATAACTTAGGAAGCTTGTATTTGTCTTTGGGGTTGCAAAATCATTTTCAAAATATACTCAAATATCTTGTGTGATTTATATTGATATATTTGTGAAAAGATATTTGTGTTTGTAATAGTGATCTTTGTTGCAATATTCACTCACTCAAACATTATTTGTTGAATACAAAGATTACACATCTTTTGCAAACCAAGCATATACATCATTTAATACTTACATGCTTAAGGTATCTTGCTGATTGAAATACTTGAGACTTGACATCTTTGTATGAACTTATTGGTTAAATATTCTGTGATACAAAAATTGTTTGTTTGACACTCTCACGTACGCATTACACTAATAGAAAATACTTTTGAGAGTTGAACCATCTAGACCACATTGAGCTTACATATTGAATCATATTGTGGTGTATGTTATTACACGCATTTGGGTACATATCTACTTTACACGAAAGCACAATCACTGTACTATCTGATTATATACACATTTGTTGTATATCCAGGCACGGGCCTGAAGAGGGAGACTAGCCCTGGAATAGTCCCGGATTGGCTTAGACCCGGTTACGAAAGTTAGGTGCGTCGTCCTGTTAAGGCTTGTAGGTTGAGGTCAGCCCCTCTAATTGACCTGGTTAAGGTTGAGGTTAGCCTCGTGTTAATTTGACCTAGTTGTAAATGGTGCCGCTCCACCCTTAAGTGAGCTATTAGTGGAATCCTCTAACTTGCGAGCTAGAGGCGAGGACGTAGGCACAATTGGCCAAACCCCGATAACATATCTTGTGTCTATTTACATTTCAGCACTTTATATTTACCACACGTATATGTTATTGTATGAATGATGTGCATGATTTAAATTCCACATATTTTATTTATCAGCACATTTGGAACCGTGTAGAAGGACCCTAGGTTACCAAAACATATTGACTTCTGACTTAACCTAGGAGAAAAATTAAAATTTCCAATTCACCCCCCCCCCTCTTGGGAATATACCTTTTCTAACACATTAGTAAAAATCCTCTCAGATATTTTAAACTCCTTTTGCTATATACTCAATATTTCCAACATATTTTTATACACTCTCTTACATATTTATTAGCAAATATCATTAAAAGAGACTTTGTTTTTCTAAGTTTTCCTAACTTGCAAATCAATTGCAAGGTGTAGGAAAATTTGTCTATGGTATTGTACATCATTTCAAATCATTTTCTTGGCATTACTCTCACACATTCATATATATATATATATATATATATATATATATATATATATATATATATATATATATATTTGAAAAACCTTTTTGAAAGTTTTTCTTGATTGTTTATTCCCATAATATTTCGTATATAAATATTTAATTGGGAATAACTTGTTTTTAGCTTCCTAGTCTTTACATTCAAATTGTTAAACTTGAGAGCTTGCATATTTTATTTGATAAATATTTTGAAAATTTAAACCCTAAGTATCTGTTGTGATTATATTTGATAAAATATTTATGTGATACTTGATTAGGGTTTTTTAGGCAATCTTGAATATTCACTCATTGAATATATTATCTTGAATTAAATTTTCAAGATCTTACTTAAGCATAAATCCTATCATATGTGAGTGCATAAATTGATTGAGCATAGTGGTACACATATGATTAGTGTAAGAAGCATATATGTTTGTACAAAATTTTTTTATATCCGTTGTATTCCAAGCATGGGCCTGAAGATGGAGACTAGCCCTATTGAATAGTTCCGAATTGACTTAGACCCAGTTAGGAAAGTTATGTGCACTATCCTGGTAAGGTGTAGTTGTAAGTTGAGGTTAGCCCCGTTAATTGACCTGATTGTAAATGGTTATATTTCACCCGTTAAGTGAGCCATAGTAGAAACCCTCTTGCTTGTAAGCTCGAGGCGAGAACGTAAGAAGTATTGGCCAAACCCCGATATCACCCTAGGTTGTGTAATATTGCTATTTGGTTTAACCTAAGAGAAAAGTTTAAAATTCGAATTCACCTCATTCTCTTGGGAATACACCAATTCCAACAATTATTATATGATTCTTGATTGTATATTAATTTAATATTTGATAGGTAAGAATAAAATAAAAATTTTATATTAAATATATAAAATTATATGTACTCATTTTATTTTATTCTATCCCTCGAAAGTTAAAATAATAATAATAATAATAATAATAATAATAATAATAATAATAATAATAATAATAATAATAATAATAATTAGATTTTTATGGTTTAACATTATGTGAATATTAGGGTAAGAAAAGAGAACCTTGGACTGTAAGGTGGGGTTGATTTTTAGTAGTAATTAAGCAAAAGCTGAAATCAGGGTGGGCCTGCTATCTACATGTTCATATGAAGCAACACTATTTATTTATTATCCTTCTATCATTTCATTTTTTCAGAAATTGTGTTTGGTAAATAAAAAAGTCGATGGCATCAATCCAAAGCTACAATTGTGAATGGCTATCTTAAATATAAATTTAGGGCTTATCCTGTCACGCCCCGAACCCGGAAATGGGACCCAGGGGTGAAAATATAAACCAACTAGTCCTTGTATCATACAAAACATCCAAGATACAGAGCAAAGGATGAAGGTCCGACCTCGTGGGGTTCCTAGGCACCCTATACACATCAAAACATAACAGAATGTACTCAGCAGAATAAGGTCATTCTATATACATACAATACCATACTAGAGTCTATATAAGGACAGAATCAAGGTTCCATCAATAACGTACAAACGGGTGCACAACATATCCAAAAATGGCAACCCACAAAATACAAGTCCTAGCACTTACCCAAGCCCTACCCGCAGTACACCGGCCACTACGTTCCTGACACATGGACGCTAGTTTCGGTTACTCAAAGGACCTGTAAAAATATACGTACAGTAGGGGTGAGACACCTCTCAGTAAGGAAGAACACATGTTATATCAGTGTGTGGCATTTGAGTGTTATCATGATGCAACATACATGTAGTTAAATGCAGTTCTAGTACTAATTTCACAACAGTGCATACATGTACACACACATATGATCAGCAATCCCGGTGTCATCACACCCATCAGCCCAAAGCCGGCCTACGACATACGGCATTGGCCCATAGCCAACTTGTGTAACATGGCACTATCAGAACATGGCTAGTCCCCGACTCCCATGACATTGTACCAGCGCTAAACTGGTGGATCCACACCCTTTGGCTTGATCTGTCAGAATAGGCTCACATCCTCGGATATAGAGTCGGACACTCTGCCAATCTCTGGCCAACGATTTCATACGCCCTCGGATATAGAGCCGGACACTCTCAGTACTTGGAACAATTCGGAACCGTGTTCCTACTAGCATTTTAACCAAGCACACACACATGCATGCTCATATAACCAAACAAATCATACCCATTTGGTAATCTAAAATCATGGTTTTCCAAACAAATACGTTTTAAACAAGTCAAGGCATGGTCATCCCTATAACACAGTATAAATCAACATATACATTTGGTTTTCAACAAAACCAAGGATACAGTCTGTCGCCCCATTTTACCCAAAAATGTAATCATGAAAAACCCATAGTTTTCCTCGTTAGATCCCCCCAAATGAGTAGTCAAAACACACACAGGACCGTGAACCACAATTCTACTGAGTCCGATTTCAAAAATAACCGATATAAACACAATTCCCATTACCTTTCCCCTTAATAGAAAATCCCGAACTCTAAAGCCCCTAAATAGCAAACCAAGTTCCAAAACCTACAATCAACAGTACAGAAGATACTCATAACCCCATCATCCACTAAACTAACGGATCAAAAAAGAAAATCGAGTCTTACCTCGATTTAAAGTCAAAACCCAAAAATCTCTAAAACAGGATTCTGATCCATAGGTTTTGTAGAGAATCCTTCCACGATCCTCGTGGTAACTTCAAATTAACGATTATCATGACGAACGGTGAAAAATCTAGAGAAAGGAAGTGTAGGGAGAGTTCTAGAGAGAGAGAGAGAGAAAGAGAGAAGATTTTTAGATTTTTTAGCTTGGAAGTAAAGAGAAATGATATTTATAGCCCTTTGACTCGGGCATCTTCATCGACGAAATGGTGTCCTCATCGACAAGGTCATATAGACAGCTCGTCGACGAGATGGTGAATTCGTCAACAAATCCTAATATCACCGGTTTCTTGAAATCTCTTAGCTTCTCCTCGTCGATGAGCCTCTGAATTTCGTCAACGAGACTTACATGGGCTTCGTCGACGAATGCTAGCTTCGTCGACGAAATCTGCTAAATTCCAATTTGCCTCTCTCTTATTTATTTAAACCCATATATTACGGTTTAGGTTCTTACACATCCTAAGAATTTTTTTTGAGAAAACAATGATAGTATATAATAGGGGTGACAATAATTCAGGGAAGCCTGAATTAACCAAATTAACCAACCGAAATTGGTCCGTTCGGTTTGGTTAAAAAAATCGGTTCGCTCAGTTCGGTTATGCGTCATTAAGTTTTGGTGAATTGGGTTTCAGTTCAGTGAATAGGAAATGTTAATTCGGTTAACCTATTAATCGATTTAATAATTAATAAAATTTAAAATTTAAATTAGTATCTATTAATTTGTTAAAGGCGGCAGGCGGCAGCTCCTTGGATCTGTGCTTGCTGGTGAAGTGCCACAGAGAAACAAACTTGGAGTCTGAAACTGATCTGGGTAACGAAAAGTAAGGGATATGGGTAACCATGAGAGGATCATATTGAAATTCAAAACTGGAGATGGCATTAATGGCGTACCGAAGGGGAGCAGTTGAAAATAACGGAAAGAAGAGAATGCCCACTTTGAATCTTTACACCAACGTCATAGTAGACGCTGTGGTTGCCTCCAACATTCTTAAAGATGCCTCCAAAGTTGTTGCCAAGATTATTGGTAAACCAGAATCTGTTGAGTACCCATTTACCCACCACCTCCTAATTCATAATCTTCATGCACTTGTTTTGAGCTGTTGGTTTCGTTATATTTCTTGTTGTTAGCTCTTTTCTTTTTCGCATAACAGCGATACATTGACTAGCAATTGTTCGACAAAATTACTCTTCCAACCTAAAACTCTTCTGCTAATACTTCATTTGCCCACTTCAAGCTCTGCTGCTGTAGTATTTTTCTTCGTTGACGTTTCACTTGGGGCAAAATTTGTTATGAAACTCTGGCAAAGGATAGGGCCATTAATGCCATCTTTGCATTCTTGCCTTGAACTATTTCTTTACAATGATTCATATGACAATGAATTTTAAGAATTCTTTTCTATTCCAATTACATGACAAAATATAACTTATTTTCTATTCCAAACTTCCATTAATTAATTAATTCGGTTAACTGAATTACCCAAAAAGGTAATTCGGTCAGGTTTGGTTCGGTGAGGCCTAGCAATTCGGTCAGTTTGGTTAATAGCATTCATTAACCAAAAATTTTGGTTAATTCGGTTAATTAACCGAATTTGGCTGAATCGATCATTTGTTCACCCCTAGTATATAATGCCTTTAAGTTTGGTCAAAGTACACTGGGTGAATGCAGAAGTAGAAGCAGAAGCAGAAAATAAATTATTTATTCATTGTTGTGGACTTTCTTTTGACATTTATGGTATTTTTCATTTTGTGGGGCGTATTAGGTCATATGGTTCAACTTTCGCCATTTACATTTCTTTTTTCTCAAAATTTTTCACATTTTAAAATTTTTTGAGATCAAACCTTTATTGGTATTTCATTTAATAGTATAATCCTATAATATCCCTATATTTTGTGAGGAACTTCATCACTTTGGGCAAAAAGGTTGTTAACGTGTAGGCTTTGGGCTGAAGTTCAACCCTTATTTACTTGTACTACATTCTTATTACTTGTACTGCACTTCTATTTACTTGTACAGCACTTTGTGCCTTTTGTATAAATAGGCACCCATGTATACTCTTAAAAACAAGAAATACAATAATACTTGTTCAACATTTCTAACATGGCATCAGAGCTACTGCTTTGACATTTTCTTAGCAGTCTTGTTTTCTTGGTGTTGCTCCTTCCCTATCACACTTTCATTGTCGTCAAGGAACCACACCAAAAACCACTCGTCCTCTGTCGCCCCCATGCTCATCACACTGATCAAGCTTCTGCAGGTACCATCAAGATTGTCATTCGTTGATCTACTCATTTGTGGAAACCAAGACATCATCGGAGCTCTTATGTGCCCGCACGTGCCACCATCGTGTTCTGCTTTAGAGTCCACGTGCCTTATGTGCCAATTGCCTATTGCCTACATGCGTTCCATGCGTCTGTTTCATCATGCCACATTAGCCCTAACTGATGTCATCACGCCACGTCAACCTATAACGTTAGCACTTTTGATCGTTGGCCCAAGCATTGGCTGTGTACCAAATTGTTGACCTTTGACTTTTCTAGGGTTAACTTTTCAAGCCAAATTCTCCTTATCCAGTTTTTCGCGTAGATTTCATTTTTGCAATCTATTTTTGTATATTGTGTCTATAAGTGGATAAAAAGGATATTTTTCTTCCTCGCCCCATCAATACTATACGGGACTAGGAATTATTTATCTCAGCCTCAAGCTATACGTAATTTTCTTAAGGATCGCATGCTTTGGCAATATTGTGCTGGTGCAATCACTATTCTTTTCAAGGGGGTAGCTGAAGAAGCTACTGCATTCACTGCTCGCATAGTTGAATGGGATAGTCATAACCATATCATTTTTTACTTGGCTCTAGAGCACTTCCATTCCTTCCATCTCCAATCTATTGGGCAGCTTTGATGATGCAAAATCTGCATGGGATATGTTGGCCAAACGATATTCCACTTCTCACGAATCCATGAAATATCAGTTAGTGGTTGCGTTGCATCAATTTTGGCAAGAACCAGGGCAATCTATCAATGACTACTATGATCATCTTCGCTTCTTTTAGGACCAAATTGACCTTTCTGATCCAACTTAGGCATGCTTAAAAGATGCTTAACAATATGTTGTTATTCAAGATGAATTCCATCTTTATGAGTTCTTAATGTCACTTGACAAAACCTATGAGCCCATTTGAGGTCAGCTTCTTAATTGCAGTCCTCCTCCCTCTTTTGATATTGCTATAAATGAGTTGGCTGGAGAAGAAGCTCATCTTGTAACCCTTCAAGCCCATAATAAGTTGAATGTTCTGGCTATTGCTCCCTTTGCTCTCATAGAGCAACCTTCGCAATCAGGGTTTGATGCCTCTAGCTCTGGCAATTGTCCCAAGCAGTTCAACAAAAAGTTCTGTAACTATTGCAAGCATCCTGTCTACACTATTGAGACTTTTTGTCGTTGCAACAAATCTACTACAGCTCTTGCCAATTCTGAGTCTACTCCGTCAATGCCTTCCATCTTAGCTGAGTCTCATTCTTTTGGATCCTTTATCCACCTCTCCTTAACCAACACATAATAACTTAGGCTATTTGTATCACTACAAAAAAAAAAAAAGCTAGTTTTTAGTGACGAAACTATTAATGATAGATTCAATTTTGTCACTAAAAATGGGTATTAGTGATGGATTTGGAACCATTACTAATAATTTCGTCACTAAAAATAAAAAAAATATCGTGAGAAAATATTTTTTGCGCAGAAATTATCCTGAAAAAATATTAGTGATGATTTCTGCAGTATTAGTGACGAATTAAATCCGTCACTAAAAAGACTCTTATTAGTGACGATTAAATAACCGTCACTAATATTATTTTAAAAAATAAAAAAAATTATTTCACAATATTAGTGATGAATCTTCACATTCGCCACTATTAGCCCATTATTAGTGGCGGATTTGGGAACCATCACTAATACTTCTTTTATTTAAAAATAAATAAAAAAAATTCAATTCACAATATTAGTGACGAACTTGAAGATTCGTCACTATTAGCCCATTATTAGTGACAGATTTGGGTACCACCACTAATACTTCTTTTATTTAAAAAAAAAATAAAAAAAATTATTTTCACAATATTAGTGACGAATTTGAAGATTCGTCGCCATTAGCCCCATATTAGTGACAAATTTGGGAACTATCACTAATACTTCTTTTATTTTTAAAAAATGAAAAAAATTTATTTCGTAATATTAGTGATGAACTTAGAGATTCGTCACTATTAGCCCCTTATTAGTGACGAATTTGAGAACTGTCACTAATACTTTTTTTATTTAAAAAAAAAAATTTTTAAATTATTTGCCAATATTAGTGATGAATTTGAAGATTCATCACTATTAGTCCCTTATTAGTGATGAGAAACCATCATTAATACTTCTTTTATTTTAAAACAAATGAAAAAAATGTATTTCCCAATATTAGTGACGAATCTTCAAATTCATCACTATTAGTTGGTTATTAGCGACAAATTTAGGAATCGTCACTAGTACTTCTTTCATTTAAAAAAAAAATAAATAAAAATTTATTTCACAATATTAGTGATGAACCTTCAATTTCATCACTATTAGCCCCTTATTAGTGACGAATTTGGGAACCGTCACTAATACTTATTTTATTTAAAAAATAATAAAAAATTTATTTCACAATATTAGTGACGAATTTGAAGATTCGTCACTATTGGTAAGTTATTAGTGATGAATTTAGGAACCGTCACTACTAGTTTTTTATTTTAAAAAAATATGAAAATAATTTATTAAACACTATTAGTGATGTTTTTAAGAATTCGTCACTAATAGTCTCGCATTGAAAATCCCACGCAGGTTCCCCCAATCTCCCTCTATTCCCTCCAATCCTCCTCTTTTCCCTCCATCTCTTAAACTCTCCATCTCTCAATCTCTCTAGTCTCTCTTTCTCTCTCAGTCTCTCCATCTCTCTTCATCGCTGCCGCTAACGCTCTGGATCCATCCTCGTCGCCTTCACCGAGGAGATCAATCGCCGGAAGCCTTCAAGGTATGTTTACTTCTCTCAATCTCTCCAGTCTCTCTTTCTCTCTCTCTCTTAGTCTCTCCATCTCTCTTCATCGCCGCCACCGCTGACGCTCCGAATCCGTCCCCGTCGCCTTCACCGAGGAGATCAACCGCCGGAAGCCTTCAAGCCTTCAAGGTATGTTTCTTAATTTTTTTTTTAGAAAATGTTCTATTAATATATATATATATATATATATATATATATATATATATTTATGCAATGTGCTAAATAGAAGAAACTAGAAATTCATTTTCCAGAAAATTAACATTTTCTCCCCAACCAAATGGGGCCTTCATTGAGTAATCAACTCCATCAGACAACAGTTTTCTATCCAAAATACCCTCAACTTGAAGTTGTGTGTAGGGCAATGGTTCTTTACTGATAAGGAAATCCAAGCTCAAAAGGGAAACAAAACAATAGATGTAAGTCCCAATTCCAATAGGACAAAAAGTTATATCTGGAACACAAAATAAGGAATAAGCAGAGTGTTTAGAAAACAACCAACCATTATCCAAACTAATTATAACAACATAAATTAGTCTTTTGACACTTTTCAAACAAATATAATTCTACAAAAAATAGTGTCACATATAATTTCAAGATATTTAATAAACAAACTGAGTTTAGTTTCAATGGATTTAAAAAAAAAAAAAATACTAATATGAGCAATCCAAACACAACAACCTTTGTGAGTCTGGGACAGCAGTAAGAAAACACACGAATGTTTATGGGTAGGGTCAAATCAAATCCATATACTAGAATTAGTCTCAAGTTCCATATTCAACTTTAATCTTCACTATGGGGCATGTATTTCAAACCTAGATATAGATTTGAGTAGATTTAGATAAATTGAAATATAAAATTGTATTGAACATAGCCAAAATCCACATAAATCCAAAACTGAACCTTCAAATTGATGCTCCCAAATACTGCCTTGGAATTCCAAGAAATAAGGATGAAGAATTTTAAAAGGGATTTGCTTGTAATGTGTCAGTTGCTGATTGGTGAGGAAACGTTTTGGTGGGGACACTTGGCGAATCCAACGTGCGTTGTTGTGTGAAAAACTGTCCAATGGTAGGTAAGTAAAGGGGTATTTGATTCATGAATTTTGTTTTTAATTTTCTTATTTTTATTAGAAAAAAAAAAGAGGAGGTCCCTGTTGGATAAAGCAAATGGGGACACACCCATATGACTTATATGACGAAGGGGAAGTGGATACTCCCAACACACCCCCAACCTAATGGTCTCCTGACCCTCTTCACTTCGCTTATCTTCCTTATACTTGGTTTACCATAGGAAATAAACAACTTGTTTAGGCCTTGTATTTGGGCTCTCTCTGGATGATCTTCATGCCATATCTCATATCTTTCCCCATCAAAGCTCATGTGGTGTTGTCTCTCCTATATATATATATATATATATATATATATATATTAATTGGCACTTTAATTAGTGTTATTAGCCAGAAAGGGAGAAGAAAGAAAGGAAAAAGGAAAATGAACATTATCATCATTCCGTGGCTAAGAATACACAGTCATGATTAGTTGCTTGGAGATTTTTTCTTTTGCTATATTTTCTTACCTAGAAAATGGAATTGTCGTCTTAGATTGAACCGATTTTCTTTGGTTTAGATGTCCATGTGCAAGTTTGTGTGTTTGTAATAATTATTAGAGTTACTGGCTGGTGGCTGGAAAAACTAAGCACACTTGGGTAAGAATAAACTAGTTATAACAAAAATTTTAGTTGGATGTATCCAAATCCAATATTTTATCATAATGTTATTGTTAAGTATGCTCATCTAAAAAAAAAAAAATTGTTTTCAACATAATTCTTAGGGTTTTGTCTTTCCTGGCCAATGCCTCTGCGAACGAAGCCTCGAGCTGCCTCAAAGCACGACCACTCGCCACAATGCCTACCAAGCGGTAGAGGGTCTAGGACCCGCTAAGGGGAGAGTCTTCTTCCAGGGGTTGAGCGGCCCTAAGTGAGCATGAATGGATTTTGGATGAGACTAGAGCACCAAGGGTGACTCTTGAGGATGTGTAGTTGCCCCCAACACGTTCTTCTATGCCACCCTTAGAGAATAGTCCCCAAATGTTACCCCAGGGCTTACAGAGGACATGCCCGCTCATCCGGTATTTTTCTACACGATTAAGCCGAACATGTCGAATGATTTTGCCACGGGGCCTTCGGTGGACATTCTTGATGAGCTAGTGCCACACTGTATCCTTAGGCCACGCAAACCACCACCCTCCCCTCTTACCCCTGAATTGCGTCATCTTCTGGAGGAAATGGCATGGGACCGAGACAACTTTCTCGCCTAGTTTTGATTCTGATTCTAACTCTGATTAGGATATACTAGATGCTTGGGATATTTTGATGTGCTTTCTCTTTTACTTATGTACTGTGCTCATGCACCCTTTTATTTTATTTTATTTTATTTTGTCTTATTTGTTTTTTCTTGTATTCTGTTTTACCATGCTTTTGAATGATTGTACACGTGCTTCGATGTTTCTATCTACATTGTATTGCTTCTAAAATTAATGAAAATACATGGTGCTTTTGGTTTCTAGGTGTATTTTGTGCTTCACTATATCATTACATTTGTCTAACTATAGTATGTTTTCTTGGACTGGTGGGAAACACAAACGTTTGAGATTGTGCACGGTTAGAAAATTTTCAGAACAACAATGTATAAAATATAGTGAAAGACTGAGAATTAAATGCCTTATGAAGTAAATTGCCAAATTAATTACTGTCATTTCTTGTGTTCATTGAAGCTTAAACCCATTCAAGAATGGTTACTATACATTCATGCCTCATTGTACATGTGACACAAAACAATTATTGAAATTCAACTGATTATTAGTCATACTATGTTGACTTATAATCAATTGAACATGTTAATTATTTGTTTTACTTACGATTAGTAATGTTTTGATTACGCGTCAAAACTGCGTAATTGGGCATCTTAACCCCGGGTTTTACGGTTTATATTTTTAATTAAATGTCCAAAATTGTCCAATATTTTAATAAGGTGCCAAAATCATCATTCTTGAACTTTATTGCACCATTTATGAAGTTTTGATAATTTTTTGTTGCAGGAAAAATCTCCGAAACCAAAACCGACACTTGTTCGTATTTCATGCATAACTTTTCCGTCTGAGCTCTGATTGAGATGATTCAAATTTTTAGAGAAAGAGGAAACCATTATCTACAACTTTTGTGTTTTGAGTTTTGTGAGAAACGGGCTCCAGAAGAGTCAGATTTGCGATGAACAGAGAATGAAAAAAATGAAAAAAAATATAACAATTCGGGTCAACTCCAATTGGGTCAAGTTGCCGGGTCAGATTTAATTGGGTCGGATTTCACCTATCCGAGTCTAGGGCAACCCAGCTCCCCCTTAAATACCCTTCTCTTCCTCTCCCTACGCAGGCAGCCCCGTGAGGGCTCTCCTCTCTTCTTCTTCTTCTTCTTCTTCTTCTCTTCTCCTGTCCCTTCTCTTTTCCTTAGCTTTTCTCTGTCCTCTCTCTTGTTCATTCTCTCAGTTCTCTTCCCTTGTTCTCCCTCTCTCTCTCTCTCTCAACTCTTCTTTTCCTTCTTCTACTCCCTTATCTCTCCTCTTCTCTTCCCCTATTTCTCTGCCTTTTTCTCTCTTGTTCTCTCATCCTCATCCTCTTTCGATTTTTCACTCCTTTCAATCCTCTGAAATTCCGACCAGCTGCAACCACACACACCCAACAGCCATCCTCCGCAACCATCTACCAACCCCAGCCTCACCAGAAACTCCTCCTAAGCTCTCCAGCCGAGACTCTTCTGTAGATCAACACCATCTCAGCCACTCCTTCACCTGCCAATAGCAACCACCTCTGCCAGAAGCTACTGTCGGAGTCCTGCTGCCTGATGCTTTTCCTGCGATGGCCAACCATCATCTAGGAACCATCCCTACTCCCAACAGTTGCCCGAGATTTCCATGCACAGTAGCAGTTTCCGAGGCTACCTTCACTCTGCAAAACAGCCGAGTCCCCCAGAGGATGCAACTACTCAACACTGCAAATACCCGAAGACCCTCAAGCTCTGTTCTTTATTTGTTCTCTCTCTCTCTCTCTCTCTCTCTCTCTCTCTCTCTCTCTCTCTCTCTCTCTCTCTTCTCTCTTATTTTCTTTTCTTTCTTTTATTTTCGAAAATTGCAACTGAATATTTTTTTGTTTTTATTTAGTTATTTATTAGAGTTTTTGAAAAACTTGTTTGAATGAGTGTTAAATAATTTTAATTTGTTTTAGTGAAGTTTAATTTTTATTTATTTATGTTTCTCTTAATTAATGTTACCATTAGATTTGAAGAATTTATTTTAGTTTCTTTTATTTATTTATCGTTCGGTTTAGTTAGGGTCGGTTTTGTTAAAGTTCGTGTTTTACCGTATTCCATTATCGTTTGAATGTTCTTTTTTTTCATTGAAGTTTATGGTTGTGTTTAAATTGTGATTGAGGTTCAAGTTCGTGTTAAAGGTTCAATTTTTATTGTATGCATTTGTGTCCGATTGAGTTTCCATCATTGTGTTTTAATTCCATGATCAATGTTACTATCTTTAATAATGCGTGTTTAGGTATTTCCTTAAGTAGACTAGGATTTCCAAACTTGTTTTTTTTTTTTTAATTGAGTGAATGTTAGTTTTAGTGTTTTTAAATTACGTGCCATTTAATTTATCAGAAGTAAAATTGGATAACCTTGAAAACTCTAAATCTGAACTGAATTCAGTACATTTTTATTTTCGATTGGATGAACGTAAATTTTGAGATTAAAACGCATTCCCTGAGGAGACGATCTAACCCTTGGGCTTAATATTACACGACAGAACTCCTATACTTGGGATAGCTTCGAGCTGCTCATTTTTCGAGTAAGTCAAGTTTTTGGCGCCGTTGCCGGGGAATGTCATTCTTAGTCTCAAATTTATGTTTTTCCCGTCATTTTTATTAGTTTTAATAAAAAAAAAAGTAGAAAACAAAAGCAGAAAAAAAAAATCGAGTTTTGAAAAATGGCTATACCTACACTGCGCACGATAATGGACTTTTTGCAACTTGAATATGCCACTGCATCCTCTTCCACTGTTCTTCCTTATGACGAGCTTAATTTCATGATGTAGAGCGGGAGGACGTCACTACTACTCAAGTTCTACGGGACAGAATCTGAGTGCCCTTATTAGCACCTAGTAGAGTTTAAGTTAACCTGCAACATGTTTTTCTCTCATGCTAGAGCTGATGAATCTACTAGACTGAATTTATTTCTTACTACTTTGCAGGATAGGGCACTAATTTGGTTTCATTTTATGAGACCTTATTCTATCACTAATTGGGTTGATATGGAGCGTGAATTCCTGCATGCATTTTGTCCCTCACAGAAAACTCAATTTTTGCAGGAATAGATTCTTAATTTTGTGCAGCAGGATGACGAGACATTTTGGGCTTACTGGGAGCGATTCAAGGATCTACTAAGCACTTGTCCACATCACGGGTTCGACTCATGGAGGTTAGCTGATTGTTTTTATACTGCTCTTACCCCTGATTGCAAGTGTTTTGTCCAGACTATGTCTAATGGAGAGCCCATCAGCGAGGATCCAGATCAAGTATTATCATTCTTTGATTACTTAGCTGACAATGTCCCACAGTGCAATACACGATACACTCAGGAACCCATGACTGCACACCCTACCAGCACAATTAGTAGTGGAGATGTATACAAGCCACCAAACTGCCCAAACAACCATCCGCCTCAATATCAGCCACAACAGATCTCTCCGAGCTGTACGTCGTCAGACCTTTTCGAGGATAGCATAACTCAGATGGTGAACATGCTCCAACAATTCATGCAAACTCAAGTCGATCATAACAATAAATTGTGGGATACCATTAATGCGATAAGCACGCAGTTAGACATCTTAGAAAACGAAGAATTGCCCATAGAACCTCAGCCTAGTCCTCAAGAGTACCAGCAGCCACACCAACAAATACACGATGTTTCTCTTGAGATAGCAGAGACCACCACTACTTCGAGAAGCGAGAAAGAATTTGCCCAACCTGAGATGCTCATCGTCGGACAACCAGTTGTCCCAGCACTAGAAGTCACGGCTGAACCAGAAGAGGTCAAAGAAAAATAAGAGGAAACGGGGCCAGAAGTGGAGCAGTTAGTTGATGAGGAGACTGATACTCATATGAAGTACCAACCTGTGGTACCTCATACTCCGAGCTCAGAAATCGTGAAATCGTCACTCCTGCCTGAATCAGATGTTAAGGAGCCTAATGTGGAGGCAGACTCTTGCAGTGGTATGATGATATGTACACCCGATAAAGAGGGTGACCAGTCTGGTGAGCATATAATTTTCAAAGAACCAGGTAAAACCTTTAATGTTAATGCTTTTGAAGAACTACAGGTAATTGCTCCAATAACTTCCCATCACACGTTAGTTTGTAAAGAAGCACATTTCCTGGACATGATGTTGAATAAAGACCCTTTCTTGTCAACACAAGAGGGTCGACCTGCACACATATTGTTTGGTATATTGATGAGCATTATTTCATTTGAGGTTGATTTTCGTGTAGGTATGACGACTGATCGATTGTGGCGGCTTAAATTTGGAGAACTGCCATTGCAATTTATAGACCTGCGACCACCAGACGAAATTTCTCCAGAGCCTCCACCAGACAATTGTGATGTTTTTCTTTCCTTTATTTTCCTTTTATTTTGTCTTATTTTATTTTTATTTAGTTTTCAGGTCCATTTTCTCAAAGTTTGATTTTTGTTTTCCATTATTTCGCCACTCAGGTACGCCTTACCTTTCTCGGGCACAGTATTTTCTATTTCCACTATGCTTTCACATTGAGGACAATGTTCCACTTTAGTTGGGGGGATGAGCATTCGCATGTGACACTGTGCACGTACACGCACTGGGTTTAAAAAAAAAAAAAAAAACCAAAAAGAAAGAGAGAAAGAAAGAGGAGCACTGAAAGATTACATTGTATTATGCCATGCTTAACACTGACTCATACCTTTCGCATACTTGCATATAACTTCAAAATGACACACTTGAGTCAATCATGCGTAGTTTCTCTTTATATGAATTTATGACTCTATGAAGAATTGATTGATAGTACATTTATGTTAATTTGACTATATAATTTCCTGTATTTATACGGAATCTCACGAGGCTGAATAAACACATTCACGTGATTCATTGCACTTAGGGTTTCCTGTGAGCACTGAGAGAGCACCTATGGCGACTATGACACCTTTGTGAGATATCCTTGAGCTATTTATCGTCCTTTTGAGCGTTAATATCAAATCAGAGTTCATGGAACTCAATTCCCTTTTTCTAGATGATTCCTTTGTACACTAGTCTTTATTTTTGATTTGCTAGCCTAGAGGTGACACCTAGTGGGGAGATAGAAACCTAGGTCTTGTAGCCTACTTAAAATGTGAAGGCTGAGCCACCCCTAGAGATAGACTTAATTCATGAACTCCTATTTGAGCTCAATTCCCATTGATGGTATGAAGATTACAAAATAAGTATTATGATTATCCTAATTGATCAAGAAAAGACAGAAAATGAAGAATGAGCAAAAGAAGGAATAATAAGCAATACACATGCGCATGAAATGAAATGTCAGTGCCGATCCACTTACATATCACAAAAAGTCAAGGACACGACACATGTTTTTCCACGTATAAAGATTCTTCAACCGGTTAATGCCTCAGATGTATGCACGACAAGTTTGTGAGTAAGTTGATCTAGGGTGGTCTCAGTTGGATATGGCGAGTAGGTGAGAAGATGCTAGGGTGAAGGACCTGACACCTCATAGATAGGCTAGATCCTTTCCAGACTAGTCCACTCTATATACTTAGCGTTGTTCCTTTTAATATGTGGGATGTTTGATCATGACACTCCTCCTCACATATGATGAGTGAACCCATTTTCTTTAAGTGTTCTTGAGGGTATACCAATTAGACCGAGTCAAAGCGACCGCTCTGTAGGTGTCCACTGGTATCCTAGGTGTACTGAGTCACACACATCACACACACCTCGAGAGTTTACCTATTTATACTCGAACTTATATGATTGCATTAACTCTGAATGTGCCACTGATTAACTTCATGTGAGTATACTACTTTCAAATCACATATAAACGATGAAACTTGCATGAGTGACGTGCTTTGGAGTTGTATGTACTAAATATGAACAAGCTTGTGTGAAATTCAGTAGTATTCTCGTATGTGAAATGGTATGGTTGTATTGCATGTGCATTGATTTCATGATCACCGGAGTATGTAGTTGTAGACACCGCCCTGAAATTCATTCACGTCATTTGCTAGAGACTAACAAAATGTTAGTTGGGGGGGTGTGATTACGCGTCAAAACTGCGTAATTGAGCATCTTAACCCGAGCTTTACGGTTTATATTTTTAATTAAATGTCTAAAATTATCCAATATTTTAATAAAGTACCAAAATCATCATTCTTGAACTTTATTGCACTATTTATGAAGTTTTGGTAATTTTTTGTTGCAGGAAAAATCTCAGAATCCAAAGCCGACACCTGTTCGTATTTCGTACATAACTTTTCCTTCTGAGCTCCGATTGAGACGATTCAAATCTTTAGAGAAAGAAGAAAGGATTATCTACAACTTTAGTGTTTTGAGTTTTGTGAGAAATGGGCTCTAGAAGAGTCATATTTGTGATGAACAGAAAATGAAAAAAATGAAAAAAAATATAACAATTCGGGTCAACTCCAATTGGGTCAAGTTGCCGGGTCAGATTTAATTGGGTTGGATTTCACCTATCCGGGTCTAGGGCAACCCAGCTCCCCCTTAAATCCCCTTCTCTTCCTCTCCCGGCGTAAGCAACCCCGTGAGGGCTCTCCTCTCTTCTTCTTCTTCTTCTTCTCTTCTCCTGTCCCTTCTCTTTTCTCTGTCCTCTCTCTTGTTCATTCTCTCAGTTCTCTTCCCCTATTCTCCCTCTCTCTCTCTTGACTCTTCTTTTCCTTCTTCTACTCCGTCATCTCTCCTCTTCTCTTCCCCTGTTTCTCTACCTTTTTCTCTCTTGTTCTCTCATCCTCATCCTCTCTCGATTTTTCACTCCTTTCAATCCTCTGAAATTCCGACCAGCTGCAACCACACACACCCGATAGCCATCCTCCACAGCCATCTGCCAAACCCAGCCTCACCAGCAACTCCTCCTAAGCTCTCCAGCCGAGACTCTCCTGCAGATCAACACCATCTCGGCCACTCCTTCACCTGCCAGTAGCAACCACCTCTGCCAGAAGCTACTGTCGGAGTCTTGCTGCCTGATGCTTTTCCTGGGATGGCCAACCATCATCCAGGAACCATCCCTACTCCCAGCAGTTGCCCGAGATTTCCATGCACAGTAGTAGTTTCCGAGGCTACCTTCACTCTGCAAAACAGCCGAGTCCCCCAGAGGATGTAATTGCTCAACACTGCAAATACCCGAAGACCCTCAAGCTCTGTTCTTTATTTGTTCTCTCTCTCTCTCTCTCTCTCTCTCTCTCTCTCTCTCTCTCTCTCTCTCTCTCTCTCTCTCTCTCTTCTCTCTTATTTTCTTTTCTTTCTTTTATTTTCAAAAATTGCAACTGAATATTTTTTTTCTTCTTATTTAGTTATTTATTAGAGTTTTTGAAAAACTTGTTTAAATGAGTGTTAAATAATTTTAATTTGTTTTAGTGAAGTTTAATTTTTTTTTATTTATGTTTCTCTTAATTAACGTTACCATTAGATTTGAAGAATTTATTTTAGTTTCTTTTATTTATTTATCATTCGGTTTAGTTAGGGTCGGTTTTGTTAAAGTTCGTGTTTTACCGTATTCCATTATCGTTTGAATGTTCTTTTTTTCATTGAAGTTTATGGTTGTGTTTAAATTGTGATTGAGGTTCAAGTTCGTGTTAAAGGTTCAATTTTTATTGTATGCATTTGTGTCCGATTGAGTTTCCATCATTGTGTTTTAATTCCATGATCAATGTTACTATCTTTAATAATGCGTGTTTAGGTATTTCCTTAAGTAGACTAGGATTTCCAAACTTTTTTTTTTTTTAATTGAGTGAATGTTAGTTTTTGGGTTTTTAAATTACGTGCCATTTAATTTCAATTGGATGAACGTAAATTTTGAGATTAAAACACATTCCCTGAGGAGACGATCTAGCCCTTGGGCTTAATATTACATGACATAACTCCTATACTTGGGATAGCTTTCGAGCTGCTCATTTTTAGAGTGAGTCATGTTTGTATTTCAACAATTCTTGGATTGTCCAATGTGAATAGTTGAGGAAGTTGTATTATATTGTTGTCATCGTTCACGTTTTGTCAAATGTCATTATATATTTCGAGCGCGTCTCTACTTGTGTTCTTTGGGTGCATAATGGGTTGTCGTGACAATTTGTTAGTGATGGAAAACTAACAACATGTTCACTTCCCCCATCTCGTGTACTTTGAGAGCCATAGGGAGATGCTGCCGAAATTTATAATGACTACGACAAAGGAATTTGAGCGATTAATCGCAATATAAATGCAATATTCCTAAATGGGATAGGATCCATACCCTTTAAACGGAAGGTGGTTGATTATAGGATTCACGATGCATGCGTCATAAACAATATGAGAATATAATCAATACCATTTACTTGAACATGTTATAGCGTAATTAATGAACATGGATAAGAGTTGGATAAACACACGGGGTAGGTTTTTGTCAGAATGCGTGAAAGTGGTACATGACTTCATAGAGTTTGTGCATCCTCGTGTAGACAAAGCCAGTAGAATAAAGTGTCTTTACAAGAAATGTCAAAACATAACATTCAAACAAATTGATTTGATTCATACACATTTATTAGACTTTGGAATGGAGAAAAGGTACACAAGATTACGCAGTTCAGAGTGATGATGATGATGATGAAGATAAGGGGGCAAATATAGTAGGAGGTGATACACGTTCGGAAGGGTTAATCGAAATATTAGGTGACTTGCAAAAGGGGATTGCAATGGACATAGACGATGTCAGTGTGTCGCGTATCGGTGATGAATCTACTTTAGCAAGTTCCATACCTTGTGATCCTAGTACATTGAATCGACTCGGTAAACCATTCGCTAATCTCATGAGGGATGCACGGGTGCCCTTATATCCAAACTGTAAAAAGTTCTCAAAATTAGAGTTTTTGATAAAGTTGTTTCATATAAGGACAATGCATAGGTTATCTCAGAGTGCATTCAACATGCATATAAGCCTTATTAAGGCAATACTACCTAATGGTGAAACACTTTCGAAGTTCTTTTGTGAGGCGAAGAGATACATCCGTGAATTGGGTCTCGGTTACACTCTAATACATGCGTGTAGGTATGATTGTGCACTCTTTTATGGTGAACATGAAAATACGAACAAATGCCCAGAATGTGGTGAACCGAGGTACACAACTAATCAGAAGAAGGGTAAAAAGATCCCCCAAAAAATTTTACGATATCGTCCATTAATCCCGTGATTGCAATGATTGTACAAGCGTAGAAAGATTGTTGCCGATATGAGATGGCATCAAGAGAAACATCTTCAAGATGGACACACCCTTAGCCATCCAACGGACTCCAAAGCTTGGGCCAATTTTGATAAAATGCATCCGTAGTTTGCTAGTGATTCTCGCAACATCAGACTTGGCCTTGCTTTAGATGGCTTCAATCCTTTCAGTAACATAAACAACTCATATAGCAAGCGGCCAGTTATGATGATGTCATACAATATGCCGTCATGGTGATGTATGAAAGAACCCTTCATTTATATGTCTCTGCTTATTCCTAGACCGAGGGCACCTGGTAATGATATTGATGTTTACCTGCGTCTGTTAATTGACGAGTTGAAAGAACTATAAAAAAAAGGAGTGGAGACATTTGATGTGGAAACTGGGACAACATTTTGGATGCATGCTACAGTGTTGTGTATAGTTAATGATTTCCCCGCTTACGACAACCTGTCGGGTTGGAGCACAAAATGTTACTTAGCATGCCCGGTCTATAATAAGGATGCTGAGTCCTTATCCTTGAAGCATGGATGCAATGCTTTATGTGTCATCATCATTTTCTACGACCTGAACATCCTTGGAGGACTCGTGGCGTCAAAAGCTTTAATGGAAAACCTGAACAAAGGTTTTGACTAAAGCGACTAAGTGGGGAAGAGATATTAAGCCAGCTCAGGTTGATCAGAGATGTGAAATTTGGAAACCACCAACCGATAAAAAAAGAAAATGTGTTGAGTGGGAGTTGAATTAGACAAAGAGAAGCATTTTCTTCGAGTTGCCATACTAGAAAGATCTTCCACTACGCCACAATTTGGATGTCGTGCACATCGAAAAAAACATTTGTGAGAATGTCATTTGTACGTTACTGGATATAAATGGGAAGACAAATGACACTGCAAATGCTCGCCGGGATATGGAAGATATGGGAATACATCCTGAGTTGCACCTATTTTATGATGGGGAAAAACTTCTAATCCCATCAACTTGTTACAAATTTTCGAAGGATGAGAAGAATAAATTTTTCGAATGGTCGAAATCAGTGAAGTTCCCTGATGGATATGCATCGAACATAGCTTGATGCATAAACACAAAGCAAGGGAAGATGTTAGGAATGAAAAGTTATGATTGTCATGTCCTTTTACAATGGGTTCTACCCGTTTTCCTTCATGGACACTTGACTGAAGATGTTCGCTCTGTACTGATTGAGTTGGGGATCTTTTTTAGACAGTTGTGCTCCAAAAAATTAAGCGTAAACGTACTTGAATGGTTAGAGGATGATATCGTGATGACATTATGCAAGCTGGAGAAAATATTTCCGCCAGCATTCTTCGATGTGATGGTCCACCTAACCATCCATTTACCAAGGGAGGCCATAATTGGAGGACTGGTCCAATATCGTTGGATGTATCTTATTGAGAGGTAAATTATAAAGTTCTTCCATAATGGTCACATGATTTCCTCTTCTTTTTTTTTGTGCGTCTACAAGTCAATAATGTTATGTAAAATGCACAGGTTCTTGTCCACTTTGAAAGAGTATGTGCACAATAAGGCACAACCAAAAGGTTTAATGATTGAGGCATACGTTGATAGTGAATGTCTTGCATTTTGCTCAATGTATCTACATGATATTGACACAAGGTTCACTCATGAGGAGAAAAATGTAGATGTTGCATTTTGCTCAATCTATCTACATGATATTGACACAAGGTTCACTCGTGAGGAGAAAAATGTAAATGTTCATGCTATTAATGCCAAAGATGAAGAACCGAGGAGCTCTATATTTCTATAAAATGTTCAGCCGTTCGGTGCACGGGTTTACGATTTCATTGATATGGACGACCTACAAAAGACCCATTTTTACGTCCTCAATAATTGTGATGAAACTGTTCCATATATCGAGTATGTGGTTCCAAATTCCTTACTTTGCATTGTATTTACATATGAATATTTATATACTTACTTGACATTAACACGTACTATTGTCGCATATAGTGAACATAAAGCTAAACTTTCGGCCCAAAATGAAAGGAATGTTGATGAAATAGATAAGAAGAAAATTTTCAATTGGTTTGGGAGCTGTGTAAATAATAAATACTGCCCGAGTATGGAGCAATGTACATTTTCAATATTGACGGTTTACTCATCTAAACTCCTGTTTATTTAATAAATAAAAGTCATGTATTATAATAAAGAACCAACGACAAGTAAAGATTTGTACACGTTGGCATGTGGCCCCGATCAACGAGTTAACCGCTACAACGGTGGCATTGTCAACGGGTTAGGATTTCATACAAAGTACCTCGAGTTGAATATAAGAACCCAAAATTGTGGGGTTGTGGTGCTAGGCACAAAAGGAGATGAAGAAATTGACTACTTAGGTGTCTTGGATGACATTATAGAGCTTAACTATGGAGCCAACAGACTCATCCACCTATTCAAGTGTACCTAGTGGGACATTGGAAATAAATAGACTGGGATAAATACGGATGCCTACTTTACCAATATCAATTTTAGTAAGACATGGTATCAAAATGACCCTTTTGTGCTAGCCACGCAGGCATAACAAGTGTTTTACCTTAAAGACACAAAATTGAAGGATGAATGACATGTGACCCAAAAGATTCCTCCCTAAAGTTTGTATGCTATTACAGAAGTTGCATATGGGGAGAAGAGTGTTAGTGAGGCTGCATTCCAAGAAGGTGAGCCATCTATCAGTGCAGTAATGCAATCTGCTTTCAATGTTGTCGAATAAGGAGCTGATCCTATACCATTGAATAGGGTTGGTGCCATGGCAGAACACACAGGGACTACTGACATTACAATTAAACCTTATGTAGATGTTCACTTTATCAACGATAAGGAAACTGGTGGGGAAGATGAAACGGGGGTTGAGTACTGTAGTGAAAAAGAAGATACTTTAGAAAGTGAGGATGATACCGATATCGAGGACGTATAGGGGGGTAAGCATGTTATGTTGTCACCATGTATTTGACATGTATAAATAACTAAAAATATATTTATTATGCATCCATCTAATATTCGTACTTCTTATATTTACTTGTCTAATATTTTGCAGACATGGCACCAGGAGGTCGTCGTGGCCGACTTCCTTCCAGGCTCTTGACTACATCATCGCATAAGGATGATCCGACGTCCTCGAGATCAGTGGAGCACATTAGTCCTGATGCTACACCATTATTTTTTGAGCCATCGGGACCTCGACCAAACATGGAGACCACAACTAGGAATGAAATGCAAGGTGAGTTGCCCACTATAATGAGCAGTGTTGGTAAGGTTACAATTTATTTATTTAGATTTAAACTGTTGATGGTTATTCATGTGTATAATTAAAATATTGTTCTTAATTTAATTTTTCTTTCAGCATCGACATCCACGGTGAGGTTAGGCTATGGTGTAGCAAAGAACATGATGCTTAAGAAGAACCTAGAGAGGACGGGGCAGCGGATTCGGTTCGACATTCCTCTAGGCTTCAGGGCCCCGCTTGATGATTGGTGCCCAGTGTGGACACGAGAGTTTGACATTATATGTCGATAGTATGCTCCAGTCGTTGCCTTCAGCTGCCCGCAGGTGACTGAGGCGTAGCGCATGGTTCTTTACAAGCGCATCTTGGTAAGTTATCCCAAACCCTTTTTTTTTTTTTTACTTTTAATATACTAGCCAAACAACTATCTAACATTCTAACTGTATTACCTATGTAGGAGGAGTTAGATATGGACATTCTCCATCTAGACCATGTGAAGAGGGCAGTGGATGTGCAATTGTGCAATAAATTTAAGACCTATCATGCCAAAATGCGCGAACATTTTTAGGCGATGGGAGATTAAGCGGAGGCACACCCATACGATAAGATATCCCAAGAGGATTGGAAGGTGGTGTGTCACCATTTCTTCGACCCACACTATCAGGTGATGTGCTTGTATTATAATAACTACTTTTTCACATTGATGTGGTTAATAAAAAGTCATTACATCTTTTTTTATAGGCTATATGTGAAAAAAATGGTACGAACCTTAACAAACTCCCTACGATGCATTGCGGTGGGTCGAGGTTATTTGTAAATCATTGAAAGGTAATTGCTATATATAAAACTATCTGACCATTACCTGAATTAATATTAATGATATTTTGTATGATAATGTAGCGTGATCCCGAGAATGGCGCATAGGAGCCGCTTTCGGATCTTTATCAGAGAACACACCAAAGGAGATTGGGGGAGAGGTGTGACAATGTGTAGGGCAAACATGTAAGTCAAAATATTTACTTTATAATTTGATTCAATACATCGAAGTTATATTCTTATTTCTTCCTTTTTATCATTTTCATGACTAAAAATAGGTGAAGAGGGTCAAGCTGAGGGATGCACCTGTTTCAAAGGGGAGTCAGAAAATGACGGATTACCAAATAACCACTTAGGTGCTTGGGGAATGAGTGGGGGGATGGGTGAAAGGTCTTGGAAGTGGATACATTGCCCCAACAACATCATCTTCTATGGGTGCGGCATCTTATGCTAAGATGGAACGAGCGCGTCGAGACACCGAGTCTCGGGCAGAGGAAATGGTTCAGCGGATACATATGATGGAAATAAAGAACTAGAAATTGAAATGCATGATGTCTAATGTCACAGCAGAGAACCAAAGTTTGAAAGACAAGGTCTCTAACATTGAAGCCACGCTTGCAACAATTCTGAACAAGCAAACACAGTTTGAAAAATGATGCGCCAATCTCGACTAGATGATGCAGGTGGCTCCTCTCATTAGAAGGTATGTAAAATGTAGTTGGAACTGCATATTAGTAGTTCTGTTGCTTGTTTAATTCTATTCATATGCTGATTTGTGAATTGTTGGGAGATACTGGAACTGTATTGCTTGTGTTGTTAAGACTTGATTAATCTTTTCTGTAATTTCATATATGCGTAGACAGACTCTAGGTTGTGTACTACTGCTGCTGGCTTAGCTAAACCTAGGAAAAACTTTTGTGACTTGTAGGTTTGGGAAATGTTTTATTTACAGATGGCATGCTGCCAAAAATTTGTTAAATTCCAATGCTTTCTTAACCTCCTCCCAAATAAATCTTCCAAACACTATCACCTATAAAAAATACAGGAGCCTCCCAGCTCCTTAATTGAAGATCTAACAACATTAAACTCCCAACTTAAGACCTAATTAGGGAAACAAAGATCAAAGACATGCATAAAATCTAGCCAAAATAAAGATCTTTATGTATGTATGTGAGAGTTAAGGTATAGTCCCAAGAGGGGGTGAATTGGGTTATTAAAATTTTCTTTTAATTCTTTTTATGAATTCTTAACCTTTTGTTAATTTAGCAATCACACAACCAAACCTTAGTTTGTCCAATCAATCCACAAACACACTTAGAAACAACACAAGTAATCAAAACTCAAACAATCAACTAATCAATCAATAACTAAAGTAATCAACCACTCAATCAAAATATAATATTAAGATCTTTGGCAAATCTTAGCTTTTTGCAAGAACTTAAGGTAGAGTTTGTTTGTAGCCCTATGAATTTACGTTTGTTTCAAGCCTTGTAGTGAATGAAGTTTTTTTGTTCTCTCTTAACTAAGATTTTCGCAAACGATTAAACAATGTACTCCCTTTTGGGTTTCCACAAAAGTTTAATCAAAACGTACTTTCTTAAGTTAAGAGTTCTTCTTAATCCCGGTTAGTAATTTCAACAACTTACACTTTGCATATGCCACATAATATATATGTTTGCTAAAAATAAAGAGAAAAGGTAAAGAATGACACCGAGATTTTTACGAGGTTCGGCTTATCTCCAGCCTACGTCCTCGCCTTAGGCCAATACCACCTAAGGATTCCACTAAAACACTCCTTTCCATGCAGAGTAAACCTTTACAAGTCCCTCCTCAAGGGTAGAACCCCCTCTCCAAGCGATACCTCACGCTCGGTCACTCCTTCAATAGGCTATAGCAATGCCTCTCCAAGCGATACCCCACGCTTGGTCCAACGATCCAAACAACCCTTGAATCATCAATCAACCACAAGAAATAAGAAATAATTCCTGTGTACAATAACACTCTCAAAAGAGCATATTAGTACAATTTAAAGCACTATATACTTCAATATCAAATATCAAATTGAAATAGATTGAAGCTCAAGAGTAATTTCACCAAGTTTCTTATCTTAGATGAAAATCAACAATTAGAACTCAGAGTAAGATGATTAGCACTTTAGTTTTTCTCAGCAGTTCATATTTGCAAAGAGTTGAGCAAGAGAGAGCTTTGAGATAGCAAGTGTGCTTTCAGCTTTGAAACAGATTTTGAATTTCTTAGTTTTATTTGCTAAAATTATGCATTTATAGGCTCTTAAAAGTATTTTCATGTTGCCCAAGATTACTTGGAGTGTTTCCCAAGTTTTTATAAAATTTGGAACACAAGAAACCTTAATTTGAAATTTAAAACTTTTAAAAAAAATTAGCTGTTAACAGTGTTTAGTAGACTGAAGTGTTGGGTTCAGTCTTTTGAAGTAATTACGCGCTTAGACTGCGTAATTAGGTGGTTTAATTCATGCATTGGGACCTATATTTTTAATTAAATACCTAATTACGCTCAATATTTTAACATGGTATCCTATTTATAATATCTGGGTTTTATTGAGTAATTTATGAATTTTTGGTATTTTTTTATCGCAGAAAAATTATTGAGAGTTAAAACCGACATAAGTTCGTAATTCGCGTATAACTTTTCCATCCGAGCTTCGATTGAGACGATTTGAAATCTTGAAGAAAGATGAAAAGTGTTGACTCTACAAGTCTAATCTTGTTTTGATAATGACAAATCACTTGGTATTTGATTTGTGCATTGAGTTTGTGAACAGGACCTATATTAAGCATGCATGAAAAGATAACGAGTTATGGAAGCCTTCAAGCAAAACTTACAAATCTTGGAAAGCATCATGGAACTCAAAGAGTACAAGAATCAAAATGCAAGCGGAAAAGTTCAAGAAAATCTTGGGAATGAGTATTTAGAACTCACATACTTACATTTTCGTATGATTTAATTTGAAGCTGAACATAACTTAGAATGATTTTAGGATTCATGCATTTCATGTACATCATTAGGGAACTTAAATGAACTTACGATTGTTTTTAAAATCATGGAAAACTTGTTTTATAAAAGATCCAAGCAAAGAAGCAAAGTAGAATTTTAAACTGAAATTAAATAATTGAGAAAAAGGGGACTTCGGTAGCTTGAACTCAACCTTAGTCGCCTGAAGAATTTCTTCAGGACCTTGAAGATTAAGTTCAGTAGCCTGAAGAATTAAATGGGAAAATAGAAACAGGCAGAGGTACTTCATTTTCCTGACCCTGGAACCTCAGGCGCCTGAAGTTGCCACTTCAGGAGCTTGAACCCCACTTCGGTTGCCTGAACCAACGAGAAACTTAAAAAAACAGATTTTTTATTAAAAGGACTCGCGAGATATTTTATTGATCCAACGGCTGAGATCAATTCTAAGGGTAATATGCTATATATTCTGAATATCTAAACCCTAGAACACATGTTAGACACACAAGAAAGAGAAGAACACACCTTGTTGAAAGAAGTTTGAAAATTTGCTTCTAGTGCTATACGATTGCCTACACTTCAATCTCTAATCTTCAAGCTTAGGCAAATCAACTCAGATTCTCAAAGGGAATTTGTTTACTCTACTATACTTCAATCTAGTATTGAAGTTTGATCTTACAAATTGATTATTTTTACGAACTTTTCATCTCATCTCATTGCGTGCTCTTGACTATCATTAGAAAAGGTTTGATCTTGAGTGTGCATATTCGTATAAAAATTGAGTTTTGAAAAGATCATTGCTTGAGAAAACTTATTTAACTTGGTTAATTGATTTTTTGATTCAAGTGTGTGTTTTCTAAAGGATTTATATTTTGGATATATTAAAGCTTGATTAAATATCCTTGATACTTACAACTATACATTTAATTGAGGGACATTGTCTGAAAATTAATATACTCAATTTGTCATTGAATACTTGAAATAAAACTTTGTGATTTTGTTTGAGTGTGTATTCAAGACAAAGTTCTTTTGTTAACTAGTTCACATCAAACATACTTGTGCATTTTTGCAAAGTGAACCAAGAACCCTAGTTTACTCCAAAACATTTTAAATGTATCTTTACTTGGGAGTTTTGGTTAAATAGGGAATTGTGTGTTGAAGCATATCATACATAAAATGATTGTATCGTTTTCATACATTCATGAGCTTCAAGTTATATCATATGTTAATGTATTAGGAAATTGAATTGTACTCACCAACTTTTGTTAGAAGCATTGTTTTGAGTGTTAGTTTTCAGATTCTTTTGTATACACGATTCGGTGTGTGAACCGGTGTGTGAGGAGAGAGGTGTATCTCTTATAAGTAGAGGAGTAGGAGGAAGTTGTGCCTCTTGTAAGCAGCGGATTGTAAGGGATGCCCCGTCCCACTTTAAGGAGCAGGGTTTTAGTGAATCCTTGAGTGGTTGCTCAAGGCGAGGACGTAGGCCAAGTTGGTTGAACTTCGGAAAACTGCGTTTGTCCTCTCTCTTCCCTTCACTCTTTATTTTCAACATTACATTTAAATTGTGTATATTGTATGCATAGATATGATAGTCTTACACTTAAGTAATTGAGTAACAAGAATTCATTGGTAAATATAAAAGAAGGGTTTAAGCGATAAATAAGTGCCTTAGAATTTTATAAATACCCAATTCATCCCCCCTCTTGGGATTACACCTGATTCAACATTTGGTATCAGAGCGGGTTTACTTAAACTTGATAGTTAATTTGTAAAACGATCACATGGCACACATTGGTGTAACTCCATTCGGTGAGGGACACTCATCCACTAGACCACCCATTTTTTGTGGTGTAAATTACACTTATTAGAAATGTAGGATGAGCATATATCTACTGAACATAGATTGGAAGGTTTGGAAAATTGTGACTAAGGGAAATCATATTCCCATGAAAGTAATTGATAAGATTAATGTACCTAAAACTGAAGAGGAATATACTGAAGAGGATTGGAAGTTAGTTCAAATCAATGCCACTGCCATGAACTTACTTTTCTGTGCATTACATGTCAATGAATTTAATAGGGTAATGACATGTAACTCAGCTAAAGAAATTTGGGAAAAACTAGAAGTTACATATGAAGACACTAAGGAAGTCAAGGATAGTAGGATAGACATTCTCACTAGTGAATATGAAGCCTTTAAGATAACGGTTGATGAATCCATACAATCCATGTACACTAGATTCACACACATCATTAACTCTTTAAATGCTCTTGGAAAAACTTACCCTACTTTTGAGTTGATCAGGAAAATACTCAGGGGATTACCTCCAGTGTGGGAAGCAAAAGCTACTGCAATAGCAGAAGGGAGAAATCTCAAGGAGATGTCGGTGGACGAACTCATTGGATCACTCATCACCTATGAGCTGGCGATAAATGAGAGGAAAAATGAGCAAAACAAAGCTAAGAAGGTCACTGCACTTAAGGCATCATCAAGCTATTCAATTGAAGGAAGCGATTCTGAAATGGATGATGACATAACCTTTCTAACAAAGAAGTTTGGGAAGTTCTTGAAGAAGAACAAGAAATTCAAAAGAAAATTTCGAAACTCTAAATCAGAAAGAGGAGAGCAAAGCATGAAGAAAAAGAAGGAGGATCTACCAACATGCTACAACTTCCGAGAAGTTGGACACATCAAACCTGAGTGCCCCAAGCTCATAAAAGCTTCAAAGAAAAAGAAGAAGGCGCTGAAAGTCGACTGGGATACACACAACACTAGCGATTCCGAATCTGAATCCAGCGACGATGAGGTTTCTAATCTGTGTCTAATGGAACATGAAGACCTTGATGTACAATCATCTTTTTCATCATCTTCATATTATTCTAGTGAATCTGAAAATGAAAATGATATGATGTCATATGATGAAATGAAACAAGAATACCTATACACTATTAAAATGTTTGAGAAGAAAACAAAGAAAATTTCTGGGTTAAGAAGCAAAGTCAAAGAACTTTCAAATCTAGTTGAACATCAAAATGAATCTTATGCATCTTTCATAAAAGATAAAGATTTGAAAATTGAGGAGTTAGAAAAGGACTTGAAAGATAAATATGAAATTATCTGTAAATTTACTGATGGACAAAACAATTTTGAAAAGCTCTTAGGATCTTAAAGAAATTTCTTAAAAAAAGAAGGGCTCGGTTTTAATGGTAAAAAAAATATAAATAAAAGACATCTTTACATGAGGTATTTTACAAAAGAATCAAAGTCATATGTTCCAACTAAGAATCATTATAGAAATACTACATGTTTTAAATGTAGACGGTTGGGTCACATACAATTCAACTGTCCTTTCAAAAATAAAGATTTAAAAATAAAGAAAGTGTGGAAGGTCAAAGGTCAATCTAGCACTAACCCTCCTGGACCCAAGACATTCTGGGTACCAAAGCTAGTTGTTTAATTGTGTCTTACAGATTTGTTTAAGATCAGCATCCTCAAAAGATAGATGGTATATGGATAGAAGATGCTCACGCCACATGATCAGAGATAAAGCAAATTTCACATCCATCATACTCAAGGATAAAGAGTTTGTTACTTTTGGAGATAATGTGAAGGGAAGGATCACAGGTGTCGGTAAAGTCGGTAATGATTCCTCACTTATTATTGATGATGTTTTATAAGACACTCTTCATTGCTAAGCATCATGAAAATGTATATATCACAAGCTTTGATAACTTAACTTCACAGAGTGTGACATGCCTATCTGCTATGAATGAAATAAGTTGGATTTGGCATAGGAGACTAGGACACGCAAACATGGATTCAATCTCAAAGCTAGTTAAGAAAGAATTAGTTAAGGGACTGCCTAAGACTAAATTTGTGAAAGATAAAATCTGTGATGCATGCCAACTAGGAAAACAAGCAAGAACAAGCTTTAAAAAGAAGAAAGAGATCTCCACTACCAGGCCACTCCAAATGCTACACTTAGACTTATTTAGACCAAACCCAATTCAGAGTTTAGGAGGAAAATCATACGCTTTTGTCATAGTTGATGATTTTTCAAGATACAAATGGCTGCTATTCTTAGGTCACAAAGATGAAGCATGTGAAAAATTTATAAACCTGTGCAAGAAAGTACAAAATGAAAAGGGATACACAATTACTAAAATTCGAAGTGATAGGGGTAAAGAATTTAAAAATCAAGGCATGGAAGACTATTGTAATTCGTTAGGGATTGCCTATAATTTTTCAGCTCCTAGAACACCACAACAGAATGGCGTAGTTGAATGAAAGAATAGATCTATACAAGAAATGGCCAGAACTATGCTTAACGAACATAAATTATCTAAATACTTCTGGGAATACCGTCTGCTAAGTACTAAATAGAGTTCTGTTTAGACCATCACTTAATAAGACTCCTTACGAATTATGGAATAGCCATAGACCAAACATATCATATTTTTATGTCTTTGGCTGTAAGTGTTTTGTACTTAGAGACAATGAGCATCTAGGAAAGTTTGATGTGAAATCAGATGAAGGTATCTTCCTAGGGTATGCTTTAGATAGTAAAGCCTATAGAGTGTATAACAAACAAACATTGATGGTCATAGAATCTATTCATGTAGTGTTCAATGAGTCAAATCTTTTCTCCAAAAGAATTGATGAAGATGAAATTGAATTAAACAAGGAACTAGAAGAACCATCAATTGAGAATGATTCAAAAAAGAAAAATGAACTTAAAAAGCCATCCATTGAAATTGATCAACCTACAAATGAGATTAATGAACCACGTAGAGAATGGAAATACATAAAGAATCATCCCATAGATCAAATAATAGGAGAACCATTACATGGAGTAGCCACTTGCTCCTCTCTTAGGAACATGGTTAGTCATTTTGCATTTCTATCTCAAGAAGAACCTAAGAATGTGAGTGAAGCTATAGAGGAAGAATCTTGGGTATTGCCCATGCAAGAAAAATTAAATCAATTTGAAAGAAACAAAGTATGGACTTTAGTTCCCTGACCTGAGGATAAGTCAATCATAGGGACCAAATGGATATATAAGAATAAGAAAGATGAACATGGAGTAGTTGTGAGAAATAAGGCTAGATTAGTAGCTCAGGGATATAATCAAGAAGAAGGTATAGATTTTGAAGAAACATTTGCCCCTGTAGCTAGGATGGAAGCCATATGAATGCTCTTAGCATATGCAACTTTTAAAGATTTCAAGCTATATCAAATGGATGTCAAAAGCGCATTTTTAAACGACTATATAAATGAAGAAGTGTAAGTAGAACAACTCCAGGTTTTGAAAACCATAAGAATCCAGATCACATGTATAGACTAGCAAAAGCCTTGTATGGTTTAAAGCAAGCTTTTAGAGCTTGGTATGAAAGGTTAAGTAGTTTTCTATTAGAAAATGGATTTATAAGAGGAAAGATAGATACAACACTGTTCATAAAGTCTAAGAAAGATGATATTCTCCCAGTGCAAGTATATGTAGATGACATCATATTTGGTGCTACAGATAAAGAATTGTGTAATGAATTTGCTAATACCATGCAAAATGAATTTGAGATGAGCATGCCTAGTACTTCATATCAAACAAGCAAATCATGGAATATTCATAAATCAATCAAAGTATATTAGAGACTTACTCAAAAAGTTTAATATGGAAGACGAAAAAAATACTAGGCACACCTATGAGCGCTTCATTGAAATTAGAAAAAGATGAACAAGGTATACCAGTAGACGTCAAGCTATATCGTGGAATGATAGGTAGCTTGTTCTACTTGACTGCCAGTAGACCAGATATAATGTTTAGCGTATGTTTGTGCACAAGATTTTAGTCTGCACCAAAAGAGTCTCATTTTCTAGCTGTTAAACGGATACTTAGATATTTGATAGGAACCGTGGACATTGGGTTATGGTATCTTAAGTACAAATCCTTTGAGATTCTTAGTTATTCAAATGCTAATTTTTCTGGTAGTAAAGTGGATAAGAAGAGCACTAGTGGTACTTGTCATTTCTTAGGACACGCCTTGGTCTCTTGGTTTTCCAAGAAACAAAATTCAGTTGCTCTTTCCACAGCTGAGGCTGAATACATAGCGGCAGGTAGTTGTTGTGCTCAAATGCTTTACATGAAGCAACAACTGAAGGATTTTTGATTAAGTTATGAAATAATCCCTATAAGATGTGATAATACGAGTGCAATAAATATCTCAAAGAATCCAATATTACATTCACAAACTAAGCACATAAAAATACAACATCACTTTCTTCGTGACCATGTACAAAAAAAGGATGTAACACTAGAGTTTGTTTGCATGGATGAACAATGGGCAAATATATTCATGAAATCACTTGCGGAGGATAGGTTTATCCAAATTAGGCATGAATTAGGTCTTATGCATAATCGAGAGGTTACTTAGAATCGTGTTAGAAGATATAAGTCAAGGGAAGCAACATCACTTACGATATAATCACTTGGTATTGCATTATTCAATAATTGGACATATTTAAAACCTTAAGATTTCTAAGGGGAGAAGAACATAAGGGTACATTTACTCATGATTTATTTATTTACACCTTTTTGTTGATGTCAAAAGGGGGAGAAAAATCGGGAGCAAAAATGATAACACACAAAAATCAGAAGCAAAGAAAAAATCGGGAGCAAAAATTGTTATTGAAGTTATGCAAAGAGTGAGATATACAAATGGAAATCTAGTAGGGTGAGATATACAAAGGGGGAGAAATCTAGCATATTCATCATGAGCATATTTCATATCTCATTTGGATTCGGGCTAAACACTGTGTATATAGATATGAGCATATTGTCATTTATTGATTATTTGATGCATTAATTGAGGGGGAGCCTTGTTAGGTGTAACCCATTATATATTTTTGCTCATGCATTTGTCATCATCAAAAAATGGGAGATTGTTGACTTTACGAGTCCAATCTTTTTTTGATAATGACAAATCACTTGGTATTTGATCTGTACATTGAGTTTGTGAACATGACCTATATTAAGCATGCACGGAAAGATAATGAGTTATGGAAGCCTTCAAGTAAAGCTTACAAATCTTGGAATGCATCATGGAACTCAAAGAGTACAAGAATCAAGATGTAAGCGACAAAATTAAAGAAAATCTTGGGAATGGGTATTTAGAACTCATGTACTTACATTTTCGTATGATTTAATTTGAGGCTCAACATAACTTAGAATGATTTTAGGATTCATGCATTTTACGTACATCATTAGGGAACTTAAATGAACTTAGAAATGTTCCTAAAATCATGGAAAACTTTGTTTTATAAAAGACCCAAGCAAAGAAGCAAAGCATAATTTTAAACTGAAATTAAATAATTGAGAAAAAGGGGACTTCGGTAGCTTGAACTCAACCTCAGTCGACTGAAGAATTTCTTTAGGAGCCTGAAGAATAAGTTCGGTAGCCTGAAGATTTAAATGAGAAAATAGAAACAGGCAGAGGTACTTCAATCGCCTGACCCTGGAACCTTAGGCGCCTGAAGTTGACACTTCAGGAGCCTGAACCCCACTTCGGTTGCCTGAACCTACGGGAAACTTAAAAAAACAAATTTTTTATTAAAAAGACTCGCGAGATATTTTATTGATCCAATGGCTGAGATCAATCCTAAGGGTAATATACTATATATTCTGAATATCTAAATCCTAGAACACATGTTAGACGCACAAGAAAGAGAAGAACACGCCTTGTTGAAAGAAGTTTGAAAATTTGCTTCTAATGCTATACGATTGCCTACACTTCAATCTCTAATCTTCAAGCTTGGGCAAATCAACTCAGATTCTCAAAGGGAATTTGTTTGCTCTACTGTACTTCAATCTAGTATTGAGGTTTGATCTTACAAATTGATTATTCTTACAAACTTTTCATCTCATCTCATTGCGTGCTCTTGACTATCATTAGAAAAGGTTTGATCTTGAGTGTGCATATTTGTATAAAAATTGAGTTTTGAAAAGATCATTGCTTGAGAAAACTTATTTAACTTGGTTAATTAATTTTTTGATTCAAGTGTGTGTTTTCTAAAGGATTTATATTTTGGATATATTAAAGCTTGATTAAATATCCTTGATACTTACAACTATACATTTAATTGAGGGACATTGTCTGAAAATTAATATACTCAATTTGTCATTGAATACTTGAAATAAAACTTTGTGATTTTGTTTGAGTGTGTATTCAAGACAAAGTTCTTTTGTTAACTAGTTCACATCAAACATACTTGTGCATTTTTGCAAAGTGAACCAAGAACCCTAGTTTACTCCAAAACATTTTAAATGTATCTTTACTTGGGAGTTTTGGTTAAATAGGGAATTGTGTGTTGAAGCATATCGTACATAAAACGATTGTATCGTTTTCATACATTCATAAGCTTCAAGTTATATCATATTTTAATGTATTAGGAAACTGAATTGTACTCACAAGCTTTTGTTAGAAGCATTGTTTTGAGTGTTAATTTTCAAATTCTTTTATATACACGGTTCGGTGTGTGAATCGATGTGTGAGGAGAGAGCTGTATCTCTTGTAAGCAGCGGAGTAGGAGGAAGCTATGCCTCTTGTAAGCAGCGGATTGTAAAGGCAGATCTGTCCCACTTTAAGAAGCAGGGTTTTAGTGAATCCTTGAGTGGTTGCTCAAGGCAAGGACGTAGGCCAAGTCGGCTGAACCTCGTAAAACTGTGTTTGTCCTCGCTCTTCCCTTCACTCTTTATTTTCACCATTACATTTAAATTGTGTATATTGCATGCATAGATAGGATAGTCTTACACTTAAGTAATTGAGTAACAAGAATTTATTGGTAAATATAAAAGAAGGGTTTAAGCGATATATAAGTGCCTTAAAATTTTATAAATACCCAATTCACCCCCCTCTCTTGGGATTACACTTGATTCAACAAAAAGATTATCTACAACTTCCGTGTTTCGAGCTTCAAGAGACACGGGCGCCAAGAGGATCAAAACTGGCCTCATTCGCTAAGAAATAAAAAGAAGAAGGAAAGGAAAAAAAATAAAAAAGCTAATACAATACCTACTTTATGTGACCCGGCCATGCAGCTGAGTCTGGGTACCTTGGCGTGCGTAGGGTTTCCTCCCTCTCCCTATAAATTTCTTTTCTTTTTCTTCTGGCAACCGACACCCCTACCCCTCTCTTACTCCATTTCTTTCTTCCCTCTCTTACTCTCCCTTCTCTCCCTCTTCTCTCTCAGCTGAGCATCCCTTCTTTCTCCTTCTCCTTGCTTTCTCCTTCCTTCCCTTCCCTTCTCCTTATCTTGTCTTCTTTTCTTTCTTGTTTTTCTTTCCCTTTTCTCCCTGCTACAACTCCTGCTCACGTTCGAAGAGCCACCACTTCTAGCCGCTGCTGCTCCTCCTTAAATCCGAGCAAGCTCCATCTTCTGGCTGTTGTGTTGTAGCCGCCACCACCTGCTCCACCTTTTGCCTCCACTGCTGCTGATCTGTTGGCCAATCACCCGTGAGCCGCTGCTCCTACTACTCTGAAGACCCGAAGCTTGCGGCTACTGCCAGCTTCCTGTGAACCTTCTCAAACAACCACTGCTCCTCCAGCCACATAGAGAGCTGCTCCAGCCACCAACACCCCGAGAGCTGCTCCTGCATAAGCTCCATAACCCACGACTTTATCTTCTCTCTCTCTTTCTCTCCTCTTTTTTTTTTTTATTAGTTGAATATTGTTAAATTTTGATTGAAGTTTATTTGAAATTTTAAATTTTGAATATTGTTTAGGGTGTTTTATTATTATTGAAGTTTATTTATTTATTTATTTTCTCAAGTAAATTTAGAGGTAGATTAAATTAGCGATTCGAGTTATTTAATTAATTAAGTTAAGTCCGATTTGGTTCTAAAAAAAAAAGAATAAAATACAAAAAGAAAAAAAAATTGTTTTTGTTATTAGAAATTAAATTAGTTGTTCTTTTTAAAATTTAATTTTTGTTGAAGCTTGATTTAGTTAAGGGTTAGTCTTATTAAAGTTCGTATTTTTATCGTGTCTAGTTATTGTTTAAGTCATTAAAGATTAAAATTTTGTTCAAATTCTTGTTTACCTTCAAATTTTGATTTTGATTCAAGTTCTTAATTTTGTTAAAGATTTGGTTTTTATCGTTCACGTTTGTGTTTGTGTGAGTTTCATTATTGTGTGTTTTAATTACGTGTTAAAGGTACCGTCTTAAGTTTCTGTTCCGAAATTTAACACATGTTTCGATGTCTTTCTTATTAGACGTAGGATTTCCGTTCTTGTTATTTAATTTAGTGCATGCTAAGATTAGGGTTTAATTTGCATGTTCGTTTAATTTGTCAAAAGAAATCTCAAACAATCCAGGGAACCCGAATCTGAACCGAGTTGAGTAACTTTTTATTTTCGATTGGAAACACGTAAAATTTGAGATTAACCGCATTCCCTGGGGAGACGATCTGGCCTTTGGACTGAATATTACATGACAAAACTCCTATACTTGGGATAGCTTCCGAGCTACTCATTTTTTGAGTAAGTCAAGTTTTTCGCACCGTTGTCGGGGAATGTCGGTCTTAGTCTCAAATTAGCATTTTTCCCGTCATTTTAATTAGTCCCATGAAAAGAAAAAATAAAAAAAAAAAATAGTTTTGAAAAAAATAAAAATAAAACAATAAATATGGCTGCACTTGCACCACACACATTTATGGATTTTTTGCAACTTCAATACACCACTATACCATCTTACATTGTTTTACCTAATGAAGAACTTGATTTCATGATGCGGCGTGGGAGGAAGTTGTTGCTACCTCAGTTCTACGGAATGAAATTTGAGTGCGCTTATCGGCACCTGTCAGAGTTCGAGTTGACTTGCAATATTTTTTTTTCTCGTGCTAGAACTGATGAATCTACTAGTTTACGTTTATTTCTTGCCTCTTTGAAGGATAGGGCGCAAATGTGGTTTAATTCTTTGAGATCTCACTCTATCACTAATTATTTTGATATGGAGCGTGAATTTCTGCATAGGTTATGTCCCTCACAGAGAACTTAATTTTTGTAGGAACAGATCATTTAGTTTGTGCAGCAGGGTGACGAGACTTTTTAGGCTTGCTGGGAGAGATTCAAGGATTTGCTAAGTACTTGTTTACATCATAGGTTTGAATCATAGAGGTTAGTTAATTGTTTCTATACAACTCTTAGTCTTGATTGCAAGAACTTTGTCCAGACCAAGTGCAATGGAGAACTCTTCAGTAAGGAACCGGATCAGGCACTATCATTCTTTGATTACCTAGCTGAAAGTGTCCCACAGTGGAATACATGATATAATCAGGCACTCATGACAGTACCACCTATCAGCACAATCAGTGGTGGAGATACATATGAGCCAACATATTGCCCACACACTCTTCCTCTTCAGTATCAGCTGCAACAAATCCCTCAGAGCTATGCGCCGTTAGGATTTCCTGATGATAGCATGACGCATATGGCGAATATGATCCAACAGTTCATACAGATTCAAGTCAATTAGTATACTTAGGACATAAATGAATTGCGGGATGCCATTAATGCAATAAGAACGTAGTTGGATAACTTTGAAAAAGAGAAATTTCTAGTGGAACCTCAGCCTAGTCCTCAAGAATGCCAGCAGCAACAACAACAAATACATAATGTTTCTTTTAAGATAGCGGAGGCTGCCATTACTTCGAGAAGCGGGAAAGAAGTTCCCCAACCTAAGATGCTCATCGTTGGACAACCAGTTGTCCCAGCACCTAAAGTTATGGCTGAAACAGATGAAGTCAAAGAAAAATAAGAGGAAGCAGGCCTAAAATTGAAGCAATTAGTTAATGAGGAGGCTGATACTAATAAGGAATACCAACCTGTGGTACCTTATCCTCAGAGCGTGGAAGCCATGGAACCGTCACTCCCGATTAGAATAAATGTTAAAGAGTCCAATGCTGAAGCAAATCCATGTAGTGGTAAGATGATTGGTACACCCTATAAAGAGGGTGAGCAGAATGGTGAATCTTAAACTTTCAAGGAATTAGGTAAAACTTTTAATGCTAATGCTTCTGAAGAACTAAAGATAACTATTCCAACCAATTTTTCCTTAAAAACCAGTTCGTAAAGAAGTAAATTTCTTGGAAAATATGCTAAACAAAGACCCTTTCTTTTTAAAACAAGAAAGTCAATCTGCACACATATTGTCTGGTATTTTGAAGAGTATTAATTCATTTGAGGCTGACTTTTGTGCAAGTATAAATACTGATTCATTGTGGCGGCTCAAATTTGGAGACCCGCTAGTTCAATTTATAGACTTGCACCCACCAGACGAAATTCCTTTAGAGCCTCCGCCAAACAACTGTGATGTTTTTCTTTCCCTTCTTTTCATTTTGTTTTACCTTACTTTTTTTAGTTAATTTTCAAGTACATTTTCTTGTAGTTCAATTTTTCTTTTCCATTACTTCTCCACCCAAGTACACCCTATTTCTCCCATGCACAAATTTTCTATTTCCCTTATGCTTTCACATTAAGGACAATGTTCCACTTTGGTTTTTTTTGGGGGGGGGGGGGGTGAGCATTTGCATGTGACACTATGCACGTATACTTGTTGGGTCATATATATTAATTTGAAAAAAAAAACAAAAAATAAAGGAAAAAAAACAAGAAAGAAAGAAAAAACATTGAGGATAAACGATTATACCATGATTAACATTGACATATACCCTTCACATACTTGCATATAACTTAAGAATTACACACTTGAGTCATTTATGCGTAGTTTCTCTTTATATGACTTTATAACTCCATGATGAATTGATTGATAGTATGCTTGTACTAATCTGACAATATAATCTCTTGTATTTATACGACATCTCATGAGGTTGAATAGACATATTCACGTGATTCATTGCACTTAGGGTTCATTATGAGCATTAAGAGAACACCCGTGACGACTATGACACCTTGTGAGATATCCTTGAGCTATTTATTGTCCTTTTGAGTGTTAACATCAAATCAGAGTTTAGGAAACTCGATTCTCCTTTCGTCTGGACAATTCTTTGTACACTAGTCTCTATTTTTTACTTACTAGCCTAGAGGTGACATCTAGTGGGGAGATAAAAACCTAGGTCTTGTAGCCTACTCAAGATGTGAAGGTTAAGCCACCCCAAGAAATAGACTTAGTTCATGGACCACTATTCGAGCTTAATTCCCATTGATGGTATGAAGACAATACAAGAAGTGCAATGATTGTCCTAATTGACCAAGAAAAGATAGAAATTGAAGAAGAGCAGAAGAAAAGGAAAGAACTAGAAATGCACATGAAATGAAATGCTAATGCTTGCTCCACAAAAATACCACCAAAAAAAAAAAAGTAAAGGACACGACATGTGTTCTCCACATGTGAAGATTCTTCAACTGTTTAATGCCTCAGATGTATTCACGTCAAGTTTGTGAATAACTTGATTTAGGGTGGTCTCAGTTGGACATGGCGAGTAGGTGAGAAGATGCTAGGGTGAAGGACCCGATACCTTATAAATAGGCTAGATCCTTCTCAGACTAGTCCACTCTATATACTTGGTGTTTGTTCACTACAATATGTGGGATGTTTGATTGTGACACTCCTCCTCACATATGACGAGTGAACCCATTCCCTTTGAGTGTTCTTGAGGGTATACCAACTAGGCCGAGTCAAAAAGACCGTTCTGTAGGTGTCCACTAGTATCCTGAATGTAATGAGTCACATACATCACACACACCTCAAGATTTTACTTGTTTATACTCAAACTTATATGACCGCATTAACTCTGAATTGTACTACTGGTTAACTTCATGTGAGTATATAGTTTTTAAATGCTATATAATGATGAAACTTGCATGAGTGACGTGCTTCAGAGTTGTGTGCATTGAATATGAATGAGCTTATGTGAAATTCAGTTATATTCCTATATGTGAATCAGTATGATTGTGTTGCATGGACATTAATTTCATGTTTTTTGGAGTTGGTAATTGTGGATACCGTTTGAAATTCATTCACATTATTTTCCAGAGACTAGCAAAACGTTAGTTGGGGGGTGCGATTACGCGCTTAAACTGCATAATTAGGTGGTTTAATTCATGTATTGGGACCTATATTTTTAATTTAATACCTAATTACTCTCAATATTTTAATAAAGTGTCCTATTTATAATCTCTAGGTTTTATTGAGCAATTTATGAATTTTTGATATTTTTTATCGCAGAAATATTATCGGGAACTAAAACCAGTATCAGTTCGTAATTTATGCATAACTTTTCCTTCCGAACACTGATCGAGACAATTTGAAATCTTGAAGAAATATGAGAAGATTATCTACAACTTTCGTGTTTCAAGCTTTAAGAGATATGGGCTCTAGGAGGATCAAAATTGGCCTCATTTGCTAAGAAATAAAAAGAAGAAGGAAAAGAAAAAAAAAATAAAACAATACCCACTTGATGTGACCCGACCATGCAGTCAGGTCCAGGTACCTTGGCGTGCATAGGGCTTCCTCCCACTCCCTATAAATTTTTTTTTTCTTTAGGCAACTGGCACCCCTGCCCCTCTCTTGCTCCCTTTTTTTCTTCCCTCTCTTACTCTCCCTTCTCTCCCTCTTCTCTCTCAACCGAGCATCCCCTCCTTCTCCTTCTCCTTCCTTCCCTTCCCTTCTCTTTCTATTCTCTTCTTTTCTTTCTTGTTTTTCTTTCGCTTTTCTCTATGCTGCAACTCTTTCTCACGTTTGGAGAGCCATCGCTACCAGCTGCTACTGCTCCTCCTTCAACCCGAGCAAGCTCCATCTTCCAGTTGCTGTGTTGTAGCCACCGCTGCCTACTCCGCCTTCTGCCTCCACTACTACTTGCTGATCTGCTGGCCAGCCTCCCATGAGCCACTGCTACTATTGCTCTGAAGAACTAAAGCCTGCGGCTGCTGCCAGCTTCCCATGAAGCTTCTCAAATAGCCATTGCTCCTCCAGCCACACTGAGAGTTGCTTCAGCCACCAGCAACAACCCAAGAGCTACTCCTACAGAAGCTCCATAACCCACGACTTTCTCTTCTCTTTCTCTCTCTCTCTCTCTCTCTCTCTCTCTCCTCTTTTTTTTTTTTTTTTATTAGTTGAATATTGTTAAATTTTTATTGAAGTTTATTTGAAATTTTAGATCTTGAATATTGTTTAGGGTGTTTTATTATTATTGAAGTTTATTTATTTATTTATTTTCTCAAGTGAATTTAGCGGTAGATTTAATTAGCGATTTGCGTTATTTAATTAATTAGGTCTGGTTTGGTTCTAAAAAAAAAAAAAAGAATAAAATACAAAAAGAAAAAAAATTGTTTTGCTTTTAGAAATTAAATTAGTTGTTCTTTTTAAAATTTAATTTTTGTTGAAGCTCGATTTAGTTTAGGGTTAGTCTTGTTAAAGTTCGTATTTTTATTGTGTCTAGTTATAGTTTAAGCCATTAAAGATTAAAATTTTGTTCGAATTCTTGTTTGCCTTTAAATTTTGATTTTGATACAAGTTCTTAATTTTGTTAAAGATTCAGGTTTTATTGTTCGCATTTGTGTTTGTGTTAGTTTCATTATTGCGTGTTTTAATTACCTGTTAAAGTTACCATCTTTAGTTTCTGTTCCGACGTTTAAAGCGTATTTTGATGTCTGCCTGATTAGACGTAGGATTTTCATTCTTAATTTTGTTAAAGATTCAGGTTTTATCGTTCGCATTTGTGTTTGTGTGAGTTTCATTATTGCGTGATTTAATTACCTGTTAAAGTTACCGTATTTAGTTTTAATTCTGAAGTTTAACACGTATTTCGATGTCTACCTAATTAGACGTAGGATTTCCGTTCTTGTTATTTAATTCAGTATATGCTAGGATTGGGGTTTAATTTGTGTGTTCATTTAATTTTTCAAAAGAAATCTCACACAATCTAGAGAATCCGAATCTGAATTAAGTTCAGTAACTCTTTTTTTTTCGATTGGAAACATGTAAAATTTGAGATTAAAACGCATTCCCTGAGGAGACGATTGGACCTTGGGCTGAATATTATACAACATAACTCCTATACTTGGGATAGCTTATGAGCTATTCATTTTTTGAGTGAGTCATGGAGTACTTTAAAACATTGAAATATTCAGTCTGGATATAGGGTTAGACGACTGTGCTGAAGGGTTCATTCTTCCGAGGGTGTACTACATCTTCTGTATTCCAACAGGAAATTCTTCATCATACTAAACTTATGCTTCAGTTTTTGAAGAAATTCTTCAGAAGACTGAAGTTTGCACCTCAGTCGTCTGGGCAGTCAATTTTCAGATTTTTCAATTTAGTTTTCAAAAGTTCTTTGCTCTCTTGCTTTGAGTTCTCATAAAACATTTTCTAGGTTTTGAAATAAGGTCTCTAAGTCCATAAATACCCCTAAAGAGCTTCAAAATATTTCATGAGATATTTTGATATGAAGTACTTACATTCCATGGTATTTTGCTTTATGTCCCTTTTGACTTGAGCTTAGGTCAACTTTAAGTTTCCATATACACTTTACTCATGTTGGTGTTGCTTGAGCTTCCTTTGGATCACTCTACATATGAATGTGGCTTTTGAGTCCTTAGTGGTCTTGAGCTTTTCATTGCTTTTCTTTTGAACTTTGTCTTTCTTGAAACATCATCATTCTAACAAACACATGTTAAATCATCCTTCATTTGTTATCATCAAAACAAGATTTAAAAGTCATGTTAGGCTAACAGTATGTATGTATGTATGTATGTATGTATGTGTGTGTGTGTGTGTATAAATTTAAATATATCATAGTGTTTCAAAGCTTACCTCTTTTTTTTTTTTTTGTACCACTTATAAGATGCAGTCATCACTAGTTGGATTATTCTGAACTGTTTAGTGTAAACAACTAGGTTTGGAACATATCTTTATAGAAAATGTCCTATTTACAGGGGAAATGCTGCGAAAGTTTTTCAAAACTTCTATACTTTTGGAAAACGTAATCCTATGAACTTTCATGCATATCATTGTCTTTATTTTTGAGTCCTAAGGTTGTCTTGAGCACATTGAGCATCTATATGATGCAAAAATCTTGTGAATTGCATGCTTTTGTGACTTGCAGGTTTGAGAAATGTTCTATTTATAGATGACATGCTACTAACAACTTGTTAAATTTCTCCCAAAATAATCAAAGTCATATACCATATTTGTGAGAAAAATTATAGTGTGTTGAATGCTAAAACTTTAATGAAAGGATGAGTGAAGTTCAAATGAATTTTAAACTTCATTTTAAATTTACTTTTACATATGCTAAGTGAAAATTCTATAAATAATGGACTCATTTGCATTATTTGATTATTATGGTTATTTTTGAGTCCTAAAGAAGCCATGTAAACCATTATCAACATCACATTTTATTTTTTCATAAAACTATATCTAATATAGATTGTTTATGGGATGCATAAACACATTACATTATTTAATGCTGATTATATGAAGATCTTGTGCATTCATAAAATTAATTAATTACTGGTTGGGTTATTGTGAACTATTTAGTGTAAACACCCAGGTTTCGAACATGTCTCTATGGAAAATGTCATATTTATAAGGGAAATGCTGCCAAAATTTCTCAAAACTGATAAAACTTAGCTATTTAAAATATCATTTTAATGTCTGATTATTTTTCTATCAAATCATTGATACTTATAGTATGTATATAGTCAAAAATTGTATACTAATTTTTTTTTTATAATTCTTAATTTGCAGGGTTGGCAGCTATCACACCATCAACACGATGTCCTGCACTATAGAAGGATGCATCTTTTGATTTTATTTTATTTTTTATTTTTTTTGTTATCTAAACATATGTGATTCATGTATAAAACATTCGAAATTTGTATAATGTATTTGTATTTGATTTTGAATTATAATTTTTAGTAATTTATGAATCTTTTTAATAATTATGGTTTAATGTTATCTATACAAAAATGTAATTACAAATTTTCATAAGAATTAATGATTTAAAAAATATTAATTTTAAATTATTAATGAAGGTTTCTATAGATACTAGTGAAGGATCAAAACCGTCACTAATACTATACTATTAATGATGAATATTGATCCTGCACTAAAGACCAAGTATTAGTGACGGTTTTGATCCTTCACCAAAGCCTAACTATTAGTGATGAATTAAAAACCGTCACTAATAATACAATATTAGTGACAAATTATGATCCTTCACTAAAGGCTAATAAGTATTAGTGATGGTTTTGATCCTTCACTAATACTCTACTACTAGTGACAAATTTAAAACTGTCACTAATACTACACTATTAGTGACGAATTATGATCCTTCACTAAAGGCTAATAAGTATTAGTCACGGTTTTGATCCTTCACTGATACTCTATTATTAGTGACAATTTCAGGATTCGTCACTAATAGTAGAGTATCAGTGACGATTTTGATCCTTCACTAATACTACACTATTAGTGATGGTTTGGAAATTCGTCACTAATACCTTACTATTAGTGACGAATTTGTACCGAGCCAATATAAAATTTATACTGATGGTATTGGAGTTTTAGTGACGGTTATAATTTATCACTAATACTACATTATTACTAACGATTTCAAAATTCGTCACTAATAATTAGTAGTAACGGCAGATATAGTAACTAATTTAAAACCATGACTAATACTTATAAATTCGTCATTAATACCATTAGTGATGAATTTATAAGTATTAGTGACGGTTTTGATCCTTCCCTAATAACCTAATTTTTTGTAGTGTATGGCTAGTAATGCATCTCTTTCCATTGTTGTCTCAGTCTTGCCTGGTAATTCTCAATCTTGGCTCTTTGATTCTGCTTGTCGCAACCACATGACACCTTACTCGTCCTTATTTTCTAAACTTAAACCTGCACCATACCCTCTAAATATTCATATAGATGATGGTTCTACTTTACATGGCAATATTCTAAGGTCTGTTTCGACCTCCAACCTTTCAGTTCCTGGGGTCTTCTATGTACCTGACCTATCCTATAATTTATTCTCTATGGGACAATTAGTTGAACTAGGTTATCGCCTTACCTTTGACTATTTTGGATGTACTGTGCAGGATCCAAGGACGGGGCAGGTGCTTGGGACCGGTCCTAGAGTTGGGCGTATGTTTCTCGTGGACAACCTTCATCTTCCATTTGTTGCTCTTGTTTTTGTTGTTGCTGTAGCTATTGTGATTTCTTCTTTACCTTCTCTCGCACTTTGGCATTCTCAACTTGGTCATGCACCCTCTTCTCAAGTACAACAATTAGCTTCTAGGGGTCTGTTAGGTTCTGTGTACAAAAATTTTGATTGTACTTCATGCCAGTTAGGAAAATAACCATCTTTACCTTTCAATAATAGTGAATCTATCACTAATAGCATTTTTGAGTTAATTCATTCTAATGTTTGGGGACCTTCTCCTATTACTAGTATTGCTAGATCTCGATATTTTGTTATATTTATTGATGATTATTCTCGTTATATTTGAATTTTTCATATGAAATCTCATTCTGAATTACTAACAATATATAGTAACTTTGCAAAAATGGTTGAAACACAATTTTCCAAACAAATCAAGATTTTTCGATCTGATAATGCTCTTGAATATACTCAATATGCTTTTTAAGCCATTTTGCATTCCTATGGCACTATACATCACCTAACTTGTTCTGGTACCTCTCCGCAAAATGGTAAAGCCAAACGAAAACTTCGTCATATTCTAAAAACTGTTCGTGCTCTCCTTCTCTCTACCAAAGTTCTTGCTCTTTTTTGGGGTGAAGCTGCTCTTCATGTTTTTCATACTATCAATCACATTCCCAGTCCTATAATCCAAAATCAAACTCCATATGAGCATCCTTTTGGGTCATCTCCAGTCTATCATCACCTTTGCTCCTTTGGTCCTACTTGTTTTGTTCTCCTTCACAACAAACTTGAGCCTCGGTCCAGACTTTGTTGTTTCCTTGGCTATGGTGAAACTCAAAAGGGGTATCAGTGTTATAATCTTGTTTCTAATCATCTTCGTGTCTCCTGTAATGTTGTCTTTTGGGAACACCGATCATTTGTTGAGCTCTCTCACTTTCGTTCTTCCCTATCTACCTCCTCTGTGTCAGAAATCTTTCTAGATAAGTCACTTATTTCCTCTATAGATGCTCATGATCCTCTTATAAACTTCTTTGTCCAACCACAAGATACTTTTGATCCCTTTTCCAGTTCACCCTTTCATGAATTGGTGGAAGATGAACAGGTTGACGATAGGCTACCCAACCTTGAGCTTTGGTCTCCTGCTCCTGCTTTGCCTGAAGATCTTGTAGAAGATATTCCATCTCATCACTAAACTTAGGTAAGATCCATTCCTACTCACTTGCTTGACTATCATTATTACACTGCCCTTGCTACACTGCATGAGCCTCACACACATTGTGAGGCCTCTACTGATCCTTTATGGGAGATTGCAATGAAAAAGGAACTTGATGCGTTATCTAAAAACCATACTTGGGATTCGGTTACTCTCCCTCCTGGACAGTCTGTTGTTGGTTGTAAGTGGATCTACAAGATCAAGATTCGCTCTGATGGGTCCATTAAGCGCTATAAGGCTCGTCTAATTGCAAAAGGTTTTACACGGGAGTACGAGATTGATTATGAGGAGACCTTTGCTCCAGTTGCTCGTATCTCATCTATTCATGTCCTCTTAATTGTTGCTGTTACCAGTAAGTGGGACCTTTTTTAGATGGATGTTAAAAATGCCTTCCTTAATGAGGAATTAAGTGAAGAAGTTTATATGCAATCTCCACCTAGTCTCTCTGTTGAACCAAACAAGGTTTGTCACCTTCGACATGTACTTTATGGTCTTAAACAAGCTCCACAAGCTTGGTTTGCCAAGTTCAGCTCCACCATATTTCGCTTAGGTTACACTGCTAGTCCTTATGATTCTGCCTTATTTCTTCATCGTATTGGCAAAGTGTTAACCTTGTAGGTCATACTGGTTTTGATAATGACAAATACTCAAATATTTAATGTCTATCAAGTTTGTGTGTAGGTCTATATGAGCAAATCACTTGATAGCATACAAAGACTCCAAGACTAAAGACCCAGAAGATTTCTTTCCTATTGTAATCTATATTATTACTCTATTCAGGTCTGTAATAGTAACATAGGAAAAAATGTTTGTAATAATCCTTGCATATCATGTATTTAAGTTTTAGATAAGCTCAAAGAACTTAGACTGACCTTAGGACCCTCACGTTTGCATAAAAATGTGCCCTATTATTTTAAAATTAATCATTATATATATAGGGACAACATTATGAAGAGAATAAAATTGAAATGCTCTAAAAGGGCATGTTCGGTCAACCAAATTGTAATACACAGAACCATTCGGTCGACCAAACCACCACCAGGTCAACATTTTGACCCTTCGGTTGACCGACCAGAAATATAAAGCAACACCCTGGTCGACCGAATCCCCACATGGGAAAACTCAACGCTTTGGTTGACCGACCATACCAGTTCATCTCATGCTGGTCGACCGAAGTTCGTAAAGTTTGGTCAACCAAACCTAATACGGTCGACCGAACTGCGGAGGTTCAGAATCGCCTTATAAATGGTCGACTGAACACTCAGTTCAAATTCTACGTAGTCAACCGAACTGAGCACCATGGTTGACTAAACCATCAAGATGGTTGACTGACCCTCTCGAGTTGCTCAGTTTTTACCGAGGTTAAAACGGGATTGTTTGGGTTAAACTTATTTAAAACTTTTTTAATTATTACCCCTATGTCCCCAATGGTCATAATTTGCCCCTTCTCTCTATATATATGCTTTCATTTGTCAATATTCGTGGGGATTAACATTGTGATTAAGAAAAATCCTCTCTCAAATTTGCGAAGCCTTTTTTTCACATACTACTTCCATACATTGACTTACCCCAAATTTCTTGAATAACCAAGCTTTGTGAAAGTGCCTAGAGTGTTTATACTCAATCCAATATTACTCAAACACTCATATTGTATTTCTTGTTGATTGAGTGTTTAGGCTAAAGTTCTCTACCAATTTAATTTAATTAATCCAGTGTGTGGAGAACTTTGCGGCTTATGGGTTTTGCATCAATATTGCAAGATACCTAGGCCTATAATTTTTGTGTGTGCAAAATATTTTACAAAACTTGATTTCAAAAAACTCTTGTGTTTGATACATTTGAGAAAATATTTTTGAGTTTGTTTGAATATTATTGCTAGAATCTTTGGAAACACTAATCTGATATTAAGATTTGATATACTTTGTTTTCAAAGATTAGCTTGTTTAAACAATCTTGTGCATATTTGACATTATACATTATATTGAGTGTTGTTTGCACATATAAACCATTGAGCTTATAGTTCTTATATGATTGGTGTGCATTGATTAGTGCTTGTGCTAAATCGGTACATAGTTTGCTTAGTTAAGAAGCATTTATCTGTATGAAAATCATATTGTGAATCTATTGTATTCCAGGCGTGGGCCTGAAGAGGGAGATTAGTCTTGTTGAATAGTACCAGATTGACTTAGACTCAGTTAGGAAAGCTAGGTGCACCATCCTGGTAAGGTGCGGTTGTAGGTCGAGGTTAGCCCCGTTAATTGACCTGGTTGTAAATGGTGCTGCTCCAATCGTTAAGTGAGCGTTAGTGGAATCCTCGAGCTTGCAAGTTAGAGGCGGGGATGTAGACACAGTTGGCCGAACCCCGATAACATATCACGTGTGCACTATTTATATTTCTGCAAATTATATTTCCACACGTGCATGTTACATTGTGATTGCTTCGCATGATATAATTTCCACACGTTATATTTATCTGCGCATTTGGAACTATATAGACAAACCCTAGGTTGTGTAATACTGATATCTGGTTTAACTTAGGAAAAAAGTTTAAAGTTCCAATTCACCCCCCCTCCTCTTTAGAAAACACCAAAGCTAACAATTGGTATCAAAGCCTCGTTGCACCAGGCTTAATAGCTTTTGTAAAAGATCGCAATGGCTCATATTGATGTATCCCCATTCGGAGAGGGACAGTCACCTTCTTGCCTTCCTGTATTTTGTGGCGTAAATTACACCCACTGGAAAATCAGAATGAGCATTTTTATAAAATCAATGGACTAGAGGGCCTGACAGGTGATTGTCAAGGGAATTTGTATGCTAGTAGAAAATGATATTAATTCGATGCATGCAAATTCACATGCCATGGATTTTTTGTATTGTGCTTTAGAATCTAATATTCTACTTGAGATTATGACATGTTCTAGTGCAAAAGAAATCTGGGATGAGCTAGAAAACAAATATGGAAAGCCCAAAGAGAAGGAGATCACTTCTCCGAATGCTCCAAGCTCATATGATCAGGAGGAGGTAAATCATGGGCTAGCAATATCAATAAACATTGAGGTATATGATTCTTACTCTGCCCCATTTACTAATTTGTGCAATAAAGCATGTGTTAATTCTTATACTAAATTCTGTAATATATTACATGTTGAATCATCTATTGAATATAATGATAGTTCTGTTAATAATGCATGCGATGATTCTTATGAAAAATTTTGTGATATATCTTATGATGAATCATCGATTGTTTTTTATGATGATACTGTATGCATTGATTCATATGGTAGTTATCAAGATAAATCTTATACTGAATCATGCAATAAGTTTAATTATAATGACATGCTCTATAGCAAAGAACTAGTATGTACTTTATCTAAAATGCATAAGCTTCTAGTTCAAATGTCTAAACAGAAAACAATTTTGAAGAATGAAAATAAGAAGGTGGCAAATCAACTGAAGGAACTAAACAAATATTATGCCACTCTTGAAAAGAAAAAGATTAAGAAAATTTTGAAAATCATATGCTTGGAAGAAGTAATGGATGATTATTCTAGTATAACACTCAAAATTAAAAATGAAAAGAATAATCATAATGAACCCTTAAGGCTTAAAAGAAATAAAATTTTCAAAAAGGCTTCATGGTTAGTTCATCAAACCCATAATCATGCCATGTCAAGAGGCTTAGATAAAAGGATGATATAGGTGATCGGAAAAGCAAGCCTTGTAGGACCTAAGGAAAAATGGATTCCATTTGGAATCACAATCATTTAATCCATCCTTAGTTCCTAGGTTTATGAGTCGTCATGACCAAAATTCTAGGAAGTGATATTTGCTTAAAATGTCAATCTTAGTTTGCACATTCATTATACACTATCATTATATACTAAGAGCATTAGAAAATCTAGCAAATGTAAAATCCCAAATGAAATATCTAATCTGAATTTAATACGAATATATATATCATAATGATTGGATAAAATATGAAAACATTGGTTGTAGCATACTTGAAAAAATCCACTTCCAAATGGACAAGGCATTCTTTCTTGGTAAATAATTCTAAATGCTTTACTCATGCTTAAAAGATAAAACATCTTAAGTTAAGCAACTATTTTCCAATGCACAAAGAAGAGGTTTAGGGATCTGTTGGAATTGGTGTAGTCCCAAGAGGGGGGGGGGTGAATTGGGTATTTAAAAACTCTTCCTAGGTTAAACCAGATTCCACAATCAATAATTCCCAACCTACGGTCTATCTAAGCACAAACCAATATCCCAACAAAATAATACTGAGCAGATACATAAAACAGATGCTACAGACTCAGTTTTTTCCAATCATTCACAGTATTTAAAACATGCACAACATTCATATAAAAATTCAAATATAAGCACACATATGCATAAATTAAATTGCGGAAATATAAAGAATATAGGGAAAGAAAGAGCTGACACAAGATATGTTATTGGGGTTCGGCCGATACTACCTATGTCTCCGCCTCAAGCTAACAACTAAGAGGATTCCAATAAGGATGCTCATTTGCGGGTGGAGCGGCACCTAATACAACACCTTACAGGATAGTACACCTAGTTCTCTTAACCAGGTTTGAACCAGTTTGGCGCTTTCCTAATCAGGTCTGAGCATGTCTGGGACTATTCATAGGGCTAGTCTCCCTCTTCCGATCATATGTCGGGAATACAACAAATATTCAAATTTGTGTACAATACAAATGCTTCTAAACAAGCATTTTATGTACCAATATGCTCAACCAAATAATGCACTCACATATGATATGAATTAAAGCTTAATGTGAGAATGTGCATTTTTCACTAAAAAATATTTCTCAATTAAGACCGAGTGTGAAAAATGATTTTCTTACTAACAAGAGTAAAAGACCTTCCAAGCAGAGATATTAAAATATATATATGCTCAAGGTACTTTTTTCAATATGTCAAGAATTTTCCCAAAAACTATTTTTTCAAATAAAGCTTAGGGGAACTAGGATTTTTGCTCAAAAATAATTTTGCAAAGAAGAATATATAAGCCTTTGAAGTCTTGCAATATGTGTGCAAGATTCACAAGCAATAAACAAGTTTTTCTCCAAAGATATTGTTAGCTTTGGTGCAATCCCAAGAGGGGGGGGGGGTGAATTGGATATTTAAAATTTATCGCCTAGGTTAAACCAGATAAACAGTATTACTTAACCTAGGGTTTGTTTATGCAAATGTAAACCTAGTCATTCACAATATAACATACACGTGCAGTAAGTAAATTGCGAAAATGTAAATGAACACGCACGATATGTCATTGAGGTTCGGCCAACAGTGCCTACGTCCCCGCCTCTAACTCGCAAGCCAAAGGATTCCACTAGTAGCTCACTTAAGGGTGGAGCGGCACCGTTTACAACCAGGTCAAATTAACACAAGGTTGACCTCAACCTTAACCAGGTCAATTAGCGGGGCTGACCTCAACCTACACGCCTTAATAGGATGACGCACCTAACTTTCCTAACTGGGTCTAAGCCAATCCGGGACTATTCTAGGGCTAGTCTCCCTCTTCAGGCCCATGCCTGGAAATACAACAAATGTGTATAAAATTTGTACACGGAAATATGCTTATAGAAAAGTAGATGTGTGCACCAATAGAGCTCAATCAATAAAGCAAGCACAAATGATATGTAGATATGCTCAGTACTCTAATGTGTGCTAAACACTCAATCAGGTATGATAATCAATCAAGATCTATAGTGTGTATCTAAGTAAGATTTGAAACACAATATTCGAATATCACAAAATCATATTAGGGTTTCAAATATGCTAAGTAAGATAGATCAAACAAATTCAATACAATATTTCAATGTCTAAAGCACAATGGAGTCGTTTGAAAGACTAGCTTTTCGCAAAAGGATTTTTGCACACAAAATCTAGGTTTAAGTATCTTGCAACAACAAAACAAGAACCACAACCCTTAAAGTCTTCTCACACAAGATTTATCAAATGAAATCCGTGGAAGAACTTTAGGCTATACTCTTAGATAAAATCAATCAAATTTTATACCAAAAAAGAGTATGAGCTAGAGAGATTACGCACTATAGCCTTATAGAAATACTCACAATGCTTAGAGAAATCAAGATTGAAGAGTATATAAGTGTTTACAAGAAGTATTTGGCTAATATAGGATTTTGAGAGTTGAGAGAGTTTTGCCCTTATCAAGTTTTGCTAATCCCTTGCTAATAATGATAAATGAATGGATATATATAGGCAAGGAGGTATTTTTGACCGTTAGGGACCTATTGGGCATTATTAAGAAAGTTTTAAATCATTTTAAAATAATTAACCCTGTTTAAAATATGTTTAACCGCGGTAAAAATCAGGGCAACTCGAGAGGTCCAGTCGACCAGAAATGTTTCGGTCGACCAAGTCTCAAATGATTCGGTCGACCAGGAAAATATTGAACTAAGGGCATAGTCGACCAAGAGAAGGTGATTTCCCAATTTTCCAAGTTTCGGTCAACCAGGGCATTTTGAACTTCCTGGTTTAGTCGACCAGACAGCTGGGAATTCTCCCGAGGACCCTCCTGTCGACCAGGTAATTGTAGTACAAAAGTTGTCGGTCGACCAAATGGTCAAACTTTTGACTCCAGGGGGTTTTGATCGACCAGGGCATTTTGAACTACCTGGTTCGGTCGACCAGGTGGTCAAACATTGACCAAGAGGAGTTTCGGTCGACCAGGTATTTGTGAACAACTTGGTTCGGTCGACTAAATGGTCAAACTTTGACCCAGGGAGGTTTCGGTCGACCAGAGCCTTTTGAACTACCTTGGATGGTCGACCAGATGATTAAACTTTTGACCAAGGGAGGTTTCGGTCGACCAGGGCCTTTTGAACTACCTTGGCTGGTCGACTAGATGCTCAAACTTTTGATCCAGGGAGGTTTCGGTCGACCAGGCCAAAATGAACTGGCTTGGCTGGTCGACCGAAAGTGCATCGTGTGTGCATTTCGGTCCCGTATCAAAACAAACAAGCCCTATTCAAGTGCCTAACAGATATATGTGAAAGAGTGTGTGTCCTAGGGGCACTTGGGGTCCAATTTGAAGACACCAAAAAATTCCAGTGTCGGTCGACCTTTGAAATCCCTAAGGTCTTTCTAAGGTCCGTGTAGGTACCTAATGTCCAACTAAGGTCAATTTGAGCATACCTACCTATCATGCATGATGCAAATTATTACAAGCCATATGAGTGTACAGTCCATAATAAAATTACATCCCAGAATGAAGAAACTAAATAATAAATACAAATGCATCACAAGATTCTTCATTCATCGGCACGAACACCGCACGCCATCATGATAAGTCTTTTAGTCCTGAAGCGCGCACAAGGTGAACCTGTATGCAGTTCTTAGTACAACCATTAGTACCAAGAGTATTTGTCATTATCAAAACAGGGCATGACCAATCAGGTCAACAGATATTTATCAATGAAAATATATGGAGAAAACTTAGGCTTCACTCTTAAGATAGTGATTTTAAAAAATAATGGGATAGGAGAGTATAAGCAATATGATTTGTAAAAAATAAAATGCCCAAGATAAAGAGCACTCTCTTGAAAATGATTTTTTGAATAAATAACAAAGAGAGGATGAAAAACAAGATTAGGAAGATGAAAATGTGATATGAAAATTTGAAAGGATTTTCTAACTAATCATCTTGCTAATTTTGAGTTATGAGGGGATATATATAGACTTTAAGAAATTTATGACCGTTGGGGACATGCTGGATATTTTTGAAAATGATTAAACATGTTTAACAAAAATTAACCACGTTTTAACCTCGGTAAAATTGGAGCAACCCAAGAGGGTTGGTTAACCATTTTTATGATTCGGTCGATTGGGGTGCTCAGTTCGGTCGACTAGGGGATTTTTGAACTACAGGTTCGGTCGACTGTCTAAAGGTGATTCTAAACCCTCTGAGGTTCGGTTGACCATAATAAGTTTGGTCGACTGAACTTTATGATCTGCGGTCGACCAAGTTATTTTGAACTTGGAGGTTCGATCGACCAGGGCGTTGGCACTTCCCACGTGTCAATTCGGTCGACTAGAGTGTTGCTTTACATTTTTGGTCGGTCGACCGAAGAGTCAAACTGTTGACCCCGGGGAGGTTCAATCGACCGAAGGGCCCTGAGTAATAGAGTTTGGTCGACCGAACATGCCAATTTTGGGCATTTAAGTCCTTTTCTTCTTATACAATGTCCCTATTCATATGATGATTAAATTTAAGTCAATAGGGCACATTTTCATGTAGAAATGAGGGTCTTAAGGTCAATCGAAGTCCTTTTGAGAGTTGACTGAAGGGTGCCCTAAGGTCATTCAGATCCCTATGGTCAATCTACGGTCTTGTTTAAGCTTTATTCATATTATGCATGCATATGCAGATATTACAGACAAAATAAAGAAACTAAATGCAATACAAATGAAAATTATATGACTTTAATCTTATGTTAGAAATGGTGTATTCCCATGAGGGGGGGGGGGTGAATTGGGATTTTAAACTTTTCTCCTAGGTTGAACTAGATGTTGGCAAGATGTTAAAACCTAAGGACTTTCTATGTAGTTCCAAATTCGCTGATGAATATAATATTTGAAAATTTAAATCAACGAATCATCCACATAATAACATACGCGTGCGGTAAATATAAAGTGCGGAAATATAAACAAACACACGATATGTTATCGGGGTTTGGCCAACTGTGCCTACGTCCCCACCTCTAGCTCGCAAGCCCGAAGATTCCACTAATAGCTCACTTAAGGGTGGAGCGGCACTGTTTACAACCAAGTCAAATAAACACAGGGTTGACCTCAACCTTAACCAGGTGAATTAGCGGGGCTGACCTCAACCTACGCGCCTTAACAGGACGATGCACCTAGCTTTCCTAACCGGGTCTAAGCTAACCTGGGACTATTCCAGGGCTAGTCTCCCTCTTCAGGATCGTGCCTGGATATACAACAAATGTGTATATAATCAGATGGTACAGTGATTGTGCTTTCGTGTAAAGCAGATATGTACCCAGATAACATACACCACAATATGATTCAATACGTAAGCTCAATGTGGTCTAGATGCTTCAACTCTCAAAAGTATTTTCTATCAGTGTAATGCATACGTGATAATGTCAAACAAGCAATCTTTGTATCACAAGATATTCAGCCAATAAGTTCACACAAAGATGAAAAGTCTCAAGTATTTGAATCAGTAGGGTATCTCAAGCATGTAAGTATCAAATGATGTATATGCTTGGTTTGCAAAAAATGTACAATATTTGTATTCAGCAAATAATATATGAGTGAGTGAATATTGCAAAAAAGATCACTATCACACAAACAAATATCTCTTCAAATATTTTTCAAGATAAATGCACAATAGATATTTGGAAGTGTTTGAAAAGTTTTTGCAATCCAAAAACAAATACAAACTTCTCAAGATCTTGCAATGAAGGTGCAAGCTTGGAAGATCTATCAAAGTCTTCTTAGGATAGACTTATCAACAAAGTCTCCTAAGAATCCTTAGGTTTTTCTCTCGAATAAAATCGTGTCAAGCAAATAGGACAAGGAGAACAAACCTTTCCAAACACACTCAATCCACTTACAAATGATGTAGGCACTAATAAACAATAAACATGAGTGAATGAGGCTCAAAGATGAGTAGTATCCGTTTTTTGGGATTTCAAAGAATTCTCCCCTAATCAAAGTGGCTAATCCATGCTAATTTTCTCAAATGATCTCATATATATAGGCATAGGAGAAAATATGACCGTTGGGGACCTATTGGGTATTATTAGGGAAGTTTAATGATGTTTAAAGCATTTTAACCCTGTTTAAAAAATATTTAACCGTGGTAAAAATCAGGGCGACCCGAGAGGTCTGGTCGACCAGAACAAGTTCGGTCGACCAAGTCTCATATGGTTCGGTCGACCAGGGGACTTTTGAACTAAAGGCTCGGTTTACCAGGAGAGGGCGATTTCTTAATTTTCCGAGGTTTGGTCGATCAGACCATTTTGAATTGGCTGGTTCGGTCGACCAGACCACTGGGATTTCTCCCGAGGACCCTCAGTCGACTAGGTAGTTGGAGTTCATTTTGTCTCGGTAGACCACATGGTCAAATATTTGACCCATGAGGGTTTCGATCGTCCAGGGATTTTTGAATACCTAGTTCGGTCGACCAGGGCCTTGGTCAATTATTGACCCAGGCCTAGTTCGGTCAACCAGGGCAGAATGAACTGCTTGGTTCAGTCGACCGAAAGTGCACCAAGTGTGCATTTCGGTCCCGTTTTGAGACACAAACCCTAATGAAGTTCCTAACAAACATATATGCAAATGTGTGTATCCTAGGGTCACTTGGGAACCAATTTGAAGACACCAAAAAAGTCTGGTGTCGGTCGACCTAAACCCTAAGGTCTTTTTAAGGTCTTTTCTCATTCACGGTTTGTTTGAGCTTACGTATTATCATACATGTGATGTGTGTGAGCTTATTGCAAACCAGAGCCCTAGTTACTATTACAGACCAATTAAATGAAATATATTACAACATTGAATAGAAATTGGTCTTCAGGCTTTACTTGCTTTGCGCACATTTTGATCTTAACAATCTTAGTTCCTACACAAAAACTCAAACACCCATTAGATACAATGAGTATTTGTCATAATCAAAACCGGGCGTGACCGATAAGGTCAACATCTTCTTTGCTCTTGTGACTTCCTAGGAATACAACGGCTGATGTACATGTCCTTCGAGATTCTTCTAGCTTCCATTTTTAGTTTCTTTATGTGTGTGTTCTGAAATGTTGTATGTTCAAACACTGGATACACACATAAGAAACTTGCGATTTGTCATTATCAAAACCAGGGATCGGACTAAAAAATTCAACAGGATCCATCCTATTCTATATATCCTCAACCCTAATCTCATTAGTCAAAATCTAGTCATCACTCTAGGCATAAGCACTGGTAATAATAAATGTTAATTCCACTAAGTGCTTATTAAGAAGACGTCCTTCATAACCAAATTAGGGCTATCCACTAAGGGAATCAAGTCCTCATCTAGATATCATAAATTTTACCTTTGAGCTTAAATTAAAAATCCTCTAATTTCGGCTTATCTCATCCACAAGAAATCTTTACCAAACCACGATCAAATCCGGTAAAGATCCATCATCTCATTGGTTCGTATCCTTTCTTTATATTCGAAGGATACATTCCAATCACCAAAGAGCGTCGATTACTAGTTATTCATATTCTCTATAATGCTCTTTGCCAAAATAAGTTAGGAGATATTTCTTAGAATGCTTATCTTGTACAATGTCCTACTCATTCTAAATACTCATCTGACCTTAATATAAATTTTGATCCTTCAGAGTATTTATTCTTCCTTGCTTCATAAGCTCTCAAACATTAAATAAAATCTTTAGAGCTTCATATCTTTAGTAAATTTGAATGGCTAAATTAATTGCACTAGGTTTCAAATTTAAAGAAAAGTGATAGTCCAAAAGAAACTTGCGTACAAGCAGTTAAATCTGAGAGCCGTTTGAACTTGGGCCTCTATCATATATTGAAATTCATAAGTAAAGAGGCATACGCTGGCTTATGACCTTAAAGAAGTATTGCATGTGAATTTTTGGTCCTCTAAGCCTAAGCATGTTTAGCCAAGATTAAATCACGAAAAATCTAAAAAAAACTTGGCTAAGTAATTAGAAAATGAAAAATGCATAAAATGGATTAGTGCATGAGTTTTTCACTTTCATGGACCTAACAAACTAAATGCTCTCATAATTATATTTTGTATCTGCATGCCTTATGAGATCTGAACAGTGGCTAACTATCCATTGTCATTTATTGTTCATGTTATCTTAATGGATGGTATATACTTTATATGTATTGTTCATTATACCTATGGGTTGCATGCTTGTGTTGAAAGCCTCTTACATGGCAGATGCAGTTGATGTGTATTTCATGCTGGTAGGGGTTTTAGGTTCTCGTGTGCCTTGAACAAAATTAAAAATTTCTTAATTGAACCTATCAGGTATAGGTTTTTTGGGAAAATGTCTGATTTACAAACGGCACGCTGCCGAAATTTTGATAGGATTTTTCCCAAAGTAAAACCTTGTACATAGATGATTATGATAAAATTAATGTTAAAACAATTTCTGAAAGGATGGGTGAAAATCAATTGAATAATTAAATTTTGTACTTGCATAATCATTGATAATATGTAGTTGAGCTCAACTCCATCCCTATAGAAAGAACATAAAAGATTCAAATGTATCACTTCGCCTTTTGAAATATTGAGGCTCTTCTAAAAATCTGGAACATCCTATACAGCTCTTAAAAGCTCAATGAACAGATATGGATTGTTCTCAATTGTGGATATTATTATATTCCTTAATATACATTCTTTGATGCATCTATGGTCTATAGGGACAACTATACTAATCAAGTGACAAATGTAATTGACAAATACTCAGTATACACTACAAAAAATCAGGGTATTAGACGGATAAAATCCGTCACTAATAGTTATAAATTCGTCACTAATAGTATTAGTGACGAATTTATGAGTATTAGTGACAGTTTTAAAATAGTTGCTATATGTGCCTTTACTACTAACTTTTAGTGACGAATTTAACTTTCGTCACTAATAATGGAGTATTAGTGACAGATTAAATTCGTCACTAAAACCCTAATACCGTCGCTATATAGTATATAACGGCTCAACTCAAATTCGTCACTAATAGTAGGGGTATTAGTGACGAATTATAAATTCGTCACTACTAGTAGGGTATTAGTGATGACTTAGATATTGGTCACTACTAGCATGGTATTATTGATGAATTAGAAATTCGTGACTACTAGTAGGGTATTAGTGACGAAATAGAAATTCGTCACTACTAGTGTGGTATTATTGGCGAATCAGAAATTCGTCACTAATAGAAGCAGTATTAGTGACGAATTTGAATCCTTCACTAACAATTACAAAAATTAAACAACCTTTTATACTAATTTTATTTAATCATGAATTCTTATATAAAAATCTATGATTACATTTTCGAATATATAAACTGAAACCATAATTACTACAAAATTCGTAAATCATTCAAAATTTCGAATTTAAATACAAATTCAATTAAAATGAAGAAATAACATATGTTCAGATAACAAAAATTTTTTAAAAATATTCAAAATTCAAATAGAAATACTAATACAAATTCAAATTAAAATACAAAAACTCCATTTGTTCAAATAACAATAAAAATTATAAATAAATAATCAAAAGTTGCATCTGACGACTGTAATGCATGCATGCATGGTATCATGCTGATGTTATAACAGCCGCGAATCCTACAAATTAAGAGTCATTAAAAAAAATTTAGTATACCAAATCGAGAAGAGCTGACGCTAAGTATAATCAGGAAAAATAATTATATGATATAACAAATTGACAAAAATTTCATAATCATGCATATTACATAATTTGTACGATAGTAATATCAATAATGAAAAATGTAACGTTGCATTCGAGAACATAGATTTCGAACATTTGAATGGACTTGGACAAATTTCAATACAATTTAATATTATATTTTATTTAAATTCAATGTAAATTCAAGTCCAAAATGTCTCAAAACATGAGGAGCATAAAATTATATTGAAATTTATTAAAGTATATTTAAATCTAAACTTAAGAAGTAAAATGCATGCTCTGGAACGTAGCATGAGATTAGTTTATGAGGGATTTGCACAATGAGTCAATGAGGTATTAGCATTGCGTGGGGAAGGGGATGTAGTGAATAAATCCAACCGGGGACACATGTCCAATTAGCATGCTTTACTGTTTCATAGACAAGCATTATTGCTCTACTTGAAATAAAACTCTAAATAGTGATTGTGGGGTTTGCAGAGGAGGGAAACTGGAAGATTCATGGAGAAAAAGGTCATGAACTAGCATGAGCAAGTGTGTATCTTTTCAAGCCTTAATGAGAAAATATTATAACTAAGTAAGATATGTCAGTCAAATGGACATGAAATTGGTAATTTGTTTAGTAGCTGAGAAAATTATGGAAAATCTTTTTTTATTAATCTCACGACCAAGATCAAGAGTAAGATTAGTTTGATGGAACGAGGGAGTAGGTCTGAGGATCAACTGGTAGCGAGAAAAGGAATCACTTGTTCCTTGAGCAGTTCTTTCAAAAAAAGATTCATCTATCCGATTGATGAGTCAGAAAACGATTCATAGTTCAAATAGTTATTAAGAATAAGAATGGGAAGGAATAATCGAATTGAGTTCGTGGATTTACTTAAGTTAATTTATGGCGCTTTCATCGGTGATCTCATGCATGGACCTTTTTTTTTCACTTTTTTTTATTCTTTTCTACAGTGACATTGCAACCCATATGTCCGGATGAATCCCTAATTATGCATTTTTCAAATAATTATGAAAATGATGCTCCCTGTGAGTTATGTATATATTCAACTTATGCGTTTTTCAAAATTTCAAATCCTCAGCCAAGTGTATATAATATTTTCAATGATTTCAGCACGACAATGAATGCTTTAAGCTTACCGGACCAAAAACATATCAATGAATGTCCGTTCTAAATGAACTATGTCTACATTACCTCATTTACTATGATTCCTAAGTTTCACTCATCCTTTCAAAAATATTTTAACATTAAACTAAGCCTATATTTTCCTTAGGATTTTGGAAAATTTAAACGCAATTTCGACAGCATGCCATCTGTAAATTGGAAGTTTTCCCAAAAAACCTGCACCTGATAGGTTTAAATAGATTATTTATAAGAAGTTGAAGGCACACAAGAACCTAATCCACTACCAGCATACAATACACATCAACTGCATCCGCCATGCTAGAAGCATTCTAGATTAGCATGCAATCATGTAGCATATTCACGACAGTAATACATGTAACCATATCTTAAATTCAAAATATAATTAGCAGAGAACGGTGGATAATATTGGGTTCAGTGTAGTATCGTTATTCATCCAGGCATTTGGACATGAACGTTATGAGATGATGAGAGCATTTAATTTAAATAATTATGAAAATGATGCTCCCTGTGAGTTATGTATATATTCAACTAATGTGTTTTTCAAATCCTCAGCCAAGTGTATATAATATTTTCACTGATTTCGGCACGTCAATGAATGCTTTAAGCTTACTAGACCAAAAACATATCAATGAATGTCCGTTCAAAATAAGCTAAGTCTAAATTGCCTCATTCATTATGATTTCTAAGTTTCACTCATCCGTTCAAAAATATTTTAACATTAAACTAAGCCTACATTTTCTTTAAGATTTCGGAAAATTTTAACGCAATTTCGCCAGCATGCTGTTTGTAAATTGGACGTTTTCCCATAAAACCTGCATTTGATACATTCAAATAGATCATTTAGAAGAAGTTGAAGGCACACAAGAACCTATATCCACTACCAGCATGCAATACACATCAACTGCATCCGCCATGCAGGAGGCATTCTATACTAGCATGCAATCAGGTAGCATATTCACAACAGTAACACATGTAACCATATCTTAAATTACGAATATAAATAGTAGAGAACAGTGGATAGTATTGGGTTCAGTGTAGTATTGTTATTCATCCAGGCATTTAGACATGAACGTTATGAGATGATGAGAGCATTTAATTTAAATAATAATGCAAATTATGTTCCCTATGAGTTATGTATATATTCAACTTATGCGTTTTTCAAATTAACAAATCCTCAGCCAAGTGCATATAATATTTTCAATGATTCGACACGAAAATGAATGCTATAAGCTTACCGAACCAAAAACATATCAATGAATGTCCGTTCTAAATGAACTAAGTCTACATTGCCTCGTATATTATGGTTCCTAAGTTTCACTCATCCTTTCAAAAATATTTTACCATTAAACTAGGCCTATCTTTTCTTTAGGACTTTGAAAAATTTTAATGCAATTTCGACAGCATGCCATCTGTAAATTGGACGTTTTCCCATAAAACGTGCACCTGATAGGTTCAAATAGAACATTTATAAGAAGTTGAAGCCATACGAGAACCTATATCCACTACCAGCATGCAATACATATCAACCGCATCCACCATGCAAGAGGCATTCTAGACTAGCATGCAATCATGTAACATATTCAGTAATATATGTAACCATATCTTAAATTCAGAATATAAGTAGCAGAGAACAGTGGATAGTGTTGGGTTCAATGTAGTATTGTTATTCATCCAGGCATTTGGACATGAACGTTATGAGATAATAAGAGCATTTAATTTAAATAATTATGAAAATTATGCTTCTTGTAAATTATGCATATATTCAACTTGTGCGTTTTTCAAATTTTCAAATCCTCAGCCAAGTGTATATAATATTTTCAATGATTTTGACACGACAATGAATGCTTTAAGCTTACCAGACCAAAAACATATAAATGAATGTCCATTCTAAATGAACTAAGTCTACATTGCCTCATTTATTATGATTCCTAAGTTTCACTCATCCTTTCAAAAATATTTTAACATTAAACTAAGCCTACTTTTTCTTTAGGACTTTGGAAAATTTTAACGCAATTTTGGCAGCACGCCGTCTCTAAATTGGATGTTTTCCCATAAAACCTGCACCTGATAGGTTCAAATAGATCATTTATAAGAAGTTGAAGGCACACAAGAACCTATATCCACTACCAGCATGCAATACACATCAACTGCATCCGCCATGCAAGAGGCATTCTATACTAGCATGCAATCATGTAGCATATTCACTACAGTAATACATGTAACCATATTTTAAATTATGAATATAAATAGCAGAGAACAGTCGATAGTATTGGGTTCAGTGTAGTATTGTTATTCATCCAGGCATTTGGACATGAACGTTATGAGATGATGAGAGCATTTAATTTAAATAATTATGAAAATTATGCTGCTTGTGAGTTATGTTTATATTCAACTTATGCGTTTTTCAAATTTTCAAATCCTCAGCCAAGTGTATATAATATTTTCAATGATTTCGGCACGACAATGAATGTTTTAAGCTTACCGGACCAAAAACATATCAATGAATGTCCGTTCTAAATGAACTAAGTTTACATTGCCTCGTATATTATGGTTCCTAAGTTTCACTCATCCTTTCAAAAATATTTTACCATTAAACTAAGCCTATCTTTTCTTTAGGACTTTGAAAAATTTTAACGCAATTTCGATAGCATGCCATTTGTAAATTGGACGTTTTCCCATAAAACGTGCACCTGATAAGTTCAAATAGATCATTTATAAGAAGTTGAAGACACACGAGAACCTATATGCACTACCAGCATGCAAAACATATCAACCGCATCCACCATGCAAGAGGCATTCTAGACTAGCATGCAATCATGTAGCATATTCAGTAATATATGTAACCATATCTTAAATTCAGAATATAAATAGCAGAGAATAGTGGATAGTGTTGCGTTCAATGTTGTATTGTTATTCATCCAGGCATTTGGACATGAACATTATGAGATGATGAGAGCATTTAATTTAAATAATTATGAAAATTATGCTTCATGTGAATTATGCATATATTCAACTTGTGCGTTTTTTAAATTTTCAAATCCTCATCCAAGTGTATATAATATTTTCAATGATTTTGACACGACAATGAATGCTTTAAGCTTACCGGACCAAAAACATATAAATGAATGTCCGTTCTAAATGAACTAAGTCTACAATGCCTCATTTATTATGATTCCTAAGTTTCACTCATCCTTTCAAAAATATTTTAACATTAAACTAAGCCTACTTTTTCTTTAGGACTTTGGAAAATTTTAACGCAATTTTGGCAGCACGCCGTCTGTAAATTGGATGTTTTCCCATAAAACCTGCACTTGATAGGTTCAAATAGATCATTTATAAGAAGTTGAAGGCACACAAGAACCTATATCCACTACCAGCATACAATACACATCAACTGCATCCGCCATGCAGGAGGCATTCTATACTAGCATGCAATCATGTAGCATATTCACGACAGTAATACATGTAACCATATTTTAAATTATGAATATAAATAGCAGAGAACAGTCGATAGTATTGGGTTCAGTGTAGTATTATTATTCATCCAGGCATTTGGACATGAACGTTATGAGATGATGAGAGCATTTAATTTAAATAATTATGAAAATTATGCTGCTTGTGAGTTATGTTTATATTCAACTTATGTGTTTTTCAAATTTTCAAATCCTCAGCCAAGTGTATATAATATTTTCAATGATTTCGGCACGACAATGAATGTTTTAAGCTTACCAGACCAAAAACATATAAATGAATGTCCGTTCTAAATGAATTAAGTCTACATTGCCTCGTTTATTTTGAATCCTAAGTTTCACTCATCCTTTCAAAAATATTTTAACATTAAACTAAGCCTATCTTTTCTTTAGGATTTTGAAAAATTTTAATGCAATTTCGGCAGCATGCCGTCTATAAATTGGACGTTTTCCCATAAAACCTGCACCTGATAGGTTCAAATAGATAATTTATATGAAGTTGAAGACATACGAGAACCTATATCCACTACCAGCATGCAATAGACATCAACCGCATCCACCATGCAAGAGGCATTCTAGACTAGCATGCAATCATGTAGCATATTCAGTAATACATGTAACCATATCTTAAATTCAGATTATAAATAGCAGTGAATAGTGGATAGTGTTAGGTTCAATGTAGTATTGTTATTCATCCAGGCATTTGGACATGAACGTTATGAGATGATGAGAGCATTTAATTTAAATAATTACGAAAAATTATACTTCCTGTGAGTTATGTATATATTCAACTTGTGCGTTTTTCAAATTTTCAAATCCTCAGCCAAGTGTATATAATATTTTCAATGATTTCGACACGACAATGAATGCTTTAAGCTTAACGGACCAAAAACATATCAATGAATGTCCGTTCTAAATGAACTAAGTCTACATTGCCTTATTTATTATGATTCCTCGGCCAAGCTAGTTTATGTTATTACCTATGATTTAACTGCTTATTTGTAAAATTCTACCGAGTAGAGATGCCGGTTTGACGATTTTATGGTTTTTGGTAAAAACAAGGTTTTCAACGTGTAATCTCCAAATTTTACAAACATCGTTTATTTTTGTTTATACTATAATAGGAGAGGCTCGAATCCTTTATTTATTCAGTTAACTATGTATATCGAATTTCTATCATTTAGTGGGTTTTTGAAGTAAATTTGTGTGATATAGGTTGAAATGGAAATGAATTGAATTTTCTATGCTATTGATATAGAATATGGGAACAAAGTTCCAAATTTGTTATACTGAGAATGTGATAAACGGAGGCTGGTGATACACCGAGCCGCATCAGTAAACAAAGAGGGGTAAACTGAGTGGAAAGACACCGGTTTGAACCCAATGCTATTAGGTGAATTTGTGAAAAATACTAGAATTGCGCAGGTTATCATATCTGTGTAAACTGAATTTATGATACACGGAACCACAACTTGAGAGTCCCGGGAGGGTTGAAAAATACTTTCTTTGCAGGGTGAAATGAAACCACTGTTATATGATACGGCACGATATCGTAACCAGATGTACACGTGCAACCACATGTAGTAAACGATGTGGGTACCAAGATGGTCGGCTAGCAGGGTGAAACCATTGGCTGATATTGGGCCAATGAAGGCAGTTGGATCGTATGTAGGTACTTGACAGTGTCTGCACGAACAGGACATTGGATGAGTATCAGTGCACAACCCGAGCCACGGCGTAAAACTGGTTATAGGGATATTTTACTGTTGGTCATCTGATAAATCATTAAATGGTCGAAAGACAGATGTGGGAATTTTCTAATACGAATAATGATATACCTGATGCATAACTATATTGAAAATATTTGATTTATATTCCAGATGTTGAATGAAAATATACATGTATGCAGTCACACACTATTGTAACTCCTTCTTCCTTACTGAGAGATGTCTCACCTTATTATACAACCTTTGTTTTCAGGTCCATCAGTACGTCAGTCCTAATAGCTAAAAGGACTGGGAGATTTTTTTTTAACAGCTAAAAGTATCTCAACATGTATTCATTATAAATGCTTAAACAAAGATATCAATCAACCCTCATATATTTCAACCAATAGATTTTCTTAATCGTATAAACCTCAAGTAGTGTATAAATTTGGTTTTCAAAAAGAGATTTAATCTATGTATTCAGCAAAAGATATAACAATGAATATTGCAACAAAGATTTTATCACATAAAAAAATATCTCTTCAAATATTTTTTCAAGATAAAAACACAATAGATATTTGAAAATGATTTTGAACAGATTTTGCAACCAAAATAATATACAAGCTTTTCAAGATGTTGCAATGAATATGCAATATCAGAAGATCAAACGAGGTCTTCTTAGGAAAGACTTATTAATAAAGTGTCCTAAGAATACTCAAGGATTTGCTCTCAAATAATATCGAATCAACCAAGCATAAACCAAAGGAGAGCAAACCTAATCAACACTCAAAACAACTTATAAAGGATTTTTGGCAATATAAGAAGGTAAGAATGAGTGTATGGAGTTCAAAAATCAGTAGTATGAATTTTGGATTTTGAGAGAAAATTTTCTAATCTGGTTTTCTAATCTACTTGCTAATTATTCCAAATGAATGGGTATATATAGACTTCCCCAAAAATATAACCGTTAAGGACATAAGTGGAATAATTAGAAAAGTTTTAATATTATTTAATTGGTTTAACCTTGTTTAAAAAGTTAACCACAGTAAAAAATTTGGACCAACCCGAGAGCACTGGTCGACCAAGACAAGTTTGGTCGACCCAAGTTCTTGGGGTTCGGTCGACCGGGCAAGAAATGAACAGTAGGTTTCGTCAAACAGACTTGCAAGTCCAAGGACAATTTTTCATTTTTGCGAGGTTTGGTCGACTGGGACCATTTTGAACTAGACTGGTCGATCGACCAGACCATTGAGTTTCCACACGTGGGAACTCGGTTGACCAGGTTGGTGGTATGCAAAAGAGTCTCAGTCGACCAGAAGGTCAAAGTGTTGACTTCCTAGCAGGTTTGGTCGATCGAGGCTAAATGAACTACAGGAGTTCGATTGATTGGGTTGTGGTCAACCAGTTAACCTGGTCCTTGGTCGGTCGATCGGGGGCAAAATGAACATGAATTGTTGGTTGACCGAGTGTGTACATTTAGTGCATTTCGGTCCTGTTTCAACCAATAAACACCCTATTCAAATGACTAACACATACATGTGCAATAGTGAGTGTCCTAGGGTCATTTCTAGGCCTTTTTGAGTGCACCTAAAAAATCTGGTGTCAGTCGACCGAAGGGTGTTCCCTAAGTTCTTTCTATGGTCATTTTGATTTTCAGGAGATGTGTAGGGACCTAGAGTCACTGTAAGGTCTTTGAGCTTGTAATGCAGATTTTTACAAACCTTTTCTTAATTAAATATTATAGACCCAAATAGAAATTATAACTAGGGTCTTCATTTTCCCCCGAGTCTTTGAGTGCCATCATATGATACCGCCAACATTAACCTGCACATCAACTCGGAAGACATTAAATACCTGAGTATTTGTCATAATCAAAACAGGATATGATCCATAAGGTCAACAATCTCCCCCTTTTTTATGATGACAAATACTTGTCTACTTCTATAAAAATGATCTTTTCCTCTTATTTGCCTATATATACTTAAATGTTTATCTCCCCCTTTTAGCAACAGAAAAAAGGGTGTAGATAAACATTTAAGTATATATAGGCAAATAAGAGGAAAAAATCATTTTTATACACAATAAGTTTGGAAAGTTTTTGAAAAATTTCGGCAGCATGCTGTTTGAAAATAGGACTTTCCAAAAAAAATCCTATATAAAAAGGAGCTATTTGAGTTTATAAAACCTAACAATTCATCCACAACTACTCAAACAGCTCAGTATTCTCAATGCATAAAATTGAAGTATAACTTTCAGTCATTCAAAAGATGGAATATCCATACAATGCAAAATGAATGACAAAGATAACTTCAACAGTTTAGCTCATAAATAATACAACTGGTCATTTAAATGATTTAAATGACATGAAAAAATAGAATTAGACCATAAATATGCACAACCCATTGCAATTGAAACATATCATAAGACCTGTGGAAGATTTGAGTTAAAGGCACACGACATATGATACCAAAAAGAAGGTTTGAGCATAAACATAATGTAACTAGTTCACATGCATTTTTATATGAAGTTACCAAACCAATCATGCAAGTTAAAACCATATAGTAAATAATAATAATAATAATAATAATAATAATAATAATAATAATAATAATAATAATAATAATAAGGTAAGAGAGAAAAGAAATTTAGTTTTCAAATTAGTTCTTGCCTAAAGAATTAAAATAAATAAAGATATATATGTATATATATATAAATATATATCCCCCTTATGATATTTGCAAAAAGTACCGGGTGAAAAAGAAGCTTTAATTTAAAACAAGCAAACAACATTTTTCTGTTTTTAACATTTAAGTACGTTCATAACATAACCAGAAAACCAAAATCATAATGATCCAAAAAATTCAACAATCACATGCAAGATCATATGGCAAACACAAACAACATGTGGCAAGGAAATATATATCAACTTAAGATTTTCAAAAAGATCATTTTGGTTAAGCACATGCCATAGTGAGTTCACAATAGATCTAAGCTAAAAATATTTGTGAGCAAAACAAGATAGGAATTTATGTCTAGATGCTCCCCCTTTCAATTTGAGTACGTGCTTAGATTCTTTAACTACTTATACTAACCAAAGATTAATTTCATTATGCTTAGTAGTATAAGCCATCAATCCAAATCTTTAAAATCAATTATACTGAGTATTTGTCAATTGCATTTGTCACTTGATTAGTATAGTTGTCCCTCTAGATCATAGATGCATCAGATAGTATATATTGAGGCATGCAAAAATGTTCATGACCCAAGAACATTCCATATCAAATCATTAGCCTTTAAGTACTGGATATAATGTTTAGGGTATTCTCAAGAGCCTAGATATCTCAGTGGATGAAAGTGATGCGCATGGATTCTTTAAGTTCTTTCTATAGGGATGGAGTTGGGCTTCTCTAATTATTCGATGATTATGCAAGGATGCATTTTAATTTTCTATTTGATTTCACTCATCCTTTCAAAAAAATTTTAACATTAATTTTATCATAATCATCTTTAGCACAAGGTTTTTTTTAGGAAAATTCCTATTGAAATTTCGGCAGCATGCCGTCTGTAAATCAGATATTTTCCCATGAAATCTATACCTGATAGGTTCAATTAAGCAATTTACAAGTTCAAGGCACATGAGAACCTATATATGCTACCAGCATGCAATACACATCAACTGCATCCATCATGTAGGAGGCTTTCAATACAAGTCAGCAATCCAGTAGTAATCAACAACTTAACAAAATATAATCCATCCATTAATGAATATAAATCGTAAAAAGTAGAGGATAGATTTGACAATCAAAGAAAGATGCTCCCCCTGAGTTATGCACTTATTCAATTTAGTCAATATGACAATCAAAGAAAGATGCTCCCCCTGAGTTATGCGCTTATTCAATTTATGCTTTTTCTTAATTATCAACTTTCTTTAGCCAAGGTTATTAAGATTTTCAAGGAATTTAGACTTGGCAAGAATGCTTTAGGCTTATTAGACCAAAAAGTCACAATGAATGTTTCTTTAAGTGTACTAAGCCTATGTCTGCCTCTTTTCTTATGAATCTCAATATGTGAGAGAGGCCCAAGCAAGAATGGCTTTCAACTTAAAATTGCACATGCATAGGTTTACTCGAATTTTATACATTTATCTAGATTGAGACCTAGGCGATCATATTAGCCATTCAACTTCATATAAGATATGAAGCTCTAAAGGATTTGACTTGAAAGTTGAGAGCTTTGTGTGAGAAGTAAAGAATGAATACTCTTAAAGATTAAACATTTTATTTAAGAGAGTATTCAAAAGTAGGACATCGTACAAGATAAGCAGTTTAAAGAATATGTCCTAACTTATTCTGGAAAAGAGCATTGTGGAGGATATGAATAACTATTAATTGACGCTCGTTGGTGATTGGAAAGTATCCTTCAGATATTATCACAATTTGGAACAAGGATACAAGTAGATAGGAGAAACCATACCGAATATAATCATGGTTTAGTAAGGATTTCCTATAAAGAGGATAGGTGAACCAAGATTAGAGGATTTAAATATTAAACTCAAAGGGAATGATTCGATTTAACGATAAAATATGAATTCCCTAGTGAATGCCTCTAATTTTGATTGTGAGAGGGATGACTTATTATTAGCACAAGATAGATATGGAATTTATCATCATTACTTATACCTAGAGTGATGACCAGGTTTTGACTAATGAGATTAGGGTTAAAGATATATAGAATAGGATGGATCCCTAAAGCTCATTTTTGTGCAATGGACAACAGTATGCTTAAACTGGTGATTTTCAAGTTAGCATGGGTTAAGCATTTTGAATTAAATACTAGACATAGATGCCATGTCCATTTGGAAGTGGATAAAGATTCTTAGTATAACAAGGTAGGTGAGTGCATATACTAAGATTTTCATTTTAAGCAACCACCACTTCCCAAGCCTATAGTCATCACAACCCCCTAAACCTAAGCCTAGGATCTAAGGAAACATTTAATAACAAAGTAATATTAATTTAAATCCATTTTTCCTTAGGACCTACAAGGTTTGCTTCCGTGATCATCCATATCATTTCTTTGTCTAGGCCCCGGGCACTTCTAAATAGACAATTAAAACTGACGTGCCATATAGTTTTGCAAAATAAGTAGGTATTAATATACATAAAAGAGTATGCTTATTTAATCTATTTTTACTCAATGAGGCATGAAAATCTTGATAACTACGGGATTTATAAAATGAACCCTTTTTAAACGATTTATTTCCTTTAGCTCCTAAGGGTATATCGTGATTCTTCTTTTCATTTTCTTCCAAACAGTTAATATTCAATATCTTCTCAATCTTTTTCTTTTAATTCATCTAATTGCTCTGCTATCCTTTTATTCTTATTTTTCAAGATTGTTTTCTACTTAGACATCCTAACTAGAAGTTTATGCATTTTAAATAAAGTACATTCTAGTTCTTTGTTCAAGGGCACGCTTTCATCATAAGTTTCATTATATGATTTATCACAAGATTTATCTCTATATCTACCATATGAATCCATGCATGCTTTGTCAACAAATTTATCACAAGGAATACTAGATGATTCATCATGCAATTTACTACAACATTCAATATAAAAATCATCACATGCATTATTGAAAAAATTATCATGAAATTCAACAGATGATTCATCATTTGACATACCATAGCATTCAGCAACAGAATCATCTATGGAGGCTGAGATAGGAACATATACCTCACTGTCTGTTAATGCAACTGCCCTATTATTTACCACTTCCTAAGTGGTGGTCTCATTTTCCTAGGACTCTCTATATTTCTTTCGAGTTCATCACAGATATCCTTTGCAATCTGACATGCCACAAAATCAACAAAAATATCATAATCTAATGCAAAATATAACATGTCCATGGCATATGAATTTGCATGCATCAAATTTATATCATTTTCTATTGGCATACAAATTCCTTTATCAATAACCTGCCAGACCCTCCAATTCATAGATTTTACAAATATGCTCATTCTAATTTTCCAAGCGGTGTAATCAACACAAAAAAATAACGAAGGACTGGAAGGTGACTGTCCCTCTCCGAATGGGGATACACCAAATTGAACCATTGCAATTTTTTGCAAAAACGTTTAAGTCTAGTGCAACGAGGCTCTATTACCAATTGTTGGAATTGGTGTATTCCCAAGAGGGGGGTGAATTGGATATTTCAAATTTATTCCTAGGTTCAGCTAATTCAACAGCAGTATTTCACAACCTAGGTCTATCTACCCAAATGCGCAGATAAATATAATATGCAAAATTTAAATCATAGACATCATTCACACAATAACATACACGTGCGGTAAATATAAAGTGCAGAAATATAAACAGACACACGATATGTTATTGGGGTTCGGCCAATAGTGCCTACGTCCTCGCTTCTAGCTCACAAGCTCGAGAATTCCACAAAAGGCTCACTTAACGGGTGGAGCAGCCCTGATTACAATCAGGTCAATTAGCACAGGGTTGACCTCAACCTTTATAATTAGGTCAATTAGCGGGGCTAACCTCAACCTACACCTTAAGAGGATGGTGCACCTGACTTTCCTAACCAGGTCTAAGCCAATCCAGGACTATTTCAAAGGGTTAGTCTCCCTCTACAGGCCCATGCCTAGAAATACAACAGTATTTTTCTTAATCAAGTTGGTACAATGATTGTACTTTCATGTAGAGCAGATATGTACCCAATATGTGCAAGCAATAATCAATCCACACCAAACATGTAATAACAATAAGCTCAGTGGTATAATATATCGCCAACTCTCAAATATATTTGCAATCGATGTAATCATTGCATGACAGTGCAATCAATAAAATTTTTGTATCACAAGATGTATTCAATCTAAGTGCTCAAACAAAGATATTAGACAAACTTCATATATATCAATCAGTAGATTTTCTCAATGTATAAAGCTCAAGTAATGTATAAGTTTGGTTAGTAAAAGGGATAACAATATGATCTTTGTATCACAACATGTATTCAATATAAATGCTTAAACAAAGATATCAATCAACCCTCATATATTTCAACCAACATATATTCTCAATCATATAAAGTTCAAGTAGTGTATAGATTTGGTTTGCAAAAAGAGATTTAATCTTTGTATTCAGCAAAAGATATAACAATGAATATTGTAACAAAGATTTTATCACATAAACAAATATCTCTTCAAATATTTTTTCAAGATAAAAACACAATAGATATTTGACAATGATTTTGAACAGATTTTGCAACCAAAATAATATACAAGCTTCTCAAGATGTTGCAATGAATATACAATATCAAAAGATCAAACGAGGTCATCTTAGGAAAGACTTATTAATAAAGTCTCCTAAGAATACTCAAGGATTTGCTCTCAAATAAAATCGAATCAACCAAGCATAAACCAAAGGGGAGCAAACCTAATCAACACTCAAAACAACTTATAAAGGATTTTTGGCAATATAAGAAGGTAAGAATGAGTGTATGGAGCTCAGAAATGAGTAGTATGAATTTTGGATTTTGAGAGAAAATTTGCTAATCTGGTTTTCTAATCTGCTTGCTAATTATTCCAAATGAAGGGGTATATATAGACTTCCCAAAAAATACAACCATTAAGGACATACGTGGAATAATTAGAAAAGTTTTAATATTATTTAATTGGTTTAACCTCGTTTAGAAAAGTTAACTATGGTAAAAAATTCAAATCGACCTGAGAGCACCGGTCGACCAGGACAAGTTCAGTCGACCCAAGTTCTTGAGGTTTGGTCGACCAGGCAAAAAATGAACTGTAGGTTCGGTCGCTTGGACTTGCAAGTCCAAGCGCAATTTTTCATTTTTTCAAGGTTCGGTCGACTGGGACCATTTTGAACTAGACTGCTCGATCGACCAGACCCATGAGTTCCCACACGTGGGAACTCGATCGACCAGGTTTTTTGGTATGCAAAACAGTCTCGGTCGACCAGGAGGTCAAAGTATTGACTTCCTAGGAGATTCAGTCGACCGGGGCCAAAATGAACAACAGGAGTTCGGTCGACCAGGTTGTGGTGAACCAGTTGACCCAGTCCTTGGTCGGTCAACTAGGGGCAAAATGAACATGAATTTTCAGTCGATCGAGTGTGCACACTTAGTGCATTTTGGTCTTGTTTCAACCAATAAACACCCTATTCAAATTACTAACACATGCGTATGCAATAGTGAGTGTCATTGGGTCATTTCTAGGCCTTTTTGAGTGCACCAAAAAAATATGGTGTCGGTCGACCCTCAGGTCTTTCTATGGTCATTTTGATTTTCAGGAGACGTGTAGGGACCTATAGTCGTTCTAAGGTCTTTGAGCTTGTAGTTCCTACATGCATAAATGTATATTATTACAGATCTTTTCTTAATTAAATATTACAGACCCAAATAGAAATGACAACAATTAAATTATAACAAGGGTCTTCAGGGTCTTCATTTTCCTCTGGGTCTCCGAGTGCCATCATACGATACCGCCAAGATAAACCTGCACATCAACTCGGCAGATATTAAATACTTGAGTATTTGTCATAATCAAAACAGGGTATGACCCTTAGGGTCAACAATTCTTAACCATATCAATTTACATGCTAGCGATATATCACTTTATATATCTCTTCCATGATTGACTAGTGGATAAAAATAAGCATGTTATGACATAGATGATATTGAAATGAATATTGGTATTATTTTTTATATTGGTATCCATGAGCACTTAACATGAAAATAAATTTTTCCAAGTATGGCATGATAAATTTAAAAACACAATTGGTATTTTTATGAATACATAATTTTCAATTGGTATTACAAATGAAAATCTAAATTTATTGAATATGAGATACATTTCATTCAGGGGGAGTTAAACTTGTTAAATAACGTAATTATAATGGAAGTCATTGAAAATTATGATATAAAATCTTTCGTATTTTCTCATGCTTCCTTGGAACTTGTTGTCTATCTTAACATGAATGACGAATGTAAACTTTTGATTACGGTTTCTCAATGCCTTAATATTTATATTTTTCTTGATATCTTACTCTTTTTTATTGATGTCAAAAGGGGGAGAAATTTTGGGCAAAAATTGAGCATGATACTGCAAACTTAAGTTGTTATATTGGTATATTGATCTTGAATGATATGATTATTGATATATGAGCATGATATTAAAATTAATATTGAACTTGATCTTGACATTACAAATATTGTTTAGATGATGCTTATTGTAAGGGGGAACCTTTTTAAGGCTTACTCAATTTTTTGTTCATTATTTGTCATCATCAAAAAGGAAAGATTGTTGGTCTTACAAGGCTTAAAATCTTGTTTTGATGATAACAAATAAGATGAACTTAACATATTTGATTAAGTAATGATATTTCAGGACTCAAGCATGTGAATACAGAGTCAAATGCTTATAAGGATCATTGAAAGCTTATACTTCAAAGAAAGGTGATCAAATGAAGCTTAAAGAGTCAAAGCATGGATTTAAAGATGTCCTAATAAAAATTGAAGATTATGAGAGCATGAATGTTAAAGAGGACTTACTAAAAAGCTTAAAGTATATTAAAGCTTGAAGACAAGATGGGGCCAAAGGAAGACAAAGCAAGAGAGCTCAAAGAAAGACAAGCATGAAGACTTAAGAGCTTGGAATGTCAAAAGTTAGAAGAAGTCTTTATGTAAGTACTTTGTATTTAAATATCTCTTGAAATATTTTTGAAAATCTTCTAGGGTTAATTATGGACTTAGAGACCTTATTTCAAAACCCAGAAAAAATTTTATAAGAAATCAAAGTAAGAGAGCAAAATGGATTTTTGAAAACAAAAATGAAAATTCTAAAGTTGGTCTACCTAGATGACTGAGGTGTACCCTCAGAAGTTTAAAGATGCAACCTCAGATGATTGAATTTTTACTTCAAACATCTCAAGAATTTCTTTAGAAGACTGAAGAATTAGTTCAATCAACTAAAGATTTATTTGTTGAAACATAGAATAGGCATAACACCCTCAGAAGATTGAACCTTCAATTCAGTCGTCTGAGCTGGGACTTCAGAAGAATGAACCTAAAGTTTAGTCATCTAACCCTGTGTCCAAACTATATTTTTGAGTGCTTTAAGGAACATCAGACGACTGAACCCAATAGTTCAGTCATCTAAACACTGTTAACGGTTAGAAAATTTAAATGTTTTAAATATTAAATAAAGGTTTCTTGAGCCCCAAAACTAATGAAAACTTGGAAGACACTCCAAGTAAACTTGGGCAGCACGAAATTACTTTAAGAAGCCTATAAATGCATGGTTTTGCATATCAAATAACTAACCAAGAAAGAAAGAATTGAAAAATCTGTTGAAAGCTATCTTGCAATCAAATCTCTCTCTTGCTCAACACTTTGCACAATTGAACTGCTTAATTTCTAAAGAATTGATCCATCCTACTTCTGAGTTTTGAGTTGCTAATTCTTATCTAGAAGGAACTCAGTGATAAATTCTCTTGAGCTTCATTGTATTTCATATTGATATTTGATATTGAAGTACATAGTGATTGAATTTGTACTAATCTGCTCTTTGTGAGAGTGTCATTGTACGCAACTATTTCTTCTTGTTTCTTGATGATTCCAAGTTGTTGGATCATTGACCAAGTGTGGGGTATCACTTGGAGAGGTTCAGCTCTAGCCTATTGAAGGAGCGATCGAGCGTGGGGTATCACTTGGAGAGGTCTTACTCTAGCCTATTGAAGGAGTGACCGAGTGTGGGGTATCACTTGGAGAGGCATTGTTCTAGCCTACTTAAGGAGTGTTTAAGCATGGGATATCACTTGTAAAAGGTTTGTTCCACCCGGAAAGGAACGGCATAGTGGAATCCTTTGGTGGTATTGGCCAAAGGTGAGGACGTAGGCTAGGGATAAGCCGAACCTCGTAAAAAACGCAGTGTCACTTTCTTTCCCTATTCTCTTTAATTTCCAATATATATCAACTGCATGGATGATTTAAATTTCCTAATCATAAAAACTACATGGATTGGATTTTAAATAAACTAAAGATTAATTTGTTTTTGGGTCTTACGGAAACCGAAAAAGAAGTACGTTGGTTGATCAATATTAATTGTGGAAACCGTAAGGGAGTATGTTGATTGATTCAATACCCAAAACCCATTAACTGAAGGTTTATTTGAAATCTAAATTTTGGGAAGAGTGTGAATGTTATATTGCTTATCATCTTGAAAAACAAATTTCATTCTCTATAGGGTTTGAATCAAATTCATATATACAGGGCTACAAAAGCTGAAACTTGTATAAGAGCTTAATGTCATATCTTGATTGCATATTGTGATTGATTACTTTGAGTTATTAAAGTGTTGAATCCTGAAAGCATTGCTGGAATCAATCTAACTTGTATATATTGTTTTGATCATTTTGGTTGAATTGAATTATTGGAAGAATATATGAAAATCTTCAAAGAATTCAAGTTACCATACTTACACTTAGATATAAAGGTTAATAACTTAATTAATTTTCCTCTAAAATTGTGATTATAAACCAATTTTGTGTTGTGTTGAAGTAGTGATTGATTGTCCAAATAAGGTTTGGTTGTGTGATTACTAGATTAACAAGAAGTTAAGAATTCCCGAAAGGAATTAAAAGAAATTTAAATAATCCAATTCACCCCCCCCCACCCTCTTGGGACAACTCCTTAACTTAGGAAGGGCAAGCTGAGCCCTAGATACGTTGGGCCATTTGAGATCTTGGAAAGAGTCGGTCTGGTGGCGTATAGGATCGCATTACCCCCAACACTGTCTAGGATTCATGACGTGTTCCATGTGTCCATGCCAAGGAAATATGGTTTAGATCCTTCACATGTGATCAATTACGAGTCTTTGGAGCTTATGGACACTTTAGCATATGATGAAATACTACTTTAAATTCTAGACTATGAGGAACGAGAGCTATGTACTAAGAGGATTTCACTTGTGAAGGTACTTTGGTGTGATCATGCTGTCGAGAAAGTTTCATGGGAATTAGAGACAAAAATACGCCAGAAGTATCCACTATTATTTAGAGAGGCTCAGCGTTAAACATGCAAGTATGACAGCTTAGGTAAGTTTGGTTTTGCATATAGGTTGTTTAGAGTAGGTTTGTTTAAATTATCAGTGTGTTTATGGTTTTGGTATATGGATGGTCTTAGGGAGAGTTTTGTATGGCTATTGTAATCTCCTGAGACATGGTATGTAACCACGGTATTCCTCCTCCATATGGGAGGGTAGGTAATAAACTTGGGATGAGGCTACTACGTGGGTGGCCACGAGCTCTTCCTAAAGTTAGATCAATAGATTAGTAGTAATCCAGTGGATGTGATGGGAGTTAGTTAGCAAATTTTGAGGATAAAATTTTTGTAAGGAGTGGAGAATGTAGTAACCCGAACAGAAAAAAATAAATAAAATAAACCAATAAATAAATAAATAAATAAATAAAATAATAAATATCTTGGAGGATATATTTTTAGATATTTTTAGATATTTATATATAAATATCTTGGAGGAGATATTTTTAGATATTTATATATAAATATCTTGGAGGAGATATTTTAAGTTACTTAAGGGCTAAGTTATGTTTTTATTTTATAACTCTCATTTCCTCTCTCTCTCTCTCTCTCTCTCTCTCTCTCTCTCTCTATCATGTCTCACTCTCTCTCTAAGCCCCCCGGATCACTCATAAGTTCTCCCCGATTCTTTCTCCCTCCTCCTGGTCTGTGGGATCATGTTTTCAAGCCGCGCTCCAAAAGTTAGGGTTTCATTTTTCAGGAGTTTCGGGTCGTTTTTCGGGAATTAGGTAAGGTGATTATATTATGTTAGTTACTTTTGTAATTTTTAACCAATTGAAATACTGGATATGTTTATATATATATATATATATGTAGTTACAACTTTTCCTAGGTTTTCGAGCCTAAGGTTCGGTTAAAAGACTTTATTTTCAAAACCAACCGATTAAATTCAAATATGATATTTTTGGATTAAAGTACTAGACTTTCTAAATGTTTTCACCAATTGAAAATTTGGGGCGTCAAACCGTAGCCGTGTTTTAATACGAACCAAATGCAGTAGGGTTGATTATCTCCATTTTTCCTATACTTAACTACGTATCTATATTTTAGTAAAATAACAACTTGAAGATACTCATACCCCTATTTTCAACATAGTATCTATTTTCTCAAGCAATTATTTTATTTATGATTTACTAGGTAAAAAGTTGTGTGGCATGAGTACAGTTTTAATTGGCATGAATGAACAGGTTTTGTATAATACTGAATTGTAATGGCTCTGAGCCGAGATTAGATATGACGGTCAGGGGCTGAGTTATAATTGACGGCTGGGGGCCAATGTTAGTAAACAGTATATGATAGATATTCCATAGAATTACAAACAATTTATGTTTTATATAGTTTTATGAAAATGAATTTTGATTTCAGTTTTATGATGTAAATTATCATATATAATTTTAGAGCCCTATGATTATGATGTTATGTTATGAGCATGGTACCATAGCTATATGCTGAGAGATAGTGTAACCACATGTCTTAGAGAGAGTGTTGGTATTGGATAGTCGATTGGAGACCTGGGTAGTACTCCCCGATGCAAAATTTTGGGGCCCCATTCAATGCAGAATTTCGGGTGACCCTCCCGATGTAGAATTTTGGGTAAAGAGTGGGCACAATCATACTTACTACTTAGTTTGTGTCATAGTAGTATGTAAACACGTGACAACACTAATTTAGAAGTCCAAGTTGTATCTTCTAAGCATATACGGGCATATTTACTATAGAATGGGCTATATTGAGCCAACAGTATTTTATTATGAGATTATAGGTTTGCCGACAGATATATTGCAGTACTATTTTTAGAATTCCAATCAAATTTATTTAAATGTTAACAGTAATATGTGTACACGACAACTCATGCTAGCCACACACTGATAATAATATAATTCGCCTTACTGTTAGGTGTCTCACCCTATTATACAAATCATGTTTCAAGTCCTTCGAGGGATCGAGTCTAGCGTACTGCCAGGCTAGTGTTAGACAGTCAATGGATATTGTCAGAGCTGGTGAGACATAGACAGTAGTTTTATTATTTTGAGGATTGTAATGGCAGGATATGGATATGGAATTAGTTATGTATGTATGTGGGAAATAGTTAGAACTCTGGTAAGTGTTGGATGTATTAGTATGTAATTCCCATTGTGTATGTATATGATGATCGGTATGGCACACCCATTTCCCCTTATTTAGGTGACTTGTATATGTATGGTATCAGAGAGATGTGTATGTTATGTTTTAGTAGCACTCCCGGCCCACGTAGAGGGTCGGGGCATTACACACACACACACACGCACACACTATAAGGACCTGACCCGAGCATTTTGGATTTATTAAAAGAAAAAAGGGGAAGGAAATTAAAAAGGAGAAAAATAGCAGGTGTAACGACCCGGAGAATTTTAACTATTTAAAATAATAAAAAAGATAATAAAGGAAAATGGTCAATAGAATAAAGGGGAGAAGAAATTTTAAAAGGGTAACAAGCAGGTGCTTGTCGATGAGCGGGTATGCATGTATCGTCGATGAGGATTAATAAAGAGAGAGAATTTCAGGTTTTAAGTTTCGTCGATGAAGCATTCTCTCGTCGACAAAGACCCTTCAGTGGTTCGTTGAAGAGTGGTCCGTTGACGAGTCCTGTCTTCTCGTCAACAAGTCCACGTGGCAACACCGAGTATATAAAGATCTAAGGTTTCTTTCTTGCAAAGGAAATCAATTTTTCCTTCAGCTTTCTCTCTTTAAACGAATCCTCTACCTTCTCTCTAGCTTTCTGGCCCGGATTCAGCTCGAATCGACAATTGGAGATCGCTACAGTGTTCTAGGGAAGATTCTCTACACATCTAGCGGATCAGTTTTCCAAACTGGGCTTTTTAGGAAACGCTCTTAAGTTAAGATAAGGGTTAGGATATTCAGTTTTGGGTTTTTAAAAGTTTATTTAAGGTTTATAAGTTGAGAAAATGTAGAAATAGTAGTTTATTTGGGGTTTATTTAATTAAACTAGGGTTTTTGAACTAGGGCCCGGGTGAGCATCACAAGCATCAGTTTGGAATACCTGTTGGTGTAGTTCAAGGATTCAGGTAAGGGAAAATTTATATATTAAATCAGGTTTTCATGAATTAAATGAAAATGGATTATGTTCTATATATATGTATATATGTTTTCATGTGGGTATAAAATGCCAACCATGTAAATTATGTTTTCTGAGCTTAGGGCTCCTTATTTAGCTATGTATATGTGAAAATGAACTAATGAAAGTAGAAAATATTTTCAGGATAATTATGTAAGAAATGAAGGTATATTTTTAGTATGTAAACGTTAAATGTTGGTTGGCTTATTTTACAGGCGATATATGAATTTTACTGCAATATTGTGTGGCATAAGTGGATAGTAAGGCAGTGTAAACATATGTTATATGTATGAAATGCAGGCTATGTAAGAAATGCATTGATAATGAAATATTATAAAAATTATGTTGCTTGTGTTTGATAATGCAACCATGTATACAATGGCAGCTGAAAGGAGCTGTAAACTAATTGATGACAGCTAAAAGGAACTGTGTTAGCAGATTTTACGCATATCTATGTGGACTAACTGATGTACAGCTAAAAGGAGTTGTAGTACGAATGTATGAAACGAAACGGAAATGTGAATGAAATGGATATGAAATGTGAAATGTGAACGATGTAAAATGTGAAAGGCTACGTAAAGTGAAATGCTATGAAATGCCAAAGTTATAAACATGAACAGATATGGATGGTTGAATAATGATAGATAGAATAATGTATTACGGTATCATCAATATTTATGCTAGTAGAACATGTTATGTTAGGGCGGGGCAAACTCTTCACCTGAGGGCTTGTTGAGAAAGGCAAGTGCGCTAGTACTATTAGATGTAGCAATAGGCTGCATAATGCACTAGGGCAGAGGGAAACTATTTGTATGGGTGGGTAGATTTCCATATTCTCAGGGGCCTTCATTGGTAAATTTTTGTATGAACTATGTGAGTACGAGATTAATCTATCACTTGAGGGCTTACTAAGTCAGGTGAATGTCCTAGTATGCTTCAGTTATGACCTTTGGGTTGCCTAATGTATCATAGCAGAGGGGTGCTACTTGTATGGGCGAGTAATCACCCCTATCCTTAAGTACTCTCATGGGTAAATACTTTGCATGTGTTTGAATATGATCAAAAAATGATTTCAAGAATTATTGTTAATGGTTCGCAAATGATAATAATATTTTATTTATGAATCTAATGTTGGCCACACGCTGTTTTAATATACTGTTTCTTCCTTTACTAAGATGTGTCTCACCCTGAATACAAATTTATCTTTTTCAGGACCTCCGCGTGATCGAACTTAGAGAGCTCGAGGTTGATAGCATTTTTGGTTTATAGAAAGAGAAAAAGGTATAAACATTTTGATGATATTTTGGGATGTGTATAAGTTATGTTTTATGTTTTAAGTCTTCTGAAAAATGAATGATTGTGAATACTGGAAGTGTAGGTTATGTTTTGGAGATATGTATAAATGTGTGAATGCAGGTGGATAAATATGGACTATCAGGATTTTATTGGGTATAATGCGCCAGACAGGGTTTAAAGGTTCGGGGTGTTATAGTAGGGATCGTCGATGAGGCTCCTTCTCTCATCGATGAAGTCCATTCTACAGATTGGCAATGAAATTCAGAGGTTCATGGACGAGTGAATACCGAGAAATTTTGGATAGTCTTGTCAATGAGGCCATACTGTCATCGACGAACGCCCTTATTTTTCTCGTTGACAAGCGCTCCACTTCGTCGAAGAGTCTGGCTAGGTCAAAGGTTTATAAATATCCTACTCACTTGCTTAGTTGCTAAGAAATCAAAAATCCTCTCTCTCTCTCTCTCTCTCTCTCTAAAATTCGAAGGAGACTCTCTCTCTTTAAGGTTTCGGGTCATCTGCTATCTGAATCAACATCCGACGTCGTTACGTGGATCAGGAAGAGAACCTCTACAGTTATAGCGGATCAGACTTTCGTTTTAAGGATTTTTGGGTTTTGTTCCAAAATTGAGGCATGGGTCTGAATTCTTTTTCGGTTCTGTAGATCTATAGTGGTTGTTATTATATTGAAGTATTGTTCTTCGATTTTTAGGTTTTGGGGATCCTATGTCGTTGTTTTGTACCGGTTAAATACATGTTTCGGTTTTTAGGATAAGGTAAGGGGTTTCTGTTTATATCATTTATTTTGTAATCTAAATTAGTAAAATTGTGGTTTACGATTATACGAATTTTTTGGTTAATTATTTGGGAAAAATCTATCGGGTGAAATTACAGGATTTTTAGGTTTACAATATTTGGGAAAATTGAGGGTTTCAAGTATCATCTTCATTTCTATTGGAAAATTATGTATATGATTTTATTATAATATAGAGACGATCATACCTTTGATTATTATAAACTGTATTTTCGAAGTATCTAATATGAGATTATTTGTCTACCCAAATAAGTGTGGAATGAGCTGATATATTGAATGATGTGTTTTATGGAAAAGCGTGCCGATTAACTATAGTAGGCTTTGAGTTGTTGAAATGAGAGATATATAGGAACATGAGTTCAAAATTGTACCAGGTTTTGTGAAAATGTCAAGACAAAATAATACCAAAGGCCAAGGACAATCGAAGAGTGTTGGTTAACTACCGAAGGCTGAGATATGAGGCATGCCGGAATAATACCGTGGGCGGCCGAGTCAGTTAATTACCATAGACTTAAATATTCGGCATGAAGTCGAGGGTGTGAAATATCACCTATGATTCCGGTTGGTCACCGAAGAGTGTGAATTTAGCCATATTTGCACCAGTTGAACGTTGTGGGGCTTATGCTATGCCAGCTTAGCGAGGGAGCCATGTCGTGTGGCCAGCTTAGGCTGAAGAGTGTGATGACACTAGACCGAGATGTTTTGTGAGATGTATACTGGAATTGTATTGTGAAAATACTAAAATTGTGAAATATTATGTTTTACCATTGAATTAACACTCATGTGTCATACACTGATATAACCTGATTCTCCCTTACTGAGAGGTGTCTCACCCCTATCATACAAATATTTTTTAGGTCCTTTGAGTAGCCGACACAAACGTCTTAGCGTTTCAAGAGCATGGTTGTTGGTTAGCTTTGTAAAAGTACTTGTGTAAGTACTAATCTTTGGCCAAGTTGTCATTTTGGGTTATATAGACACCCAGGGTATGTTATGTATTTTGGGAATTAGACTATGGTTTTGCATAGACTTTGGTATGCTATGATTGTATGGTGTTGTGATTTAATAGGTGAAATTATTTTGCTGCGCATGTTGTGTATGTGATTGTGGAGTGAACCTTACGAGGTCAGACCCTTATATTGTGTAGTATCATGGATGGTTTTATGATACAGGGACAGGTTAAGTTACTAAATCACACCCTGGGGCCCATTTCTAGGTTTGGGGCGTGACAGCTTGGTATCAGAGCTAACCAGGTTGTTAGGTCTTATAAACTTGGTTAAGCTTGATTAGGTGAACATGCCAGAGTATAGGAATGTAGGGAATGGGTAGAGTAGGTCGTGGGTTGTCTTGTTGCTAGACAAGGATTCATTGATGGTGTTCTACGTTTTTCCTAGAATGATTTCAACAAAACCATAGCAAACCATTGATAGTTTCGTGTTTGTTTGGTAGGGCAGACATGGACCTGAGAGTCTAGAAGTTAACATGATTAATCTATAATGGTTGTGTTAATTGTGCTATGATATAGGAATTGCAATCTATTCCTATCTTATTTTCAAAATGGAGCCCAAGGATATTAACTGGGATAGTTGCTCAAAGGACGCTACGAGTGAAGGGTCTCCATCCATGCCTTGGAGTTTGACCAGGCAGATTATGCGAGAGATTGGGCGAAGTGTTAGGGGATGTAAGCATTCGCCTAATACTGTGGGTTGCACGATTGAGAAGTTCACCCGCATGCATCCTCCTAAGTTTATAGGTGGATCCGACCCAATAGGGGTAGAAAACTGAGCGCAAAAGATAGAAAAGATTCTGAATGTTCTGCACTGCACAGAAAAGCAGAAATTTCTGTATGCTACATTTCAACTGGCAGGAGAAGCTGAGAGATTGTGGATGGTTGTAAGTCTGCTTGAGGAGCAAAGGGCTAACCCATCTGGGATGACTTGGAGCCGTTTTAAGGAGGTATTCTTCGAGAGATACTTCCCAGCTTCTACCCGTGATGCAAAGGCAAATGAATTCTTGAGTCTGACGTAAGGGACCCTGACCATGCAAAGTTACGCAACTAGATACATCGAGCTGTCTCTCTTTGCGCCGTGTCTGATCTCGAATGAGAACGAGAAGACTAGGAGGTTCGAGAAGGTTTTGAGGAAGGATAATCATATTCTAGTGGGAATGCTGTAGAATCGAGAGTTTCCTATACTGGTGGATAAAGTTGTCGTGGTTGAGGCTGGCCTCCAAGAGAATGAGGTGGTACCAGAACAGAAGAAGAGGGCAGTACCTTTTGGTTCAAAGACTAATTCTCAATAGGGGTAGTGGAAGAAGAGGAATTATGGTTTGAGTAATCGCCAGGGTGCGGAACCGCGGGGTCCACAAGGGGATCCATCTCACGCGCGTTGTACCAGGTGCCACAGATGGCATGATAGTGAATGCCAGCCATTTGGGGGTAATTGTTACCGCTGTGGAAAATTAGGCCATAGGATCCGGGATTATCGTACGCGGATGAACGAAACACCTACAACAATTCAAAACCGAAGAAAAGATTAGGTACTCCAGGGAAACACAGCTCAGGCAAGGGCGTACTCGATTACTCCAGCCGATGCAGAGCATGCTGGCAATGTGGTGATAGGTACCATGTAGTAGCTTTCAAATAAAGTTGTTGTCTTATTTGATTCAGGTGCAACCCACTCCTTTATATCTACAAACTTTGTGAAAATGTGTGAGATTGAAACCCAAGTTATAGATGAGGGGTTGTCTATGGCTACACCATCTGGGAGTGTGGTGATCTGTAGGAAGATGTTAGGGAACTTCCGAGTGGTAATTCAGGCAAGGTCGCTACCAGTGAATCTGGTAGTGTATGATATGTTCAGTTTTGATGTTATACTAGGGATGGATTGGTTATCCTCCAGTTTTGTAGTGATTGACTGTCGTAGGAAAGTGGTGGTGTTTAAACCTCCTGGGGATGGGTGTCAGGGGTACCTAGGTTATGCAAAGGAACCGTTTTGGAATGATTAAAAGCTCGAAGATATCCGAGTGGTTAATGAATTTCCGGATGTATTCCCGATAGACTTACCTGGTTTACCTCCAAACCATGAGGTGGAGTTCACTATTGAATTGTTGCCAGTCAAGGCACCAATTTCTAAAGCTCCATATCGGATGGCTCCAGCTGAACTTAAAGAGTTGAAGGACCAATTGTAGGAACTATTGGATAAGGGTTTTATCAGACCCAGCGTTTCGCCTTGGGGAGCTCCAGTATTGTTCGTAAAGAAAAAGGACGGGTCAATGAGAATGTGCATTGATTTCCATGAGATTAACAAGGTAACAGTGAAGAACAGATACTCGTTGCCTCATATAGATGATCTGTTTGACTGACTGCAAGGAATGCAGGTCTTTTCGAATATCGATCTACGGTCAGGGTATCATCAGGTGAAAGTTAAGACTAAGGATGTTGCAAAGACTACTTTCCGAACCAGATATGGTCACTACGAGTTACTGGTCATGCATTTTGGGTTGACTAACACTCTGGTAGTATTTATAGACCTGATGAACAGGGTTTTCCATGAATACCTGGACCAGTTTGTAGTGGTATTCATTGACGATATTCTGGTATATTATAGGAGTTTGGAAGAGCATGAAAACCATTTGAGGTTGGTGCTTTAGATATTGTAGGAAAGGAAGTTGTATGCTAAGTTGAAGAAATGCGAGTTCTAGTTGAACCAGGTTGCATTCCTAGGCCATATCGTGTCGGGAGGTGGTATCTCAGTTGATCCAGGTAAGATTGAAGCAGTGGTTAACTAGGTGAAACCGAAGAGCGTGTAAGAAGTTCAAAGTTTCCTAGGATTGGCTAGGTACTTTCGGCGATTCGTGGAGGGATTCTCTAAATTATCTAGCCCTTTGACATGGTTAACAAGGAAGGATGTGAGATTTGATTGAACTGACGAGTGTGAGCAGAGTTTCCAGGAGTTGAAACACCGACTGGTCACTGCTCCGATTTTAACCATCCCATCTGGGGATGGTGGTTTTGTGATTTATAGCAACGCTTCTCTAAAGGGTTTGGGATGTGTGCTGATACAACAGGGGAAAGTAATTGCTTATGCTTCTTGGTAACTCAAGGAGTATGAGAATAATTACCCCATGCATGATATGGAGTTGGCAGTAGTGGTGTATGTGCTGAAGATCTCGAGACACTACTTGTACGGTGAACAGTGTGAGATCTTCACGAACCACAAGAGCCTCAAATACTTTTTCATGCAGAAGGAGTTGAACATGAGGCAGAGGAGGTGGCTAGAACTAATCAAGGACAATGATTGCGCCATTAGCTATCATTCGGGGAAAGCTAATATGGTAGCTGATGCATTGAGTCGGAAGTCAGAGCACGCGTCAATATTTGCAATGTTAGGTCAGCATCATATCAGACGAGATCTGGAGGGGCTTGGCATAGAATTGGTGAACGGAAATCATTAGAATTTCATTGATAGCTTGGTGATCGAGCTGACATTAGTTGAGAAAATTAAGGTCGCGCAGGCCAATGATGAAGAGTTAGTCGAGGTTGTAGATAAGGTGCAGTAACGGTTGGCTGCAGATTTTAACATCTCTGAGGGAGGTGTATTGAGGTTTGGAACCAGATTGTGTGTTCCAAACGACGAGGGGCTAAGGAGAACAATTCTGGAAGAGGCGCATTGTTCTTTGTATACGATACATCCGGGTAGCACGAAGATGTATTGAAATCTATGTGAATCTTTCTGGTGGAGTGGCATAAAAAGGGAGATTGCTCGATTTGTGGAGCAATGTCTGACATGTCAGCAGGTAAAGGCTGAGCATCAAAGGTCGGCAGGGCCATTGCAGCCATTAAGTATCCCATAGTGGAAATGGGAGCATATCTCCATGGACTTTGTCATCGGTTTACCACCAGCGGTTCACGGGCAGAACACAATATGGGTGATCTTGTACAGGTTGACTAAATATGCTCACCTTGTACTGATGAAGGTTAACTACTCCTTTAGTAGGCTAGCAAACCTATACGCGCAGGAGATAATCAAAAAGCACAAGGTACTAGTGTCCATTGTTTTTTATAGAGACCCGAGATTCACTTCTCGATTTTGGAAGAGCTTACAAGAAGCACTGGGGACGAAGCTTACTTTCAGTACAACATTCCACCCCCATACTGACAAATAATCAGAGAAGACGATTCAAATCTTAGAGGATATGTTACGGACTTGTGTGTTGGACTTCAGGGGTAGTTGGATTTAGTTTCTATCATTAGTGGAGTTCGCCTATAACAATAGCTTCCAAGCTAGTATCGGGATGGAACCATTTAAGGCATTGTATGGTCAGAGGTGTCGGTCTCATCTGTACTAAGATGAGGTCGGTGAACAGCAAGTATTGGGACCCGATCTCGTACAACAGGCTTCTGAGAAGGTTAGGTTGATCAGGGATAGAATTAGATCAGCTCAGAGTCAGAAGAAGAGTTACACGGATGTTCGCCGTCGTGAGTTGAAATTCGAAGTGGGGGGTAAGATATTCCTGAGGATCACTCTGATGAAGGGAGTGATGAGATTCAGGAAGAAGGGCAAGCTAAGCCCGAGGTATATTGGACCATTCCAGGTACTTGAACGAGGGGGTCCAGTAGCCTATAGGATTGCACTACCTCCAGCGCTCTCTAGGATCCACGACATTTTCCACGTATCTATGTTGAGGAGGTACGTGTTGGATCTGTCGCACGTGATTAGTTACGAATCTTTAAAGATTGGGATGCTTTGGTGTATGAGGAGATATCCATTCTGATTCTAGACCAGAAAGATCAGAACCTGCGTACCAAGGAGATACCGTTAGTGAAAGTGATGTGGTGGAATCACGCTGTTGAGGAAGTTTCTTAGGAATTAAAGATGGAAATATGTCGGAAATATCGAGAACTATTCTAAGGAGTGATGTTTACAGGAATAATTTGGGTAAGTATGTGATGTATCTATTATTTAGAGTAATGTGTGGTTAGTCTCTGGAAGAGTTTTGTAATATTGTGAGCTCTCGAGACACTGTGTATGTAACCACGGTATTCCTCCACCATAAGTGAGGATATGTAATATATTTGGGACAGGGCTGCTATGTGGGTGGTCGTCGGCTCTTCCTAGAGTCAGGTATGCATTTTGGTATATTGGTGAGTTAATGAGTGAGAGATTGCAAATTTCAAGGACGAATTTTTTGTAAGGAGGGGAGGTTGTAAGGACTCGACCCGAGAATTTTGGATTTAATAAATGAGAAAAAGGGAAGGAAATTAAAAAGAAAAAAATAGTAAGGCTCGTAAACGAGGCTTCGTCTCTCATCAACGAAGTCCCTTCTACAGCTCGGAAATGAAATTCAGAGGTTCGTCGACAAGTGGATACCGAGAGATTTTGAGAATTCGAAAATCTCAAGCTCATTGACGAGGCCACACCGTAGTCGACGAACGCCTTTCTTCATCTCGTCAACGAGTGCTCCACTTCGTCAACGAGTCTAGTCGGGTCAAAGGTTTATAAATATCCTATTCACTTGCTTAGTTGCTAAGAAATCAAAAATCCTCTCTCTCTCTCTCTCTCTCTCTCTCTCTCTCTCTCTCCTCTCTCTCTCTCTCTCTCTCTCTCTCCCTCTCTCTCTCTCTAGATTTCGAAGGAGACTCTCTCTCTCTCTCTAAGGTTTCGGGTCATCTGTTACCCGAATCAACGATCCGACGTCGCTACGTGGATCAGAAGGAGAATCTCTATAGCTATAGCGGATCAAATCTTCATTTTGAAGATTTTCGAATTTTGTTCTAAAGTTTAGGTAAGGGACTAAATTTGTTTTCAATTCGATAGATATGTAGTGGTTGGTATTATATTGAAGTATTGTTCTTCGGATTTTAGGTTTTGGGGATCCCGTATCGTTGTTTTGGATTGATTAAATTCGTGTTTAGGTTTTCGGAATAAGATAAGGGGTTTCTGTTTATATCAGTTATTTTTTAATCTAGATCGGTAAAGCTATGGTTTACGATTATACGAATGTTTTGGTTAATTATTTGGGAAAAATCTATCAGGTATAATTACGAGATTTTTTGATTTATAGTTTTTAGGAAAATTGAGGGTTTCGGGTATCATCTCTATTTCTATTGGAAAAATATTTATATGATTAAATTGTAATATAGAAATGATCGTACCTTTGATTATTTTAAACTTTATTTTCATAGTATCTGATATGAGATTATTTGTTTACCCAAATAAGTATGGAATGAGCTGATGTATTGAATGATGTGTTTTATGATAAAGCATGTCGATTAACTACCATAGACTGTGAGTTGTTGAAATGAGAAATATATAGGAACATGAGTTCCAAATCGTTCCAGGTTTTGTGAAAATACTGAGTCAAAATAATACCGAAGGCTGAGGACAAGTGCCGGTTAACTACCGAAGATTGAGATATAAGGCGTGCCGGAATAATATTGTAAGTGGCCGAGTTGGTTAACTATCATAGGCTCAGATATTCGGCGTGACGCCGAGGGTGTGAAATATCACCTACGATTCCGGTTGGTCAACGAAGGGTGTGAGTTTCGCCATATTTGCACCGGTTGAACGCTATGGGGCTATGCTACACCAGCTTACCAGGGGTGCCGTGTCATGCGGCTGGCTTAGGCTGAAGAGTGTGACGACACTAGACCGAGGTGTTTTGTGAGATGTATACTGGAACTGTATTGTAAAAATACTGGAATTGTGAAATGCTATGCTTTACTGTTGAAATAACACTCATATGCCACACACTGATATAACCTGATTCTCGCTTACTGCGAGGTGTGTTACCCCTATCATACAAATGTTTTTCAAGTCCTTCGAGTAGCTAACACTAACGTCCTAGCGTTTCAGGAGTGTGGTTGTTGGTTAGCTTCGTAGAAGTACTTGTGTAAGTACTGATCTTTGGCCGAATTGTCATTTTGGGTTATATAGACACCTGAGGTATGTTATGTATTTTGGGAATTAGACTATGGTTTTGTATAGACTCTAGTATGGTATGATGGTATGGTGTTGTGATTTAATAGGTTAAATTATTCCATTGCATATATTGTGTATGTGATTGTGGATAGGGTATACGTGAACCCTACAGGGTCGGACCCTTATACTGTGTAGTATCATGGATGGTTGCATGATATAGGGACTGGTTAGATTACTAAATCACACCCTGGGGCCCATTTCCAGGTTTGGGTCGTGACAGCTTGGTATCAGAGCTAACCAGGTTATTAGGTCTTGTAGGCTTGGTTAGGCTTGATTAGGTGAACATACCAGAGTATAGGAATATAGGGAATTAGTAGAGTAGGTCGAGGGTTTTCTTGTAGCTAGACAAGGATTCATTGATGGTGTTCTGTGTATTCCCTGGTATGACGATTTTAGTAAAACCACGGCAAACCATTGATGGTTTTGTGTTTGTGCGATAGGGCATACCTGGACCTAAGAGTCTAGAAGCTAACATGATTATTTTGCAATGATTGTGTTAATTGTGCTATGATATAAGAATGCTAATCTATTCCTATCCCATTTTCAGAATGGAGTCCAAGGATAGTAACTGGAATAGTAGCTCAGAGTGGACTGCTAGTGAAGGGTCTCCATCCATGCCTCGGCATTTGACCAAGCAGATTATGCGAGATTGGGCAAAGTGTTAGGGGATGTGAGCGTTCGCCTACTGCTGCTGGTTGCACCATTGAGAAGTTCACCAGCATGCATCCTCCTACGTTTACAGGAGGATCCGACCCAATAGTGGCAGAAAACTAGGTGTAGAAGGCAGAAAAGATTATGAATGTTCTGCACTGCACAGACAAGCAAAAAGTTCTCTATGCTATGTTTCAGCTGGCAGAAGAAGCTAAGAGATAGTGGATGGCTATAAGTCTACTTGCGGAGCAAAGGGCCAACCCATCTGGGATGACATGGAGCCGTTTTAAGGAGGTATTCTTTGAGAAATACTTCCCGGCTTCTCCCCGTGATGCAAAGGTAGATGAATTCTCGAGTCTGATGCAAGGGACCCTGATAGTGCAGAGTTACACAGCTAGATACACCAAATTGTCTCACTTTACATCGTGTCTAATCTCGAACGAGTACAAGAAGACTCGGAGGTTTGAGAAGGGTCTGAGGAAGGATATTCGTAGGCTAGTGGGAATGCTACAGATTCGAGAGTTTCCTGTACTGGTGGATAAAGCTGCCATGGTTGAGGTTGGCCTCTAGGAGGATGAGGTGGTACAAGAACAGAAGAAGAGGATAGTACCTTCTGGTTCACAGACTGGTTCTCGATGAGGGTAGTGGAAGAAAAGGAATTATGGTTCGAGTAATTGCAAGGGTGCGTTAGAAAAGTCCTCTTGAGTTGGATGAGTCATGTTGAAATTGGTGTAATCCCAATAGGGGGTGAATTGGGTTTTAGAACATTTTGGCTAAATTAAACATTTACACTGATTCACCACATATCATATCCTATTCAATGTACACGCGTGTATGTAAAATTATTTTAACAGTGAAAGTAAACATAAACGTGTGTTGGATATCTTATTTAAATCAAATGTGTGTATGCAAATAATGTGTATTCAAGTGTAATCCCAAGAGGGGGGTGAATTGGGTATTTTGAAAATATTTAATATTACTTCATCAATGAGTCCCTATTTTAAGATTTAACATAGACAATCACCAGGGCTTGAAATTTATTCAATCCAATAATTTTATATTCAATTATACCCAATTAATTACCAAGTGCTTGTAAGGTTATTCAACATACACACATGCAAGATAAGTAATGAAATGCGTTATGGAAATTAAAAGGAGTAAAGGAAGAGAGAAGGCAAACAAAATTTTTACGAGGTTTAGCCAACCTGGCCTATGTCCTCGCCTTGAGCAACCCACTCAAGGATTCCACTAAATCCCTGCTCCTTTAACCAAGACAGAGCTTCCCTTACAATCCGCTGCTTACAAAAGGTATAGCTTCCTTACAATCCGCTGCTTACAAGAGGTATAGTTTCCTCCTAATCCGCTACTTACATGAGATATAGCTTTCTCCTCAAACCCGATTCACAACCCGAACCGTGATTACAATATAACTATTTTGCAAAAAAACTCAATAATGCTTCTACACAAGCTGGTGAGTACAATAGAAATCCCTAACACATATTCATATGATAAAACTTGAAGTTCAGTATTTATGTAACGATAAAATCGTTATATGTATGATATGCTTCACAAAATTACCTTCAAGATAATATCTTTGAAAAATTAATTTCTTATAAATAAACACTTTAAAGATTTTAGGGCTTCAAACCAATCCACTTAATACAGGAAAATCAAGATATGATCCTTGTAAAAATAATCTTTAGTAGCACTCAGATCTAGGTTCTAGCTATCAAGTAATTTGCAAGATTAACTCTTTGAATAGAAAATATGACTTGAAATATTCCAAAGATTTCTCATACATATATATTTAAAACACTCTCAAATTAAGCAATCAAATAGTTTTTGTAGTAGTCAATCTTAGAACGATAACTATATTCAAGAATATCTCCAAGAGTTTAGTCCAATCAAATTTTTTTCTCAAGTATGTATATTCAATTAGTGAATAAAATATTCATATTTTTTTTTTGGTTCCCAAGTAGTATGTATATATATATATTATGAGTCAAGGGAAAACAAAAATAAGATTTAACTATGTAAAATACTTTTACAAAACCTCAAACCTCAAGATGAATGAAATATTGTAGTAAGATATGAGTGAAAATTCTTGACTCTTGAATGAGAATGCCCAAAACTTGATGTATAGAAGTTGGAATGCAGTCCCGTAGAGAATTTTCATTTAACGCTCTCAAGATATATTCAAAAAGTGAGGCACTAAGGTTCTTAGGTTAATTTTATATGTATTCTCGAACCTAGGTTTAATCCCAGCTGATGGATCATTTTATCTAAACGAAATTCCACGGGTATCCCCGCTAAACTGAAGTTCTACACCTAACATTCGTCGACGAGAGGACACCTTCGTCAACGAGTGTTCAACACTCATTCGTCGACGTGAACATAAGTTCATTGATGAGAGACCTATCTGAAATTTTTACGCTCTCAGTATTTTCTCGTCGACAAGAACAAGGTGTTTGTCACGAAGTGGCTTTTATGCATTCGTCAATGAGGCCATTGGGTTCATCGACGAGGCCTCTTAAAATTTATCTCATAAATTCAGTTTAACTTAGACTCTTTAAATAAATTCTTTATGATATGCATGTGTCCTAAGGTCAGTCTAAGGTATGATTTTGAGCTTCTAGCTATATCATATAAAATATGCAAATACAATAAAATCTAAATACCCATTGCCATGACTAACTTGAACTTGACACTTGCATCTCCATTCTTTTACTCTTTTAGTTCCATGGATTATGTCTGGTTGTATATTCTTTAATCCTCATGGCTTCCATGACTTTCTCAACTTCTGTGCATGCTAAATAATGTTCATGTTCATACTTTCAATGCACTGTTCAAATACCAAGTGATTTGCCATTACCAAAATAGGATTGGACTCATAGAGTCAACAAATAATTATGACATTGAACAAACATTCATACACATGCTGAAATTTAAGTGTGGGAATTTAAATCAGAGAGAGAGAGAGAGAGAGAGAGAGAAAGAGAGAGAGAGAGAGAGAGAGAGACATATATTTGCTAATGAGATTTGGCCAATAGTGACTACGTCCTCGTCTTGGGATACCCCCCAAGGATTCCACTAAACCTGCTCACTTAAATGGGTGGAGCAGAAGCTATTTACATCCTTTCCTTACAGGGCAAGGAAAACCCCAGTTCAATTTCTGGGATGAACTAAACCGGTCTCACTTACGGGGCTGAGACTCTCTAGTTCAATTCCGAAATGAACCCAACCAATACATGGAAAAATTTTTGTACATATTAAAATGCTTCTAAATACAAGCAGAGATGTACAACATTTAAGCTCACAAAATATGCACTCTCATATGATATGTAATAATGTTCAGTAGAGAAAGAGCGTAAATAAATTTAAACCCTAATAAGATTTTCTTAAACAAAATATTTTTCAATAAAGGGTGTAGGAAAACCTAGGGTGTGCATTCAAAGACATTTTGCGAAGAATGATCTTTGATGTGAGAAATATGCAATAAAAACCTCAAAGATCAAAGTGCCATAAAAAATTTCTCCAAGAAGGATTTGCAATATTAGATGCTTGGGGAAGTAGGATTTATGCCTAGAAAATGTTTTTGCAATAAACACAATCAAAATAAAAGCCCAAACAAAATAAATACTCTTTTTCAAAAGATTTTCAAAAAGCAACAAAGAGTGTTATGAGAGTATAAGATTTACCCCATAATGAACTTTTGCAATAAAAATAGGTTTGGGGGAACTTTGATTAACAAAATAGTTTGAAAGGATTTGGGAGTTAATCAAAGTTGCTAATCTGAGTTATAGAGGGGGTATTTATAGATTTTTAGGAAATCTGACGATTGAGTGACACGCTCAGTATTTTGGAAAAGATTAATTAAAAGTTAATGACATTTTAACCCCTTTAAAAATTTCCAACCTGAGAGGTTCGGTTGACCATATTTAATGTTTGGTTGACCATATTAACAAGTTTGGCCGACTGAGGAACATCTGAACTATAGGTTCATTCGACCGTCTTAGGGCGATTTTTGGAACCTCCGAGGTTCGGTCGACCAGGCCAAGTTCGGTTGACCGAACATGCATGTTCGGTAGAGCGAGCCAAGTTCGGTTGATCGAACATGCATGTTTGGCCGATTAGGCCATTTTTCTTCTTCAAGTTTGGTCGACCAGGGCGTTGGTGTTCATTTTAAGGACGGTTGACAAAGTGGTCAAACTTTTGACCCTGGGGAGGTTCAGTCAACTGAAGGTTTATATGTGTTCAGGTTTGGTCGACCAAACACACTAAACTTGTGCATTTAAGTCCGAATTTTTATTTAAAGTTACCCCTGATCACATAATTATAATTTCTAACTTATGAGGGCCTTTTCATGTGATGTTTAGGGACCTAAAGTCACTCTATGGTCTTTGAGTGTTAAACCTAAAAATTCGACATCGGGCGACCTTCGCGGTACCCTATGGTCATTTGGTTCCCTATGGTCAATCTACGATCATCTGAGCATTTAAAACATATCATGTAAGATGTATGCAGTTATTACAAACCAAAATATAAAAATTAAATGCATATACAAATTAAAATGAACGTCTTCGTATTTTGCTCTTCAGTCTTCATGGACTACGCCGGATAATATGATCTTTATGTTCCTCTAGGCTTCCATGTCCTTTACCTCATGTGTGTGCTGAATCATGAACCTATTCAAAAGCACTAAATGCACACATGAGATACTTGTACTTTGTCAGCATCAAAATAGGGATCTAACTCAAAAAGTCAACAAGTCATTTTTTCCAATTAATTCCTAAATGAATGACATCAAGACTTGATTCCATAATGGGTATGTAGGCAACCTATTACTCAAAAATAGGTTCAATACAAACTATCACTATCTAAGATTAAAGGAGAGTTTGAACATTGGTGAGTTTTTTAGCTTATCATTCCTTCATTTTATGAGAGTTTTGTAGTCATTCGCCACGTTTCATCCTAATGAAAGTCCATCCATAGATACATGTTTTTTGCAATAAATTTAGCATACCTTTTATATACTCAAGTTTGGGAATCCTAGAGGATTGTGAAGACACGAAACAACTTGGTGAAAACTTGAAATGATGCCAAGAGGGAATATGGGCATTCAAGAAGAAAAAGAAAAAAAAAAAAAAAAGGCAGAGCTGGAAGAACAACCTCACATCATGACACTAGGGTAGTTTTTTATGGTTTGAATCAACTCAATCTTATCTAAAATTCATTATATAAAAATAGTTTCTGACAATGCAAGTACTGGGGCAGTGTTTTTTTTTTTTTTTCCTCATGTTTCACGAAGCTTATGATTGTGATATTCAACTACATTCCATCCTAGTTATAAGATTTAGAAAAGGTGATATTATTGCAATCAAATTTTACCTCTAAGGGGGGCCTAACCCCTCCCCCTCCCCCCCCCCCCCTATTTGCATTGATTTATCCAAATTTCTAGCCTACACATTTTTTGAACCAATCCCCATAGCATATTGACTCATTCTATTTTGAAAAGAAAAGAACAAAATTACGATTTTTTTTACCAAGTCTATAGTTGACACTCACCTACTGGTGTATTTTTGGGGGGGGGGGGGGAGAGATAATTGATTTTAGGCTTTTGAGACTTGGAATTTGAAGAGAGTTAAAACTAATGAAAATAATGTTTACTAAAAAATGTTCTCTTAAGCAAAAACGAAACACTCTATTGCTTAGAAATATGGAGGAGAATGGGAGACCACTTTAAATATATTGATTTCTCTTTTACTTCTTCCTTGAAATTGGACTCCTTTTATAGCAAAAACTTTTCCACTAGACATTGGAGAGGTTTTGGCTCCAAGTGATTAAGGTTGGAGCTAAATAATCAATGATATGATAAGAAATCTGATTTTTGTGTGAGATGATATATTTTATAAAATAACAAGCAGTCAGTAAATACCAAATAAAATTCTATAAAAATTCATATTGACTTATTAATGAGTCTAGTTTCCAAAGAAAAACAAATCACGCCAATTGGAATAGCTATTGAAGAGATACAATTCAAACACTATAGATGTATGGTGAGCTGATTTTATGATAGAGGATAGAATTTATTGACGGATTTATACAATTCATAGCAAATCGAACAGTTATTCAAATTAAGTGTGCCATATCCTTCGGAAATCTCCTAACGTACATTTTCATATTAAAAAAAAAAAGGAAAGAAATATTTTCAAAGATTCTACATTAAGATAAGTCTAATTTAGAAATATTTTCAAAGATTCTACATTAAGATAAGTCTAATTTACTGAAGCTTACTACAATATACTTATTTATGATTCTAACTTTATAATAGTGCATAATGACCATGTTGTTTTAATTATTAATCCTACATTATAGCATACAAAATTCTACATAATTTTTTTCTAAATGAAATGATGAATTTAGTTAAATATGAAATAATATTATAATTTTTGACTAACATAGAATTAAATTCACAAATAGTACAAAATTATAGTCTGACTTTTCTCTTAGAACAAGGGTGTACTTTTATGAAAACACTCATTTTAGCTCTAGATATATAAGAGTCAAACTGAATGTTCTTAAAGAGATTTATGAGTTAATTTTTAAGGTTCTCGTCACATTTGGAGCTTTCAATAAAAATATATAGTCATTTTATTATATGATACTCAAGTTGGTACATTTGCTTTCTAGCTAGGTATTAACATACTTAGCCTTAAATACTGAAAAAAGATTTCCATATATAAACATAAAAGAAAATAGCAATCACATAATAATTCATGGAGCACAAATTCATATAACATATGCACTAATTCTTATTTGTTTTGCCATCATCAAAATCAACATGAAACCTAGAGGGCTAACACATAGTACAAGAAGAACAAAAAAAACACACACACACACACACATAAATAAATAAATAAAAGCCATATGTAATGGTTCTAGGCCCAATTCCAGCGAGGTATTGTCTGCTTTGGCATACTAGTATGTTGACCTTATAGGTCACACCCAGTTTTGATAATGACAAATACTTGTTGTATTTTATGGAAGTTTGAGGATATGAGTAGGTATATAGTTCGCAGATCAAAATGATGGCACAAGAAGTAAAAGTTGAAGGCCCTGAAGATCCTATTTATGTTGTACTTAATTTCATTATTCATTATGGATCTATAATAGTAAATAGGATCTAGATTGTAATAATTATATGCATCACCTGCATGGTATGATAGATAGGCTCAAACGAAAAATACCTAGAATGACACTAGGACACTCATACATGCACATATATATAGATGGTCATATGGAAAGGGTGATCACATAATTAAATAGAACCGAAATGCACTTAAAATATATGTTTGGTCGACCGTACTTCACAAGTACAATATCTCTTGGTCAACCGAACTGGTGATCGGGTCAACTATTTGACCACTGCCCAGTCAACCAAGACATGCCAATTCATTCTCACCCAATCGACCAAACTTCCTCCGAGTTAACCATTTAACCATACGGTTGACCGAGCCTAAATCATATGCCAACCACCGGGTTGATCAAACCCACACATGGGAGAATCCAACGCTCTAGTTGGCCAAACTACCTAGGTAAAAACCTCACGGTCAACCGAACCATGTAGAAAAGAAAAATTGCCTTGGAACCCCATTGACCAGTTGACCAAAATTTTAGTTCAAATCTTGCCCAATCGACCGAACTTGCACAACTCGGTCAATCAAACCTTGCCTTTGTTCGACCGGTACTCTCGGGTTGTCCTAATATTTTTACCGCAGTTAAAATAATAAAATAGGGTTAATTATGTTAAAATGTTTTAAAACATTTATAATAATTTCCTATGTGTCCTGAACTGTTATATTTTTTGGGAACTCTATATATACCCCTTCATTTGGAATGATTAGCATCGTATTAGCAATCTTAATTAGGAAAAATCCTCTGAAATTCGAAAATCTCTCATACTCATTTTTGAGCCTCTTACACTCATTCTTACCAAATTTTATTGCTTAAATCTCTTTGTAAGTATGATTGAGTGTTCTTCTCATTAGGCTTAAGCTCTCTCTTGTTCTTGTTGATTAAGATTATTTTATTAGAGAGCTAAGCTTGAAGTTTCCCAACGAGAGTTTGTTAATAAGTCTTCCCTAAGAATACTTCATTGAGCCTTTGAGTTTTGCATTGTCATTGCAATACTCAAGGAGTTCACTTTGGATTTTGATTGCTAAAATATTTTAAAAATCATTTTCAAAATATCTCTTGTGCTTATATTTGATAAATATATATTTTGAGATATTTTCTTGAGTGCCAAAAGATCTTTGTTGTTATACCCTTGATTAAGATCATCATTTTAATACAAAGATCAAATAACTATTTTTTACAAACCATTGTTCAATGACTCTTGTGGTTTACTTTGTTAAAAATTTATGTTGAGATATTTGGAGTATACTTGTGATCTTTGCTAGTGCATTGTGATTGAGAATATTATTTTGACATAAAGATTGTGTCACTTACACTCTCACATACTGATTGCATTATTGACATTGATTTGAGAGTAGACACTAAGGCTACACTGAACTTATCATATCTTATTATTTGGTAGTGTGTTGATTATATAAGTACATATCAGCTTGTGTAAGAAGCATTTCTTTGTATGCCAAAATTGTATTTCAAATTTGTTGTATTCCAGGCATGGGCCTGAAGAGGGAGACTAGCCCTGTTAAATAGTCTCAGATTGGCTTAGATCCGGTTAGGAAAGTTAGGTGCGTCATCCTGGTAAGGTGTGTTGGTTGAGGTCAGCCCCTTGAATTGACCTGGTTGTAATCGGTGCCGCTCCACCCGTTAAGTGAGCTTTAGTGGAATTCTCGGGCTTGCGAGCTAGAGGTGGGGACGTAGGCACAGTTGGTCGAACCCCGATAATATATCGTGCGTGCATTTTATTTTTTCGTAATTTATTTATTGCACATATATGTTATGTTATGAATGTCGCGCATTACTTAATTTCTGAACGTTATATTTATCTACGCATTTGGAACTGTATAGACGGTCTAGGTTACGAATATACTGCTATTAAATTAGCTAAACCTAGGAATAAATTTTAATATTCCAATTCCCCCCCCCCCCTTTTGGGAATACACCAAATCTAACAGTTGGTATCAGAGCCTCATGGCATTGACTTAAACGTTTTTTCTAAAAGATCAAAATGGCTCTCATTGGTGTATCCCCATTCAGAGAGGGACAGTCACCTACCAATCCTCCATTGTTTTGTGGTGTCAATTACATCACTTGGAAAATTAGAATGAGTATATTTATAAAATCTATGAGTATGAGGGCCTAGCAAGTGATTATCAAAGGAATTTGTATGCTTGTAAACGAAAATGATATTACCTTGATGCATGCAAATTCATATGCCATGGAACTATTATATTGTGCTTTAGATTCTAACATCCTTCTTTAGATCATGGCATGTCATAGTGCACAAGAAATAGGGGATGAACTTGAAAGAAAATATGGAGAAGCCCAGGAGAATAAAACCACCACTCAGGGAGTGGCAAATGACGGGGTTAGTGCATTAACAGAACAGGAGGTACATGATTCTCACTCGAGCTCAATTGATGACTCATGTGTTGAATGCTGTGTTGCCACATATGCTGAATCATCTTCTGAATATTGTGTTAATCCTATTTTTGATGTATGCGATGATTCTTATACTCAATGTTGTATCATATCTTATGTTGAATCATCTAATAATCCTTGTGATAATCTTGCCGATGACATATGTAATGATCCATATAATGATTGTGTTGAATTTTGTGATGAATCATGTGTAGAAGTCAATGATGAAAGCATGGCTTGTAATGAAAAACTAGAAATTGCCTTAATGAAAATGCATAAATTTCTAGATAGGTTATTTAAGAAGAAAATGCTTTTGAAAAATGAAACTAATAGGTCGGCAAAGCAATTAGAAAAATTAAAAGAGTATCATGCCATCATTGAAAAGAAAAAGATTAAGAAAATTTTGAAAATCATCTGCTTAGAGAAAGAGATAAATGATTATTCTAACATAACACTCGAAATTAAGAATGAAAAGAATAATCACAATGAATCCTTAAGAATTAAAAGAAATGAATCTTTTAGAAAGGGTTCATGGTTAGTTCATCAAACCCATAATCATGCTACGAAAATTAAAAATGGAAGAGGCTTAGATAAGAAGATGATTTGGGTAATCATGAAGGCAAACTCCGTTGGACTCAAGGAAAAGTGGATTCAAATTGAAATTATCTTCTGGTTAATCTTTCCTTAGTTTCTAAGTTTAGGGGTTGTGATGACTATAAGTCTGGGAAGTGATCTTCTCTTAAAATATCAGATCTTGGTACATGCTTTAACTATATAACATTGTTTTACCTAGAACCGTTAGAGAATCACGTTAGTGTGAAAATATATGTAATATATCCAATCTCAACTTAAGGAGGAGTTTTTGGTCAAAATTGGGTCAAAATTGAAAAATTGACCATGCTTGGTCAACTAGGCATTAAATGACCTGGAGCTCCCGGTCGACCGTTGCATTGACTTTGACCGTGTGGTCGACTGACCCATTTAAGCTTCACAAACTCGGTCAACCGAACCCGTCGGTCTACCCTCGGTCAATCGAATCGAAAATCAAGCCCTTACCTTGGTCGACCACCCATTTCAATACAAGTTTCCTCCGGTCGACCGAACATTGCCGGTTTGTGAAGAATTTAAAGGGACGGTTGACCAAACTTGTTCCCCGGTCGATCGAACCTCTGTGCTTATATATATCCTTGACGTTTAGAACTCGGTTTTTGCTAGAAAAACTTCAGAGCTCCTCCACTGTTCCTCTTAGTATTATCCCATATTCTTATACCAGTACCAAACCTATCTGCTCCAACATTCATGGCTTATCAAGATGATCGTATTAAAGCCCATGATATGGCGCATGCTGAGGACAACTGGTTTCAGTTAGAACAAGCCAAAATCATATATATGCGGGAGTTTGGCCCATAAGAAGTTACCTTGGGTAAGATTCTAGATCTTGAATTTATAGAACAATATTTCGGGAATATTATGGATATGTTCTGTTATCAGGGGTGGAACTCATTTTTCTCTTATTAGTCCCCAGTGGCCATTACCCTACCTATGTTAGGTTGTTCTATGCAAACCTAAGCAATGACGAGAATGGGTATTTCTCCAGGGTAGTGAAGACAGATATTCAATTTGATGCAGAATATTTATCCGATGTTCTAGATATTGATTGTGGCGATTTTGAATGTCCTAACTCGATAACGTCCTAGATACATGAACATGATTTTACTGTTGCCACCTTTGTTAATTTGACTATGTCTGATCCACTGGCCGCCAGTCAAAATCACCCACCTTAGTATAGGTAGTTCACCTTAAAGGCTAAGATTGTGCACTACCTGATTACATACAATATCCTGCATAAGGCAGGATCTAGGGTGCATGTCTCCTTCCTAGACTGCTTTTTCATGTCGTGCCTATTTGCATGGAAGAAGCTTGATTTACCCATCTAGATGATTCGATGGATGATGGCTCAGACGATCGGGCATAGGATCATTATGCCATATGGAGGGATTTTAAACAAGTTATTTCGAGCAGTAGGAGTTACCCAATCCAATGTAGCCGTACTGAAAAGGAGAAGGTCTACAGATATATTCTCCATTGTCACCTTGAGACTGATAGGATATGAGCTGGTCGACAACATATGGTTGCCATCTAGTGCGAGGGATGCAGCAGCTCGGGAGGAGGCCCCATAGGAGTCACCACCACAGCTCATGCAGCCGAAGAATACTGATCTGATGGCTGCCATCACCAGTCTTTCTAACTCCTTTGGGTAGTTTAGAGGATTCATTCAGTCAGATCTTCGAGATCTAGCATCGTTATCCAGTGCACTTCATGATGAGTTTAGATAGTTCTCGATCTCGTGTGAGAGTCGGTTCACGGAGATGGAGAGGGTTATTGCAGTTAACTTCAGTGAGTTGAATGACCGGATCTAGGAGATGCAAGTCGAGAGAGATAGGATAACAATGGATTTTGACTTCGATGTGGGTGATGGCGCTGATGGCGGTATAGATGGGGGCGAGATTTAGCTTCAAGGGAGTATTCTGCTAGATCAGGAATTGTCTTTATGATTCATTATCCTTTATATTTTCTGGTTTGTACTTATAAAAGAGCTTTTATTTTTTTTTCTTTCTTTCTTTTCTCTTTTCTTACATACTATACTCACACCCACTGTCCATTTTGGATTTTGCGGATAGTTGGGTTATCTGCTTTTATTTATTTCTATCGGTATGTATTGATTTGGGGAAGCCGTGGTTGTCTATTTCTTAGGTATTGCATGTTCCCATGATTATGTTTCTGTGTAACTCATGTATGTATATGCCTTGATGATAGTTTTCTGTTCTCTTGTTGGATATCCTGTGATAAATGGCATATAAATCATTGTCTACCTGATTGCATGAGTAGTTTAGAATGCCTCCTGCATGGCGGATGCGGTGGATGTGCAATTGCTTACTGGTAGATAATTAGGTTCTCACATGCCTTAAACTTATGATATACTGGCTATTGGGAGTCTTTATGCATGTTTATTTGGGAAATGTCCTATTTACAGACGGTATGCTGCCGAAATTTCGGTGGACTTTTCCAACATAAAACCTTGTCTAATGATGATTATAATAAAATTAAAAGTTAAAATATTTTTGAAAGGATGAGTGAAAACTCAATGAAAATTAAACTTCATCCTCACATAATCATCAAGTATTTAAGGAGCGTAGCTCCATCCCTAGAGAAAGACCATAAAGAACTAATATGCATCATGTTTTGACTTATTGAATATTGAGGCTCTTCTAAGAACCTTTATCATCATTATATCCCATATGTTTTGATATGGATTGTTCTCAGTTATGTACTTTATTTCATGCCTTAATGTATGTCTTCTGATGCATGTGTGATCTATAGAGATGATTATACATATTGAATGGTAAATGAATAAATCTTAATTCAGTATATTTGTTTTATAAGACTTAACAATTGATTGCTTACACTTCTTGGCATTCTTAAAGAAATATTCATCCATCTAGTCTAAGTAGTTTATTTCATCTGAGCTTGGATTCAATTTGTCAGGAGGAGCTTTCAAATAATTTTACAAGTCTAACAACTAATATAACCGTTGATATCTTTTATTGGCTTAGACTTTGTGAACATTGATTATTGTTTGTAATGCACAATTCTCATATCTACTGCCTATTGATGCTTGCATTTGGGGTTTATATATTGATCATACTAAAAATATTTGAGTTGAGTAGTTGTGGATGAATTGCTAGGTCTTAAAACTTAAAACAGGTCCTTTTTATATAGGATTTTTTTTTTTTTTTTTTTTGGAATGTCCTACTTTCAAACAGCATGCTACCGAAATTTTTCAAAAATTTTCCAAACTTATTGTGTATACTAATGATTTTTACCCATTGCCTAAAACTATAGTTTTTATGACCTTTTTTACTGTTGCCAAAAGTGGGAGATGAAGAGGACAAAAAAATTGGGTTGAAATTGGGTAGCACTTAATGCATATTGTTAGGGGAAGTCATTTAAGGCTATACCCATATTTTTTGCATGATGTATTTGTCATCATCAAAAAGGGGGAGAATGTTGACCTTATAGGTTACACTCGGTTTTGATAATAACAAATACTTGTTGTATTTGATGGAAGTTTGAGGATATGTGCAGGTATACAGTTGGCATATCAAAATGATGGCATAAGAAGTAAAAGTTGAAGGCCCTGAAGATCCTATTTATGTTGTACTTAAATTCATTATTCATTATAGGTTTGTAATAGTAAATAGGATCTGAATTGTAATAATTATATGCATCACCTGCATGGTATGATAGGTAAGCTCAAACGAAAAATACCTAGAATGACCCTAGGACGCTCATACATGCATATATATATATATATATATGGTCATATGGAAAGGATGATCACATAATTAAATAAAACTGAAATGCACTTAAAATGCATATTCGGTCAACCGTACTTCACAAGTACAATATCTCTCAGTCGACCAAACCGGTGACCGAGTCAACTATTTGACCACCGCCCGGTCGACCGAGACATGCCAGTTCATTATCACGCAATCAACCGAACTTCTTTTGAGTCAACCACGGTCAACCGAGCCCAAATCGTATGCCAACCACCTAGTCGACCAAACCCACACGTGGGAGAATCTAACGCTCCGGTCGACCGAACTACCAAGTTCAAAACCTCACGGTCGACCGAACCACATGGAAAAGAAAAATCACCTTGGAGCCCGATTGGTCGGTCGACCGAATTTTTAGTTCAAATCTTTCCCGATCGACCAAACTTGCACAATTCGGTCAACCGAACCTTGCCTTCGGTCAACCGGTGCTCTCGGGTTGCGCTAATATTGTTACCACAGTTAAACTAATAAAATAAGGTTAATTGTGTTAAAATGTTTTAAAACATTTATAATAATTCCCTATGTATCTTAAATGGTTATATTTTTGGAGAACTCTATATATAGCCCCTCATTTGTAATGATTAGCATCGGATTAGCAATCTTAATTAGGAAAAATTCTTTGAAATTCAAAAATTTCTCAAACTCATTTTTTAGCCTCCTACACTCATTTTTTTACTAGATTTTATTGCTTAAATCTCTTTGTAAGTATGAATGAGTGTTCTTCTCATTATGCTTAAGCTCTCTCTTACTCTTGTTGATTGAGATTATTTTATTAGAGAGCTAAGCTTGAAGTTTCCCTAGGAGATTTTGTTAATAAGTCTTCCCTAGGAATACTTCATTGAGCCTTTGAGTTTTGCATTGTCATTGCAATACTCAAGGAGTTCACTTTGGATTTTGATTGCTAAAATATTTTACAAATCATTTTCAAAATATCTCTTGTGCTTATATTTGATAAATATATATATTTTGAGATATTTTCTTGAGTGCCAAAAGATTTTTGTTGTTATATACGTGATTAAGATTATCATTTTAATACAAAGATCAAATAACTATTTTTTACAAACCATTGTTCAATATCTCTTGTGGTTTACTTTGATAAAAACTTCTGTTGAGATATTTGGAGTATATTTGTGATCTTTGCTAGTGCATTGTGATTGAGAATATTATTTTGATACAAAGATCCTTTCACTTACACTCTCACATACTGATTGCATTATTGACATTAATTTGAGAGTAGACACTAAGGCTACATTGAGTTTATCATATTTTATCATTTGGTAGTGTGTTGATTATATTGGTACATATTAGCTTGTGTAAGAAGTATTTCCTTGTACGCAAAAATTTTATTTTATATCTGTTGTATTCCAGGCATGGGCCTGAGAAGGGAAATTAGCCCTGTTAAATAGTCCCGGATTGGCTTAGACTTGGTTAGGAAAGCTAGGTGTGCCATTCTGGTAAGAATTTTTGGTTGAGGTCAGCCCCTTGAATTGACTTGGTTGTAACCAATGCCGCTCCATCCATTAAGTGAGTTTTAGTGGAATTCTCGGGCTTGCAATCTAGAGGCGGGGACGTAGGCACAGTTGGCCGAACCCCGATAACATATCATGCGTGCATTTTATTTTTCCGTAATTTATTTATCGCACATGTATGTTATGTTGTGAATATCGCACATTACTTAATTTCCAAACGTTATATTTATCTGTGCATTTGGAACTGTATAGACAGATCCTAGGTTACGAATATACTGCTGTTAAATTAGCTAAACCTAGGAATAAATTTTAATATTCCAATTCACCCCTCCCCCTTGGGAATACACTAAAGCTAACATAGCCTCACGGCTTTGTCCTATAAAATAAGCCTCACATAGTTGGAGTCCAAATCATCCTTATAAGTCCAAGATCTCCCTAGTACACATCTGATGTGGGATCGTAGCAAGCTTTCTTGTCTGATCTCTAACACCCTCATTAGAGTGACTTACTCCTCTATGTACAATCCATCCACATGATGGAACCCCCCAGGGTGGTTCTGATATCAAATGTAATAACCCTAAGCCCAACTTCGGTGAGGTATTGTCTACTTTGGTCCACTAGCCTCATGGGTTTGTCCCATAAATGACATCTCACATAGTTGGAGTCCAAACCATCCTTATAAGCCCAATATCTCCTTAGTACATATCCGACGTGGGACCATAACACTATGTCATCTTAGATATTGATGCTTGAGGCAATAAACTCGTGAGTTTATGTGTTAGAAAAAAAATAAAGTCATTATAAAGCTACCTTCCATATACTTGCACCCAACAAATGAGAGTTGCATGTTGTAGCAAAGAAGTTAGAATCAACCATGGCTTAGAAGTTGTCATAGTGCAATAGACCTACCACAACCTAGAAGATCTCATGGATTAGATTATGCACCTTGGCTTATAGAATTTTCATTATGTTGCTAATCCATAAAGACTATGGCTCCCTTCTAGTGCCATCATTTTCAACCATAAGGATTTTTAATAATGTGGAAGCTTCTATAGTTATATTTATCCTCCACTGAAAGGAGGTGTTCTAGGTTATCTACTACTAAAAAGGCTTTTGTAGTGCTATTTATTCATCATGGCACTAATAATGGAATTTACCTACCACGTGGCTTTTGTGATGCGATTGTATTTGTAACAATGTGTCTAGTGTAGCTTAGGGTTATTGTTGTGTAATTTTTTTCATTATAACATTGTTAGCATCAGAGGAGTGCATGGGTGAGCTTGATACACATGGGTGAACACTAATTTTACTCAAAACTCAAGTCTATTGAGTCTTTGGCCTTACTATGTATATAAGTACCCATTATCCACTCAAATTTTTCAATGTGGGACAATCTCACAAGTGAAATTCTTAGAAATCTCCTCCTCGCTTGTGAGTCTCAATGGTCCCCTCAAAATAGAAACTGTCTCCCTTATAAGAGCAAACCCAATTCTCCAACAATTGCTCAAGGGGGCCTTTCCACCATGTCTTATGTGACTTGAATTGCATTCCACGTACTCTTGAACCAATCTTACCTCTAACGTCTTGACCCTATTTGGATCCATCTTTTAGACCTAGATGATTCTTATTGCCTCGGTCATACACTTAGTCCTCCAACTATTAGCACATCAGGAGAATTAGGTTGTCCCAACTTTTATGATATCGCTCGCCCAGAGTTACAAACCACCGACTCTGATATCACTTGTTAGCACCGAAAGAGTCCATGAGTAAGCTTAATACATATGAGTAAGCACTAACTTGGCTCAAAAGCTTAAAGCTTAAGTCTATTGAGTTTTAAACTCAATCATGTAAATAAACACCCATCATACACTCAAATTTTTCAATGTAAAATAAATTCACAAGTAAAATTCTCAACAAACACAAGTGTTTAGAATCCGAAGGCCTTTCAAGCTTATTTGTCACAATTATGGCTTAGTTATTTATTTTATTTTTTATGACCTAAAGATACATTTAGTACAATTTGATCTACCACAACCTAAAACTATAAAACTATTCGTGGTTCAGTTTTCTAATACAATTAGAACATCACATTTCATTAGTTCATCAGCTACAATTTTTTGAGGATGTACGATTCTTGCTCATTTCTTTATGTTGAGAATCGAGATTTCTTTTTATTTTATGAAAGGACTAGTTTCATAAATAAAATAAAAATGTACAGAGAGGTAATGTCATAGTATTCATATTTTTAAGCTTATAAATATAATTAGAAATATAACAAACAAAAAATATTTCATATTAATTTGTTGCCTCATCCCATACTCTATTCATTTTATTCCTTTTTAAATGCAAGTAACACAAACATTTTGTAAAGACTCAAATTTCAAAATTATTTTTTGGAGAAATATATAATGTGGGCTCTTGCATCTATTCAACAAGTCAAAAAAAAATCCTAATACAATTTTCTTTTTGCGATTGATGATCTTTAAATCTTAGGAGGAAGCATCGGTTTTTATAAATGTGTATTTATCTTGATCTAAAATACTTATAATTTTTATTGGGACCCAAACATGTCTTGCGTGTCACCTAGAACGGAATGCCTTTAGATTTTTTAGAGCATTTTAGTTAATTAACTGTGGATTGTACTTTGAGAAAAATTCAACAGCACCCCTTATTTTTTAGAAAATAATATAAACATGACAATTCAAATAAATTATTATTTTAAAAAATTAAAAATTATATAAATAAATATATAATATAAATAATTTTAAAAATACTTAAATAATTATATCATTACGAAATATTTGTAAAATATATTTCATGAAAATTAAATGACTAAATATATTTTTAACGAAATTAAATATAGTTTAAAAAAAAATGATTTAGTTTAGATGATTGGTCAAATTATGATTTACTTTTTGAGTTTAATTGAATATTATATTTAATAATATAACAGCTTCAATAAAATTAAGAAAAGTTAAGTGAATTTTCTCAAATAATAGTCAATCAATTAATATAAATTATATTTTATTTTAATCTATTTTAACGTTCATATTTTACACAGAAGAATGAACATCTCATTTTATAAATTTTAGAGGATTTTTTAATAGTTTATGAAAATAAAGGGCCCACAACAATAATTACTTTCCTTAAATATGATAAGGATTTAAGCTAAGGGAAGGTGTTGCTCTCTCTCTCTCTCACACACACACACACACACATCCGTAAACAAGTGCAGTGGGACCCACTGTTGGGAGGATAAGGAAGCGTTTGGTGGGGGATTGCTTTTTTGCATTATCTTTTTTGCATTATATAATAAAACAAAAGCCATTTAACCATATCCCCAAAGCTATTTTACCCTTGAAAGCAACTCCCTACCAACTCTCTCTCTCTCTCTCTCTCTCTCTCTCTCTCTCTCTCTCTCTCTCTCTCTCTCATTTTTTTTTTTTTAGAAAATAATGTTTCCCTACTCGACTACGAAATTGGAGTGGTAGGTTGTTTAGATAAAATTTGACACAAGGAATATATAATCAATCGTAAAGTTCATTTGAACAAATCAAAAGTAAATATAGAGAATCAAGAGTTGTTGAATTTGTTTATCCAAACGATTTCATTATTTTAATGTGATTATTAAAAGTGACTTGAAAATTGTGGATCGTGAAGTTCATTTGAACAAGTCAAAAATAAATGTAAAGAATGAAGAGTTGTTGAATTTGTTTATGCAAACGATTTTATTATTTTAATGTGATTATTGAAAGTGACTTAAGAATTATTGTTAATTGGTTTCAGAAAGATAAATGTATCTGTGTTATCTTTGGAATTTTTGGAAGAACCTTTTGGCGGAGATAGAAAGAGTGAAATTCATGATGATCCATTAATATAAGGAAGACAATAGTATAGCTGATTTTCTCGATAAAGAAGAAAAAATGAAAAACAATGTCATAACGAAAAACAACATCTTTTATCACGTTCTCTAAAGTGAAGAAAAATTTCTTGAAAATAACACTTGTAAGATTTATTGCAAAACAATAAATTAAGCTGAGATTAAGTGACATATATATATATATATATATATATAGTTAGATTCAAGTTGATAACTTGAGCTTTTAAGTTACTCAAATATATTAAACCCACATGAGGGCTCACTGATACTTACAAATACCAATGAGTAGGGACCACAACCCCCCTATTCATACGGTAGTTTCTAGGGTCGACTTTTAGTTCATCATCTTTCCTTCTACCAATCACAAACATCTTGTCTATTCTTGATGGTATAGAGCCAACAAGTGCCACAATTTGGGAAAAAGCCGACGTAACCCTCGTGATGTCTCGATGCGCGGATCCATATTCATCTCAGGTTTTCCCCGCCCCTAGTTTGGTTATCCTAGCATTACACTAACTTATGTAGTCAACATATTAGATAGAAGTCTACTTTATGAGTTTGTCATTCTTGTCCAAACTCTCAAGTCTCAGCTATTTTGTTTGATTAATTATCCCTGTTAGTATTATTTGTTCCTCCAAATCCTCAGTTAATGGAGTCTTTACAAACTTAATTTTGAGACTTTTGAATCCGAAAATGTTCTAAGACTTCGATGATCACTGATGTGAATCTGGTTTCCTTACTTTTTTCTTATATAATAAATGATGAATTTATTTCCTTTGTTGTCATTTCACTTGTATAGAAGAAAAAAAAAAATGAAAGTCGATAAATAAAATTGTTATTTAATACACTAAAAAATAAATTTTAAGTGTCGTCAATAAGAGCTAATGGAATTATTTTGTGAACATAAAATTTTTTTATGATCTCCAAATGCTTGTTAGGTGGTCAAAATGAAACAAAGATGAGCACCAAGGTTTTCTAACTTGTATTCCTAAAAATTCTTAAAGGGTTTTCCAACCAAAAGTTTGGTTAGAAGTTTTATATCAAAGTTGAAATTAAAATTCTATCAAAGTTGAAATTAAAATTTTAAAATTTAAATTTTCAAAATAAAAAATTTATGCAGGCTTCATTTAGATTAAAAATGAAATAGCAAGAAAGTGATTATATACATATATTTTGGCTCTAGTGTTAAATATTACTAAAATTAAAAATTCATTTAATTATGATTAAAAATAAAAATTAAATATTAATAATAGATGAATTTAGTTTATTACTTATTAATTAACTATATATAGTTTTTTTTTTAACTTTTTAATAATAAACATGAAATAAAAAAAAATTTCTCATATTTTTAGTCATAAAAAATATTTTTTAAACTTCAAACACGATCTAAAATTTCTATAATTTATCATCCTATTTCGTATCGTCGACGTCAACTCTTAATTTACTCTTTCTCTCTCTTTCTTTCTTCATATATATTTCTATGCATTGTGCAGTAGCTTGAAAATCTCAACCTAAAATGTAAAGACTTGAAAGATTGTCTTCCTAGGAACAAAGACCCCGCAATGTATATTTGTGCGGCCACGTTTAATCCGTGAGCTGCTGCACACTGATTTTCTTCCCAAAGTATAAGAAAACTGACATGCCCACACAAAACGTCCGAACATCTTCTCCCCCAATCTCCAATTTTAGGACATCCCACAAGAGATGCCATCACTCCCTGCGTTTAATCTCATTGACTAACCTCCCAAATGAATAAGAAAATTTTATCTCGAGTCTTGTCCTTAAAATAAGTTCATCCATTTGGTCTTTCATTTTTCAATTGGTATTTTGAAATTTGAGTCAATTTCATTTCACTCATTTTCAAAGTGAATTGGATTGAAGAGGATATGAAGGAAGACTTTTGGGATTGAATTGGTTGAGTTCAATGCATGAGGTGATCCTTTTTTCTTTTATCTATTTTTTGATGGTTTTGATTTTTCAATATTGTGAAAAGTCCATACTTGCTTTTTATGCTTCTGGGTTCAATGTGATGTATGAGGTGGTTCATTTTATTTTATTTTTTCTATTTTTTATTTTGAATGGTTTTAAATTATTCATCGTGTACTTTCAATTAGACTATGTGTAATTATTATATTTTTGTGTAGAGTACAACGATGTCATTAACTATAGGCAAAAGGCTTTGATGATATATTGGAACGTCTAAATTTATTGTTACCCATCGAGTTATAGTGCCCACATTTTGAAGAGGTTATTTCTGGGTTTTGAATATGTAATAATAAAAGTTGATATTTTAAAGTTCTTTCTTGCTTTTAAAAGTCAATTCAATACAATTTTTATTTTTAAAATTTTTTAAAATACTTCAAAAATTCAAACAAAACATGTCTTAATCTTTATTTTAATTTTTAAACTACTACTTTTTTATAAAAAGAAAAAAGATGACATTAATTATGTAATATTTATTCAATGTACTTGTTTCATATTCAATGATTTCTTTTCTCCTATATGCAATTGAAGTATCAAAACCTTTTTTTTTTTTTCAAAAAAAATGTATCAAAACCTCGGAGAATAAATTAATCCAATGGTCACTAAGTTTAGTACTTAATTGCCTAACTAATGGTCTGGTTTTAATTTGTTCTCATTAGCACCTAATGATTTATACCTAGAGAATCAATATTCCCTCATTAAACTTTTATTGAGTGTCTTTAAGATGTTCAAGCCCCTCTTTCTTTTTAGTTGTTTGTGGAGTCTAATTTCTTATATATGCAGCATTATATGAGTTGTACTCCGAGTGCGAGTTTCATGTACAGCTTCATAGGGGGAGTCATAGCTAGGGGGGTGCACTGCCCCCTCGATGGTGAAATTTTTCTATTGAGAGGGATACTTGTGTAATTTTGTGTTTTAAGAAAGTTGCTCTATATCCTTATATATAATTTATTATTCTCGATTTGAGGGGAATTGTTGAACATGAGGAGAGTGAGGGAAAGAGGTTAGAACATTCTACTTGTATTTATTAGTAATGCATCACAACTAGTCAGAAGGAAACCATTGAATTTTTCATCAAATAGTCGACAATTTTCTTCGCTGTAGATTTAAATATTGAAGATCCGGGGTAGATCATCACAATAAAGTATGATGAGCATCAAAGATCCAAAGTCAATTGTCTGAGGATCATATATGCTAATAAATCAGAGTCATATTTATTCAAAAAAAAAAATTAAAAGAGCATATATGTCAACAACGCAGATTTTATCTCAGATTTCATAAGATTTATGATGTCTCATTTATTGTTAGCTATACCTTGTAAACTTGTTTAAATACCCCAGCTAGTATACTCTTTATACACTTAGTGTTCACGTTTCTCGTTTTTTTTTCTTTATTGTGATGATTTGCCTCAAATTTTCGACATTTAAATCTGTAGCTGACAAAATTGTCGATGGTTTCCTTCCGAGTAGCTGTGATGCATTGCTAATAGCACTCCTTACTGAATAATCGAATCAGTGACTTGATATGATTCCGAGGATGTAAGAAAATTGTTAAACCTCGTAAATCTTATTTTTTATGTTTTTTTTTCTCTTTTTTTCTTTCATTTGCTGATTTTGTTGCTCGTAACGTCTTTCTCTCTCTCTGCCTTATATATATATATATATATATATATATATATATATATATATATATATATATATATAAGCAATTTTTAACTCTCCCATGGGGCTCATGTATAAGTATTCTTAATTGAATGCTTTTTCATTTTTAAAAATTCCCAAATTTTGTCTCAAACTCTTCATTTATTGATATTTTTTCCATTTATTCAAAATGTTTATCTTGTTGGACTCATTTAGTAATTTTTTGCTTTAATTTGGATTGATTTATTAGGAGTGATTTTACCTCTTTCTTATTGGGCTTCATTTATATATAAATTTTACTTAAGGAAAGGAAAGGAAAATAAAATAAGAAAGAAATATATATTTTCACTCTAATTTCTCACTACATCACATGTCACTGAAAATAAAAATAAAAAAATTTATTCTAGTCCGATTAAAAAATAAAAAAAATCAAATGTTATTTTAATTCATAAAATTAAATGTTTGACTTTATTATTATTATTATTATTATTATTATTATTATTATTATTATAATATAATTTTCTATTAGAAATCGTGTATGTGTGTGGGTATGATAAAGAAGTTTTGATGATTTTCAAAATATGGAAAGTAGATCTCTCTCTTCTTTTATTGCCGACGAGAATAAATACTAATGCACAGCAAAGGGACTTCCAACCAAATAAAATGATAATGAATAAAGTGTATAAGTAAGATATTTAATATTAGTTTAAAGTTCAAAGTTGAGGAGAATTTATTAACAATAACTCCTTGATAAAAAATAGTTAGTGATTTGAACAAAATATGTTTTGAGAATAAAATTACTAGGGTAAAATTTAGGAGCAAGTAGTTTGGATTTTAAATTTGAATTTGTGTGAATTTGAAAAAAAAATATATTTCTGATATTACAACTATTGGAAGGTCTAAATTTATTGTTAGACATCAAGTTATAGTATCCACATTTTGAAGGGACTGTTTCTAGGTTTTGAATATGTAATAATAAAAATTGATATTTTAAAGTTCTTTCTCACTTTTAAAAGTCAATTAAATTCAATTTTTATTTTAAAATTTTAAAAAATGCTTCAAAAATTCAAACAAAACATGCCTTAATCATTATTTTAATTTTTAAACTACTACTTAAAAAAAAAAAAAAAACTGGCATTAATTATTTAATATTTATTCAATGTACTTGTTTCATATTCAATGATTTCTTTTCTCCTATATGCAATTGAAGTATCAAAACTTTTTATTTTTTTTTAAAAAATATA